>NC_060156.1:14140170-14277866 GCF_021292245.1 Micropterus dolomieu | reverse complement strand
CCTCTACAGAAACCGAGTTTCTCATACATATATTGTTTAAGAAAACATTTTACCACGAAAGCCTGAAGAAATCAGGTTACTTAAGTGCATGTAAACTCCTTGCTTCGTGTTTGTGTGATGATCAAAAAAGGCCTCTGACAGGACTGACCTCCATTGTCATTTTGACAGCAACCACTGTGCTCTCCTCATGATGTAGATACCTAAGTGTTAGACACCCTGACAACAACTGTGACCAGATCAAATCAAAGACCTCCCGAGGTCACATTCTGCAGCCTTTCTGTGTGGCTCACTATCCTATCTGCTGTCAGACTGAATCCTCTCCGCTGTCGCCGCTCAGGCAGGAAAAAAAGCCAAAGGACCCACCCGAAGGTAAGCGATGACGAAGGTCAACATGTAGCCTCTCTGCCCATTGTCCTCTCCAGCTGCCAGGCCCCTGGAAGCAGATAACAGGGTTAATATTTAATAGCTCTTTTCTTTTAGCTTTGTTGGTCAAACCGCTACCCTCACAACAGCAGCCTGGGAGCCTGTCAATCCAACAATGTACAGATCAATGCAGCTATGCTCTGTGTATCGCCACAGGTCAGCCACACATCCATCACCAGCAGTGGGTAATCAAATTTTCATCTACCGCCCAAACTAATCAGGCCAAGCTCATTAGAAAATCACTATATTGATTGTCACCCTTCTTCCCGTTTCCCAACACCACAAGAAAATATTCCTCCCAGAACCGCACCAATCCATCAAAGGCACTTGATCTGATGGGTGACCGCGATTTATTTGAAATAATGCTATAAAAGCAGAGGATGCTGCGTGTAACTGACAGGTTTCTTGTGATTTAATTGCTTGCTATTACCAGGGCAGTGCTCCACCTACCTGCTAAATCTAGGCACTGGGCCAAACAGTAACACTAACAGTAATATATGATCGATAAGCCTTACAAGGAAGAAATCCCTGATAATGCCCAGTGAGGCATCCCTGGTTTGTCCCCTGCTTAAACTGTGGCTGTAATGAGCAGTTGGTTTCTGACTAGCTGGTATTACTTTCAAATGATTAAAATATATGAAGAATAGAGTGGAGACTTTTCAATCAATTATCAATTTTGTTTTATTGTAAGAAACCTTTTTGTTGACCCCAAAACTATATTAATTACTACTTAATTTCTATATGTATAGACAGTAGATATAAAGGCTCAGTATTTTTCCTTTTACAGACTTTCAAGTAAAGATCGATCGGTGATCGATCTGCCAGTAAATTCCTGTTGTGATAAAAACATATCGGAAAATATTTTGGTAATAGGATATAAAGAGAAGAAAATCAGAAAATGCAAACTAGTGGCTAATTTTATACGTCCCTTAAAGAGAGTTGGAAATAAAACAAAAAACTGAATGGCTGAGTTGTTATCTTTAAAATCACGCCCCCCCCCAATATTCAGAATATACAATTATAATACATAACATAATAAACCCTAAATATGAAGATGGCATTTTACAAAAGGTAAAACTCTACTATTACACAATTAACAATGTTAAGCACAGAAAACATTTCTAAATTTCAAACACTCCACTGGATCATCAGAACCACAAACAAACAATAACTCCAAATCACAATAACCAACTGGATGGCACATTGCTTCATTTACGTTAGGAAGAACTCATTTATAAAACTGTTGTTAAAGGTTTAAAAACAGGCACAGGGTAGAGAGAACATCCCTCTCAGGCTGACAGGTAACTGATTTCCACCTAAGTCCTCATTGATCCGTTTCATGATCAATCACAACAGCGAAGGACTCCCAGGCTGTCTCCTCTCGCCCTGTGCTGTCCTTAGGGGAGCTGTGCCCTACTATCACCGCCCACACCACACCTACTTTAACATAAAAGCTGGCCTGACAGGAGGAGGCGCACATGTGATCCATCAATCCACACTGAGACAAACTACTGAGTAGAAGGCCAAGTCTGAAGTGTGTAACTGTGCTTCTCCATCCTTTTCACCGCTACTACATAATGGCTGGTTAAATAAAGTGACATCGGGGCCTCAGGCAGCTCCCTATCATGTTCAAAGTCACAACAAAAGGTGCTTTGTCATTTCTGTGCTTTCTATGGCCGGGCTCTGCAAATGAAGACAGGGAGAAGAAGAGACTACTTACCCAAATTTAGCAGCAATGTCATAAACTTGCTTCTCATGCTGCAGGACCTTCTCACGGTCGCCCTCAAACAGTAGGGTGGCCACACACAAGCAGTTTGGGTCGAACCCTTTGAACTGGTGATTAAACAGGCCGATTAAGTTGTCATGAAAAACACTTGGGGCGAGCAACTGGTGATGTTCACTTCTAATTTTTTTTTTTTACCTTGGTGATGTAAAATTTCTTCAGCCCATCCACAAAGGATGTGAAAATTGAAGATACTTGAGGCTTCAGGGCATGACCTGTTAAAATATCAGATAACAGTCAGCTCCATCTACTCACAAGGAAGTGGGCCTGAAAAAAACCCGATAATTTCTTTCACACATTCTTCATACCCCTACTTCTGCTTGCATCCTCCAGCGTTCTGAGAGGGCAAGCGAGTCAGATTTATTTGAGGTTTCAAACAAAAGGAGGAAAAATAAATGGTAAGATTTGAATAACTTTACAACTGGCCAGTGGCTGCCAGCGACAGCGACTATAAATCAGAGGGATTCCGAAGGGAAGTGGGGTTGACACAGCGATATCCGTCTTCCTCACCCACACTTTTTGATTTATTCCTGATCGGACGCACAAAAGTGCCTGTGGACAAGTGAAAATGAGGGGTTGGGGCCAATGGGATGGTTATCAATCACAGTGGGGAAGTCACGGGTGATGTCGCCGAGACTTAACAGTTCATTTATTTCCCCCCATGCTCAAGTCTCTTCATCACTTAGTGTCCTAATTGTTTCCATTCCAAAATTTGATTGCAGGTCTTTAGGTCTCTTGCAGCCATCATACTCGTTAATTAAATACTCAACATCCAGAGAAAGAAAATTACACCTACATGGTGCATTATTTCACTTTTAACTCTCCCCTCTGTGGTTTGGTTGTTGTTGTTTTTTTGCATATTAACACATGCTGCTACTTACTACAACATTCTCATTTCTCATCTTGTGTATCAAGGAAGGCAGTGCTAAATTGTAGTCCCAATCTGAGAAAGACCTGTGAATACATCAACTCTCCTTACTCAACAGCCAACATGATTAAAAGTGAGGACACGCCACTAATAAGCCCAAGAAGGTATCATAGAGCCATGAGTTTTAGTTATTAGTGAAAAACCTGGTCGCTTCATCTTCCCTACTTAATGCTTAGAAGTGCCTACTCTGTGAAAAGTGGAAATATAGGGGAGATAATGAGATCCCTGGAGACTGGGGAACTTTACAGAGATCTCTGGCAATGCCAGATGCATTCCACTAGACCTTAAGAAACAACATCATATAATTTCAATGTAACAACTGCTTAGTTTTGGCCAGGGTAATTTTTCATCTTGCTTCAATTCTTTGTCTGTGTGTGAGCAGCTATTCTGCCACAGAAATGATAATCAATTCAATAATTCAGTGCTGTAGACGGTAAAATCATTTCATGCTGTACAATTGCCATTCATTGTTCTTCTCTCAGCCCACATATTGACAAAAAATACAGTGTGAGCAACAAATTCAACTCAAATAAATATGATTATTATCATGATGCTGCCATGTGCCTCATGTTGCAAAGCTCAGTGAACAAAGCCAAAGGTTACATTGGACATACTGAAAAAAAAACAAATAAAAACACATTTCCTGAAAATAAAAAAACAGGTCAAAGTTCTACTTGTACACTGAAGGGTCACCACATAGCAATTAGAGGGCTTAAATGAGAGTGACGTTCGTTTACAAGAGATAATGACAGCAGTAACATGTAATACATTAAGTTGAGGCTGGCCTTTATTATGAATGATCAAACTAAACTTACCAAACTGAAATTGTTCATTATCCATGAGTCGTATAGATGCCGGGGCACACCTCTGAAAAATAATAATTTGGTCTTCATTAGTTTGTTTGATTCACAACTTCTACAAAATGATGTCAAGAATGACGTCAAATCACTGTGCCAAAATAAAGCTTCCCAATGGCATCAGACCAATTCAACCAATATTTATTGTCAACATTTAGTGTAACTGTTGTGGCTTTGAAGCTTTTGTTCTCTTGTTCTCACCGTCAGCCAGGGGCATTTTTTTGTAGCAGAAGAACAGAAAAGAAGGCGAAAAAAGGACAAAGTGGAAGAAATACATGAACATACTGATTTACCACAGGAATTGACCAAAGAACACGGATAAAGGCTGAGTGGGACCAGTAATGTCGGACATGCCACAAAAACTATGGGCAATAGCTGGCCACAGATGCTCAACAGCAGCTGACAGAAGACTGAGGGCTTGGTGTGTGAGGGCCTTCAGGCCACAGCAGTATATACTAAACCCACCATGTTATACCAGTGAACAGAAAGAACTAACTTAGTAGAGGCCAAAGTAAGAGGAGCAGTAAACTGGAGCCACTGCACTTTTAGGGTGCTGTGAATACAAACACAACACTTTCTGCAGTGTCTTAGCAGTAAAGAGTCTCAACATAAAAGTCTGCTTAGGTTTTACTGTAAGATTTTTGTTATGGGGAGACAGCTACTGTATGCTTGAACTATTAAGGTTTCAACAGGGAGTACCAGTTAGTCTAAAAATAAAAAAATAAATGTTGCTGCTTTTTGTTGGCAGGTCGGTTTTAAACAACGAAGAGGTGAAGTGAAGACCTGAAAGTGCTTATTAAATTTCATTCCAAGCGTTTCTCGTAGCCTCATGTTGAGACAGGGAGAGAAAGCAGTGACAAAGTGCAACATGTTCAAGGACAGACTGACATGTTACCTGTTTGGCAACCTCTCGAAGACAGGCAACTCCCTGCTCAAAATTAGGAAATACCACAGAGCCGTACTTCTGATACTCCGGCACGGGACGGATCTTCAGTGTTACCTCAGTAACCACACCCAGAGTTCCTGTGGAAAATCACAGTGAGAGATTTTGAGTAGAACAAAAAGAGGTAAATCAGTTCCCATAATTTATATGACCTAGCCCCCTCTTAGAGCGGACCTTAAGACCATTTTACAGGGCTCTGGTACACGTCCCAAGGGTCCTTTGGGTGACCTTTGTCTCACATTTCACCAAGTAGATCTGGTTTTCTACCACACATGGGGGGGGACACCTAAGATTTATCAACTTAAAGAGCACGAGGAAATAAAGCAGGGCTCTATCAAAGGCAGTAACGCCAACAGCAGCATAACGTATACAGATACAGCTAAAACCTCTGGCTGACCTCATGACCCTGAAAACTGTCAACCATTAGCTGCTGCTGAAGGAATCACATTGGATGTTTAAAAACAAGAGTGTCTATTCTGGCCTTACAAAGCAACTATGTCTGGGAATAATACTTTAATTGCTTTCATCCAAATATCACAGTAATACAGTAGACCGTTATTGAAGTGTGTTTAACTTTGTGGTTGTTGATGTGATTGTGAAATGATAGATCAAGCAAAATGCCACAGATTAATGGTTCCAGCTGCTTTTCTTTTGCTTTACATTGACGTAAATTAAATATATTTGGATTTTGGACTGTTGGTTGAACAAAACAAGATGTCACAATGGGATCTTGTAACTTGTAGTTATATATATATATATATATATATATATTATATATATATATATATAACTATGTTTTGGCTTTATCTGATACAACAATTAATAAAAATAAATAAATAAAATCAACAATGAAAGTCAGTATGTGAATTGTATCGGTGTGAACCAAACCCATTACCACACCTCCCAGCCTGAACGTTCTGTGTTACTACAGACGATCCTGAACATACCCTGTTTCATTAGGAAGCTGCCTCAGCCTGTTATGGCTGTTAATGAGCCCTCTAACGTGACACTACATGCCACACACTGCTCCCTAGTGGCCCAGTGAAAAGCATGTGACTCCATTAGGCCTCTGCCAAGAAGAAAGGCCCCTCCCTCCTGAGAGTATGCAGGAGGAGCCACCAAGCAAGCTAGCAAGGGAGGAGGAGGGGTCAAAGAGGCAGAGGCAGATGCAGAGGCAGAGGGAGGGGGGAGAGAGAGAGGGGGCACTAGGGAGGAGCTAGAGTGGAAGGCAGTCAAGGAGGGAGAGGAATAAAGGGAGGTAATAAGAATAGCAAGGTCAGAAAAACACACTCTTGGGGACTAATGCAATGAAATGAAATGCTGGAGTGCAGCTTAAGCCATTTTTACTGCCACCGTCTCTAGTGAACCAAACTCATCTTCCAGGATTGGTATTTGGGGGGTGGGGGTACTATTCGTGATGAAGAGTCTCTCTGCTTTCCGCCTCAAAGATTTCTGGGTGAAAAAAAGCTGAGTGGACCAAAGCCCCTTTGGGCTATACAAATAAAACTGACTTGACACTGAAGCCACCACTTTGGGAATCAAAGAACTGACTCTGTACATTAAATTAGCACTGGTTGGCTTCACACACCACCATTACACCCTCCACAGTTGAGGAGTTTAAAAGATAAAAGGATTATTATTGATTATTCCAACCACTCCTTACACTGGTTGAAGCAAGAGAGAAGAAAATCCTTTTGCATTCATGCTTCTTCAAAGTCAGCGAGATAGTGCGACCCGGTTGTTGTGCAGTGAATGAGAAACTCGATTTTTCACAGTAATTTCTGATAAAATGGATGCGTTCCACTTAACATGCAGAGCATAGATGAGGGTTTTAGTGTGGTGCTTTGCTGTTGTTGCCTGCTGTCAGATAATTTTAATGAAACTGTGCGGTGGTGTGACCTCTTAGTTCTAGCGTTCAGCCTCGCAGAAGTACATGTAATCCAAGAGACGTGTGGTCCTGTCCCATCTCCGTTACAGCACCACACCCCAGAAGCACGCCCACCTTCAGATGTTTTACACGACAAGCTCTTATGCGCTTGCATTATGAAGCTTTATTTTAACTATTCACTTTTAAAATTATGTGAAGAGTTGGTCAGATATTAAAGAATCATAAGAAAAAGCACAGTATAGCTAGGTATTAAATTCAGTATAATTCAATTTATAAGACCATTAACTGTGAGCTAACCGAGTCATACACACTAACAATAAATATGGCTGTCTTAAAATAACATATTGCAAAGATGGCAAGTGTCTGATTGTGACCAGTTTATACAGGTTTAGATTGACTAACACATTGACGCTTATACTGTATAAGTTCACCAGCACAGTCAAGATGCATATTTAAAAAACTAATATTTACGCAAATGTAAACACAAAAACTCTTAAAAAAACAGTTGGACATAAATGAATCGCAGTCACTCAGACTGAAAACTGTTAATCATTATATCAACTAGTAAGAATGCCTTCATAATACTGAAACAGTTTTAATTGTCATCTACATTCATTAGTCACTTGTTACTATATTTTTGAACACATTTAGAGATTTCTGCAGTGATCCCAGTGCAGTCAGGGAGCAGACTGCTGAGCTGTGTAGGGCGAATATAAAGTTTGCCTCCACAGCTGTTTAACATAGCGATGCCAAGAGTCTCTGAACCCCCTCATTATGTAGGGGGAACCTGGCATATGGCAGTATTCTCTGTGGGCATTCACAAGGACAGGGCACTGCAGATGGGGTGGGGAGGACACTTGCTGGCTCCTAACTAACATCCCTCCAGATCACTTTCACCAAAGCTGGTTAATGTGTAAGAAGCCCAGAGCATGAGAACCTTCCTGATGTTACTGTTTTATCACAAAGACTTGCAAACATCCACACAAACCCACACACACATGCTCTGGTGTACTGAAATCACATGAGAAAGGTAGCAAACCTTCTGAGCCCATGATGAAGTGGTGAATGTCCGGGCCCGTGGACATGCGTGGGCCCTGACAGCCCTTTTCTATCACCCCTCGTGGGGTCACCATCTTTACATGGACGACCTATTTAGTCAGAAAACAGCAACACAACAAACACTTTTTAGAAACAAAAATGTACAAACAGTAGTAAACTTACAAATTTTGTCAAACATTATAATTTAGATATTGCCATGTGTGCCACATGTATGAGCAGACTGACACTGTGACCAGTGCATTTGAAAGTCCACAAAACTTTTGCTAATAATTTTGTTTCTAATTATTGTACAATAACTGTTCTGTCCTTAATCTAATCCAGAGTTTGGAACAAACATGAGCAGGAATATAAAGAGGAGGGCATGCATCTCACCAGGTCCTCAATATTGCCGTAGATGTTCTTCTTCATGCCTGATGCTCTTGTTGCTACCCAGCCCCCCAGGGAGCTGAACTCCATGGAGTCAGGCTCATGCCCCGTACAGTAGCCACTCTGATTGAGCTGTAAAAAATTTAAGGAAAACATGCATTTGTTGTTGTATGCCAAAAATGTCTGGAAAACAATGGCGTGGTAAACCCACAAGAATGTTTTAATAACAAGCAAGAAGAATGAGCAAGCAAAGGGAAAAAAATAATTGCAGCTCTGCTGCTGAATTTCACTGCTCTCGTTTTGCTGCAATGCTAAAACTCAGGTTTTATGGCATCATAGATTTTTTTACGACAGCTTAAAATAACCCAAGTGGAAAGAGCAGGAAAACACTAAAAAGAGAGATCAGTGCATTATTTGGGCAGTACCAAATTCCACTGCTTGACTGGATAACTGATGTTAAAATAGCTGTATTCTGCCAGGTGACATGTTCAGGCCTTTTAAAAAGGAATACTAGTAAAATTTAAGTTTCAGAAACTTCATTTCTACACGTTTATGTAAATCTGTGTGTCAGAAAGTCTTGATGGAAGATTGCTGCACAGTAGGCTTCTGCAGCCCCACCCAATCCACAAAATACTGAGTGACTTCTTGGTTACTTGTCACATGACCGTAACAATATGAAAATGTACTTGTGTAATGTAATTTTGGAGTGCGACATCCACAGAAAAAAACATCCTTTGAGCAACCCCCAACAACCTTCATCAGATGCACCATCCCAACAGCTTTGAGGAGACTGTGTAGGTCATCAGGAACCCACACGGCAGCCCAAACCCGAAATGATTGCATCTTTAGGCAGAACATTTAGTAGTAATAATAGTAAGGATCTTAAAGTACAACAACAACACCGGCCAGAAGCACAAGACGCGGGTTAAGTCAGGCCTGGATTTATCACAGCACCCCCCTAGAGGAAGTTTATAATGCAGACCCATCTGCTCCATCAAAATGTCCCAGTCTAAATGCAAAGGTGGGGTCTGCTTTAGATGCAGCTCATGTATTCCTCTACATTAAATGCCCGCTCCTTCTCCATTTTTCTGAATTAGCTTGATGGTGCCATCTGCTCATGACCGCCGACTCACTCTCTAATCTCTCTCCTTCAGCGCTCTGCTCCTGTCTCAAACTCCTTCCTAAACACCGATCTACTGAGCAAAGAGCACCAAGGTGACTGAGCGTGGGCAGCCTGCATGTGAATGGTCAAGCAGCTCGATTGCTGGCACAACCTTTTACAGTAATGTAAGCTCTTTCAGTGGATGAATATGGATGGATGAGCAGTACTTACCAATCTCTCCAAATCCTGACCGACGATGCCAGCTTCCATATGGGCAGTTAAATTTTTCTCGTCAATCCACAGAATGCGGTTCTGAGAATGAAAAACATGACTGAGCTCAGCTGTAAATACTTTAAGCTATACGTCTTGAAAGAAACCCTATTTAATGCTGATTGTTTCATTTGATTTAAACAGAAAATCTTAATAAGATGTTGAGTTCCACCATGTCTGCCATCTGAACTCCAAACCTGCCTACATCTGCTATGCTGACTTGAAATATCTGCCCTCAACAGAAGCGCATGGAAACAGTCCCTTGACAGTTTGCTTACAATACTGGAAGTTTTGGACCAGCATGTCCTTCTAGCCTGACGGTCATGTCTGAGGATAAATGTGTGCAGTGTGGCTGCGGGACAGAGACAAGGTTAAAGTCAATTTAACATCTAATTCCAAATACATGCTTCTTATTTGGGTCGCTGGGCACGTGGCCTACCCCTACCTGCAGGAGGTCATTTCACACCAGCCATCAATTATTCTCCAGAGGTAATAAACTTGACATTCTAACCACACTGCTCCTTTCATGTGCTTCCACTGGAGCCACCTCACCTCTGACCCCTGACACAGAACACTGGTGTCTGCGGCACCAAACTCAACGACTGGTGGGCTCGCAGCATCCGGACAGCTTATATATCACCTCTATGTGAGCCTGGATCAAAGGGCTGTACTGTACTGGTGGCAATATTTACCATTTTATATTATGTCCAATGAAACATCAACATGTTCATAGTGAGATTCCATTTAAATGAACTTTCTGAAGCCCAATTAACACATTCATAATTTTTAAAACAAGAACTAAGTTATGTCCCACTTACACATAACAAATATGCTAATTTTAACTAAGCCTTCATTGAATGCTTATTTTCATTATCGGCCGAGGTGATGTCTTCAAATTACATAAAATCCAAATGTATTTACATTTAGAAGAAAAACTGGCATATTCTCACATTTCCTCACAATAATTTAAATAATGATAATACATTTCTGTTGACTGACAACCCTCTGGAAAGTGGTATACGGAAATATACAGTACATGTCAACATGTAAACTAAAATTGCTCAGGTTTTAGTGTGGTGTTGATAAACAGTTTGGTCCTGCAACAACAGCATATAGTTTGAATTGGTGGAACATGTTGAGAGTGACCACCGTCGCCACTTTAAGTTCACTGTGCTCTGCCTATCAAATACAGAAGTTGATTACTGAGTGCCAATAATGTGTAACAAATTAAATCAATCATGAAAAAACAAATACATTTGAACAATGTAATGTAAACCAATACAGAAACTAATGTAATGTACTAACTATGAAAAATGCATAATGTTCAATCTTAGTTAAGATGGTGTCAAAGTGTGTAGAATTAACTCTATGGTCATTTTAGGGGGCTACATTATATTAATTGCATATTTCAGTTTTTGTCAATCTCCATTTACATAAATATATAAACACTCTTTAAATGTAAGCCAGTAAAACAGTATCCTCAGTACAGTACTTGACATTTGAAATTTCATAAATGATAGCATTTTTTCGACTGTATAAGATTTGATTTTTCTTGACCTTAGTGCAGATCAGCTCTTCTGAAACATTACAGACACATGCGTTTACATACCATCTGCGAGGTATCCAGCGAGACAATGGAACGAGTTTCCTCTGGGGGGCACTCTAGGGCACTAGAGACACTAGTGCCTCCTAAGAAGGGAAAAACAACAGTTACAATAGGAGTCACAGTGGACAATCACTGTCAGTCACTGGACAATTTCCTTGTTTCATGTTTTTAACACAAACACACTCATGAATCAAGTGAGCAGATTTTGAATCACACCTCAATACTTATTGAATATAGTCTTAAATGTGTAGCATTGAGTAGTGACAACTGTCCAGTAGTGAAAGTTGGCACTGAATCTCGTTTACATGTTCTTTGATCAGATATCTTCTGGTTTATGTTGCAATTCTGTCCATTTTATGTCAGCAAAATTTTGAATGGCTTCTTATGTTAAACACTGCTGTGTTTGATAAATTTGGCTTGTTTGATTAGAATTTTTTTTTTTATTTAAAAAAAATTGTTTTGTATGAGTAGCAAACTAAGGTATCATAGTAGTATGTATGGAAAAAAAAATCAAATGATACCAGCTCTTTGTGAGTCAGACTTTTTATTATTTCAGAAAGCAACATGGACAAGGTGCTGCAATGTGTTAAAAGGCTTGCAAAGAGTTACAAAAAAGAAAAGTGTGCACATTGCAATCAGCACTTCCTCATTCTTCTAAAATGACTAGGCTTCAGGATTAAATTACAAATGTGGGAATAACTTTTCTTGATTACATCATTCTCACAAACCCTTTGACAAACTGATTAGCTGCTTTAAAACCATATTAGATTAATTTCATTTCTGCAAGGTATCCACTGCAGTGTCAGCGGTACCTTATTTACCAGGTTCATAGGTTATGTAGCTTCATTAATTAAAAAATGCATTTCACAAGCGTGAATAAATAATATATATTAAAGTACATTAAATGCAAATACACATCTAGTGGCCAGCATATACAGCATGTAGCAGCTAATTATGCTGATTAAAGCCACTGATTTCATGACTCACCTCCATATGGCATCAAACAAACATTATGTTTGCACCCCAGTTCCACAATTTTCACTACATCGTTGTGGCAATCTGTAAAGACACAGAGTATCATTTTCTATTCTACTGCATTCATAAATTAAGTGTTCACATAATAACACATTGCAAAGGATTAAAAAAGGCACATAAGACTGTGTATACAGAAGACAATAAAGAAATATATATAGCCTAAGCCATAGGTCACTAATCTGTGCATTCCGATGCTTGTGAGTCGAGTCCGCCAGATTCACCAGAGACGTTCTGGAAACGCACACAAATTGAGGAGACGAAAGGGAAAAGAGATTTCGCATGGCTTTTAATCAAGAATGTACTGATTTTTACATGTACATTCATCCCAACGCAAGTTAGTCGTTTTGATGTTCCGGACCTTTGCTTCGGGAAATTTTCTCTAACTGGACATCTTTGAATTCTAATTGAATACCCCTGGCCTAAGCCATTAGAGCTGGGGGACCAGCAAGAGGCAGGGTGCCTTTTGATTTGTCTGATAGTTGTGATTTGCCCGGGGCTTTCCTCAGGCGGCGTCAGACTGCATGAAGCTACACTCTCTGGGGTGGGATGTGCTGGATCAATACAAACATGCTTTAGCCAATCATGGAGCTCACATCCATTCACACTGGAGTGGTGAGCGAGTGGGAAGAGTAGCAATACCCACCTACATGGATGTGCTTGACTGGCCTCAAGTGCTTTTAGAGGCAGTGAGAAATGTCTGCATTCTAGTACATTTTGCCATCCAATTAAACACACAGCTTCTGCCTAGGGATTAAAGTTCAACAAACTAAACACAGCTTCACTTGGACGGACTACTGAAAAATTAATTACAGGTGAAAATATCTATTAGATATATAGCAAATGAGAGTGTATTTGCCAGGTCAAAAATATAAATTTGGTGCTGGTGTGGATGAAACAACGACTACAGTTGCTTGGCGATTTGCTGCCCATTTGGGAGGCTGCTAATCAAGTTTCAGCCATCAGTCAAGACTCATTTGCATGATAAAATAGCGCCAGCCATAACAACAGAAAACCAACCTCGGAATCATAATTTATGGGTGTACTGTGCAGGTCCACACTGCGGAGTATTGGGTGTCAACCGTCCTCCCCCTGACGCTTCTTATTAAGCCTCCACTCATACATATTAATATCCCTGCCTCTGCAGAGATTAACCCTTTAAATCACCTAAGCCAGTAGGGGGATAAGTGATACTACGTGGGAGGAGAAAAACAGACAGATTAAAAAAAGGACAGAGATGAAACAGCTTCTGAACTCACTTGGCCACACCACCATATCTGGAACACGACCAACTCTCCCTTCTCGCAGAGCGAAGATCTCGTGTAAGCAGTGGCCTGGAACAAAGTACAGTAATTAGATGACACAAGTCCACAAAATATTTTGTGACAAGCACAAATAAGAACACTCTTGCTAAAATAAAAATCACGCTAAACAAGCAGACAAACAGATAACATGCTGATTGTGGTTTACAAATATTAAAAGTGCCTTACCGTGGGAGCGAAACACCCGGTCCTCTGCGTCATGAGAGAAGGGAATACCTGTGGATTTCAGTTCGTCCACGAAGGCCTCATTGAGAGTGGGAGGCTGTACAGCGCTGCTAGTCAGAATGGGCTAAAACAAAACAAGCCATTGTGGTTTTGGTAACTTTGTGTAAGAGTGCTGTTCTTTGCCATTCACTAAAGACAACAAAAAAATGAATTACACTCACAGTTGCTGGAGTTTTATGCTGCAGACTGGCTCCAAAAGTGTTTACCATCCAATCTTTAAGACCGGGGATGATCATACCACTTAGTCTATACCTGGATTGTGTAAAGGAAGACAGATTGTGTGAACAACCAATTAAAAAAAAATAATAATAATAAAAAATCAACTAAGCCTCATGTATTAGTGATTTCCAGTGGTGGAAGTCAAAGCCCTCAATTGAAAACATCTGAATGCTTGACTGGGCTTATTCATTTGGAAAACCAGGCCTGTGTCTAATAAGAATAGAGCGTGAGGTTTGAGTCCAGTGAGGTTATTAGGCAAGCAGAGCAGCAGTGACAGTGCTGTCCGTGTGATCGCCATCCCTTGCATAATTGAGCTGCTGGCACAGCCTGGGCCAGCCCATCAGGGGACTGTGGTGTGCCTTTGTCCAAGTGACCATGAAGCACACTCTATAATGAAAAAGCCTCTGTCAGAGTGAGCGTGGAGGAGGAGAACGCCATCTTTGACATTCATTCAACTGCGCCCCAGCCATAGCACTGCCCAGGTAGCTTACAGTCGAGAGAGCAGAGAGCCATTTGTGGCAACTGCTTGCACAGGAGGAAACCATTTGCTGCGCAACATCCTGTTCAGCTTGACTCAGTCGGCAGTTCTCAAACAGCCATGCAGGGCTGTCTCTTCCAAAGTCATTTGTCATGATTACAATAACAAGGCTAATCTATACCTCTTCTGTCGTCATGTGAAACAGGGATAAAGGTAAGGGAAGAGCTATTCTCTCTGTTGTAAAATGAAGCCATACTCAGTGACATTCAGGACAATTGCCCTTGTCTCTGGATACCCTCAGACATTCAAACAAAATCTTTTTTTCTCTAACAGTCAGTGAATAACTGTGTTTACCCACAAATCCCTAGAGACACGCCAATAATTACCAATATAATGCTTTCCATTTTTGAACAGAAGTGGTTTCTGTTAACAAGCCACAGAGTTTGGGAAAGCTGAAAATCACAACCAGTGACCTTCTCAGATGACAATGAACAGTTTAAATGCCAACCACTAGGTGGCAGTAGCACTACATTGCTTGGAGCGTAGGAAGGAGACAACAACCGATTTCAAAAGCTGGGTTCACATTATGGGCTGTGAAAATGATCAATGCATAACTCTGGCCTCAAGTCACCCAAACATGTGAATGCTGAAGCTAGACACAGGGGCAGTGCTAAAACAAGATTAGAGGCTGTGAATGAGACCTGGTACTGACTGGTTTCTCAAAATCACAAACAGATAAGAATAAACAGTATATATGGCAGTGATTTGATATTATAGAGTACCTTTTGCCAGTAAATTCTGCTTGACCTTTCTTATTGAAGAGAAATCTTGAATCGCTGTATCCCCAGCCGTTCCATTTCATAATCTCCTGCCTGTGGAAAAACAAATATTGGCAGAGATTAAGTCGCATATAACGCATACTCCTTACACTGAAGTTAAGACATGATATTAATATCATCAGACAAATGTGAAGGTGATTCTTGTGGGGTTGTGACCTGGTATATTCTTAATTTGCCACCACCGCCCCTCTTGACTGACGCTAGCTTGGCATGGGCAATTTCACCAAGACACAGAGGAACGGGGAAAGCCCTTGCTGATAATACGACAATTCAACGCCCAGACATATAGCATTTCTCTGACAGAAAGTCTCCTTATTTTATTCAGTCATTCACAGCCTTTTGCACTCATCCAAGGTGGGGATGGCTATCAGTTTGCAAATTTACAATATGGGAAGGTTTCAAGACAGGCACGCCTACAATATTCCCTGGGTGACTACTACTGCTACACAATGCTCTGCACACAGGCTCACAAAACACACAGCTTATTGACATTGTAATGCAGAAGCGACACATTCAAACGATGTATCCACCAACAGAGGAAGCTAGCAGATACTCCCTGTGCTGTCAGCCATTTCCCTATCCAACACATTAAAATATTTTATATTTATGACACCTGGTAGGCACTCTTATCCATAGCTAGTTTCAATACCGCTCTGTTTTTATGATTAGATCCAGATGTGTCTGCTGAACTAACAAGCCTCAGCTAATTATTTAGCACGTGCATCCACTTAAACAGCACACAAGCAGCAGCCATACTTTCTGTTCTTTGCTGAAGAATCAGCAGCCATATAGGAGTACAGCAATAGCTACTTAAGATGTGGATTTTTTGTGTCACAATAAAGTAAGATAGAACTTTATTAATCCCTGGGGAAATTGTTGTGCACCTGCTGCAGTACAAAGTAGGAAAGAGTGCAGATGTGTAAAATGTCAATAAAAGGTGCAAGTAGGAAAATATCAATGAATTGCTGTTGATTGATATTCAATTATTATCACTGGCTTTCCAACCAAAGATGATGCTACACTGTCTATGCTCTAATACTGTGCTGAGCGTGTGTTCTGTACTAACACTCTACAGAAAGACGGCTCACCAATCACACAGCAACCATAACTCAGGGGTCACTTGGGTTGGGATGCTAACACAGTGGAGTAAAAGCCATAATTAAGATTAATACCTGCCAAAATGGAGTTCCCCGTAAATTAAGAACGAGAGTAGAAACGAGTGTGACACACTGAGTCATACTTTAATGAATCCTTGCCACCATTAATATTCTGTCATAGCTGCTGTACATACTGAATAAAGATTTATCAATAAATGTGGCAAGGTCAGTGAGTACACACTGCTGTTAAAAATAGACAATTTCAGGTCATCATCAAAATCCTGTTTAAAAGGCACAACAGAAGGTCTTAAGGAATTTGTTTTGATAAACTCAACTCTTTCCTGCCTGTGTGTAACCCAGAGGAGGGACCCCTCCTCTGTTGCTCTTCCTGAAGTTTCTTCTTTCTTTCCCCTTAAAGGTTGTAAGTTTTTTCCTATCCTAAGGACTTGGGTGTCATATGCTGTACAGATACTGAAGCTCTTTGACGCAAATTTGTGATTTGTAATTTTGAGCTATATAAATAAAATTGTAAAGTCATTTATACAGTTTATTGGAGGTAACAACAAGGAAAGACAATTTAATTGCAATAAAAGAAACTGACTGTGTCAATGATCTAGCAGCTCAAAATGTTCAACTGAAATGTTTTCCTAACTGTGGTCTGTGGCTACACGTAAACTTCAGATTAGCGACATACTTTGTATATTGTATCCTAAAATTGCTTGACATTGTGCATTTAACACCATTTTCACATATGTGTACCTACTAAACTGGTACGTTTACACAAGTCATCTAAATAAAACAAAAGTGCATATCCCTTTATCAATGCATCAGGGGTGGTTGCAGTAGCTGAGGCATGCTTTTAACTAAAATCTTGTTAACACTGAAGCTGAAACCCCACAAAATCTTTGAGTCAGGACTTTTGCCTGAAACCATCACCCAAGAAAGGTACCAGTGTGAATGTCCGCGAAATTGTAGAAAGGCTGAACTTGTCTCTTGGTACTTCTCCAAACAAACAGACTATTTGTTATTTTGTTATTACAGCATGATATGTGGTTATGCAAATTAAACAATATGTAGGGAGAAAGAAGTTATCTAACACTTCCCCACATTGTTGAATTGACCCTGTTCCTTTTATTAACATATATTATCCTTTTGTAATTGAATCAGTATATGTCAAAATTTATAATTTTGACATATACTGATGTCCCATGTAATTATGTTACTATACAATTACTTATATCACTATATTACTATATTAATGGACAAACCCACTTACTATTTGCAATTGTGCTGCACTTTTTCTTAACCATCAAACTTCCTACACACTGTGGACACTGAAGTCCCACACTGACACTCAGCATAACTGGCAGAACAGACAGGGCTGCAAGACAAAACATTTTATTGTGTCACCACAGTGCCATATTGACCAGAACAGGACATGATGAATTTCACAAGGCCAAATGCTGATACTTTTGCATTGCAGTGTAGATTTTACATTTAGCCTCAGCTGTTATCTCAGACTGACACTAGGCTAGATGTTATCCATAGATTCCACAGGGAGCCTAAGTCCCTCCCTTCCACTTCCGCCCCATAGGACCTTAAATAAAATATGTACAGTAGTCAACGACGACGAGAGACAACAATTTTTTTTTTTATCCAGTTCCAATTGTGCCCAGAATTACATGTATAATGTTTGTGAATTTAAAAGATAATTTTCTGAGTCAATAAAGACGCAGTTTGTTGTAAAACAGTAAAGCAAGATTTAGTTTTCTGGTGAAACTGCTCAATGAACTACATCTCTCGACTTGAACAATATGTCATAAAACAAGTTAACACTGTAATGCTAGCTAACGTTCACTGCTCGGTTGCTACTAGCTAGGTAACTTAGCTATGTTCCACGCACAAAATATATCATGTGTATCCCTGATGGGTTTAATTCTATGACTCTTGGTCCTTTCATCACATCATCTACATGTTAGTTCTTTGACGTTAGCTTCTGTCAAAAAGTTATGACGTCACATATGCGACTTTGAGTTTGTGGTCTTTCTAAATACATATTTTCCAAAATCAATCGGCCGAAAATAGCAAAAAAATGCACTTTCGTGTTCGGCTTAATACGTCAAAAGATCGACGAAATTTTACCGAACAATTACGTTGACATGTCGGCAGAAGCATTTTAAAGTGTCCGAGAAAGACGCAAAAATCGCAGTTTGCAGACACTGTTCTGCGGAATTGTCTCCTAGCACATCCACTCCATCTGAACAGAGGCTATAAAGTCTTCATGTTACGCGATACGAAAAGCACATGCAACATCATTTGCCAAATTGGGTCGGACTTGATGAATTCAGCGTGAGGATACACATGTGACAACGCCCGTTTTTCAAAATAAGGTGTCTATACAGGATGGAAATAAGATTAATTGGATTATATTCACAGAAAGTATAAAACATATTACATGTGTCCATTAAAAGTAAATGGACATATGTCATTTACTTTACCGGATCCTCTTAGGCCTCGGACCCACCCACCATAGTTTCTCCAAATCCTGAGGGAAACACTGAGTAAAAAGCACATTTTGACTATTTAATTTATGCAATGGTAAAAAAAAAAAAAATGTTAAAAATATGAATGTACTTGTTTGGCCTTTGGTTTTCGGCAATTTTCATTGTATTTCGGTTTCGGCTTTAGCCAAGAATTTTCACGTCAGTGCATCCCTAACATGAACTCATTAATGTGTTTACTAAGGTAATAAATCAAGTGAGAAGTAGCGTCATTAGAAAGAATGCAATTTTAAGGCACTTCCGCATTGGCTCCACTTTTCAGACCTGGAGGGTACTGCTGTGTTCCATACAACACGAAACTTTCTGACCTCCTACTAGAAAAGGTGTAATGAATGGAACACCAGCCAAAGTCAGGGTTCCTACTAGTAAAAATCTACCCCGACTTCATGAAGAAGCAGTTGTCGCAGTTGTCTGATGTCACACAACAATGGCAGCCCTAGTGTTATAGTACTCGAGACTGGTCTTGGTCCCGAGACTGGTCTTAAGACCACTTTTTGATGGTTTTGGTCTTGTCTCGGACTCGACCGCATTTGTACTCTGTCTTGTCTCGGTCTCGGACATAGAGCACCCGGGATTATATTTCAAGACTAGTCAAGACCATAACTTTGGGAATATCAATAAATTGCTTTTGCATTGTCTGATTTATTTGTTAGCATAATTTCTTTGATTGGATGTAATACGTATTGCTTCAAATGCAACCAATAATTCTAATTAAAATGTGTTACTATTGACAACAGTGGCAGCTAGTAGCGCTCGTTTGGCCTCCCTCGACTCACTGTCAACTAGGGCAAGACCAAATTTCCTGGGAAACACCAGTGGAAAAAACAATTCTCTGACATCAGCCTCTCAAGTGTGAATATTTTATGTATTATGACAGTAAACTGAATATATTTGGGTTGTGGACAAAAGAAGACATCACATTGGGCTTTGGGAAACACATTTTCAAAATGTTCTGGCCCTAATAGCTAATCAATTAATCAAGAAAATAACTGACAAATGAATTGATAATGAAAATAATCGTTGGTTGCAGCCCTGGTTTGCGTTCTACTTTTTTTCCTCCCCCCATTAATTTTATGTAATTACTTTCACCAAGGATGCTATGATTTCACCAGTTTTGAAATAAGAAGGAACCAAAATACACTCGTTACTAAAAGTGATTTTTATAGTCATTTATAACAATCAGTGACAATAATGAAAACCAAATCCTGTTTTAGTATTCGTAATTATATATATATATATATATATATAAATAAACACACACACACACACACACATATTAAAAAAAACATGTAAGCTATAAATAAATATAAAATAAAACTATACACTTTTTTTTACAAACTTGTTTGGTTTTTACTGTTTCATGTTTGTTTCTTACTAAACATCGAAACAGCAGAAGAAACAAAGGACACTGACGTAGTTAAGTGCTGTATTTAATAAAAAATACAAATATGAAAATATATTAAAAATATATAAAATATGTAGTGCCACTGGGTGCCAGTAGCTCCCAAAGATATTTCAACGTAAGATATATTTTGGTTTTTCTCTTTGATTTCACTTCATTGTTTATTATATACATTATATTGTTTATTTGTGACTTTCTGCTTTGGCAACATGTTTGAACTAAAACGTCATGCCAATAAAGCCAATTGAATTGAACTAAGTACCACTAGAGGGTGCCAGTAGCTGCCACGTTAAAAATGCCCATAGAAAGGTGAAAAGGTTAGGAAATATACAACATTTACTGACTTTTGCATATGACCTACCAATGTAGCTAATCGGGAACATAGTTAACGATCTTTTAAATTAACATCAAGGGCACTACTGAGAGCATAATTGTGTGTAACGTTACACTTGACACGCCACAATCAGTTTGTCACGGTCAGTTATTTGTTTACGTTTGGCGTCCTGCACTTGGAACCCTTGCAGGTCGGAAGTTTTGACATTTTATCTGACCTCCAAATGTGACTAGAAAAGCAGCCCACTTCTTTTTACACAATATATGCTGTCAGCACAGTGTCGAGGTGTTTCCTCAAAATGAACGGGGCTGCCAATAGGTTGAAAGTCAGGCCACCACTTGTTCTAGCCAATCAGAGCAACAGAGGACACATAAGTTTCACAGTGTGCTCCGTGCGGCGTCACAAATTGCATCACGTTTTCCAACGTGTCCCAGATCTCAACATTTAGTTAAGACAAATGGAAAAAACATCAAGGACGATGTCTCGATGATGCTTCTACTACCAACATGTTAGCATAGTCAAATCAGGGTTAACTTATTATCTGTATCAGTTAAAATAAACCACATAGCTCATGTACATTTATTTGAAAGCTGATAAATCAAATGGTCCGTAACGGCTGTATGTTACAGTAACAGCTACTCGACAACTCGTTAAACAACTGCGTTAGCCAATTCAACTCAATGACTTAGTTATGTGAAGAAAATGCCAGAACATTAGCCATGACCGTTAACAGATCTCTGAAGCTGAAGCAACCTCACTGACACCAGAAACATTGCCATACAGTAAATACATTGGTCCTATATAACGTTAACAACCACAGATAAGTGGTCCAACTTTAAGAAAGTCGACTCCTGAGTGTAGCCCTAGCCGCACCCACTCCGTAGAAAATGAATGTCTACTTTGTAGCCAAGTAACGTTAGCTAGCAGGCTAATTAAAACCGCTTTAGCCCAGTCTCCCTACGTTATTAGTGCTTGAAAGAGAGAGGGAAGCCAGTCTGTCCTTCTATGTCACCCTATTGGTTTTTGCTTAAAACAGATCCGCTGATGTATGACTTAATAACTAGCTAACGTTAAAGCCAAAGAGGATGGACTCTTGTCCACCGCTCCATCACAGCCTTGTACCTCCTCCTCGGTACGGTCTTCCCCTCACTGGAGACATCTGTCTTGCTCCCCTGAGCTTTGCAGTCCGCAGCTACGATGGTCGAGTCACCGTCCGTCGGTCTCTGTAAATGCCCGGCAATTATACTTAGTCTTTGCTGTGCAATCCGTTGCCTGTCGGAGCTGCCGCCGCCGCTGCTGTTGGACGCCATGCTGCTTCCGTGTTTGTGAAGGGAGGGAGCGGATCCATGAGCGGCTGTCAGAGGTCAGCACAGGGAAAGTGCGCTGCGTTCACAGGCCGTCGGAAATATGATAGTCAGTCCACACCAATGACCCGAATATCGTTAAATGGAAATTTTCTCTCAAGCACTAAGATATGATAAGCAGTAAGATAATACAAAATACGACATGTTATTGTCGGTTACTTTGTGGTATGTTCAATGGCTTAAGACATTAAGGCAATTAATCAATTATGAGATAAACAGAAAATTAATCTGCTACTATTTTGAAAATGTAATAATCGTTCGAGTTATTTTATCATCAGACATGCCAAACATATGCCGGTTCTAGTTTTTTAAGTGTAAGAATCTGCTGCGTTTCAATTGTCTTACAGGACAGTGAACTATATTGTTTGGGTTGTGGACTGTCGATGGGACAAACAAGCCATGGGAATATGGCATTTTATGACCAAATAAAATTATTGTTGGATAAATCAATAATAAAACAAAAAGAGTAGTTGCTGCCCTAGTCCAAATATGCATACTTTCAGGTGTGCATGGTCAGGGCAAATATGAGGAATTGCATTTCTGCCTGCAATTATGGTACTATTATTATAAGTATAACAATTAAAATAATGATTATTGTTGAATGGATATATTCTCTTATATAGAATATATATATATATATATATTCTATTTAACTTTAAAACCAGATAATTAAACATTCCGATAGTTACACAACTGACATGGCTAACGAGTAGCACCTGAATGCACCATTGTCTCTATTTCCCAGCATGCCTTGCAGTACAGGACTGGTTGCATACTGTGCAGTCTATGGTTGAGACAAGAATTTACAGCCAATTTGCATAGTTGTTACAAGATAACAAAATGTGTTCAGCCCTTCTAGTATTACTACTTGAAATATTCAAGAGGACAGGAAGTCGTGCATAAAACTGATACATAATAACAATCATACATAATTGAAGTGAATGCATGGGCAAAATTAGACAATGGAAATTAACATAAGCTTGACTTGGCTCTGGATAATGCAAGAAAGTGAAACAGTGGACCAAAAGTGGAAAAACACAGTTAATCAAACACGTGCGCTAAACTGCTTTAGATTTGTTCAAATGTCTACCCATATATATTGTATATTTGAGTAAATCTGGCAACTTAAACCTATAATAAATCTATAGTAGGAGACTAATCATTTTAATTTGCATTGTCTTTCACATTTAATTAAACTATGCTGCACTTATTAAAACAGCATCATCATAGTGTAAAACTTCCTCATATGTAAGATTAACCTGAAAATGTGACTTTACTGTTTACCTCTGCCTCACCTCCACTCAGTTATCTGACCAGCGTGGCTACTGTTTCCATATGGCACACAGAAGTGCTGTTTAAGTAATGATTTATCACAAAGTTACTCTACGTAAATGACAGCCAACGGCATTGCTACTTTAGAATACAAATTAACCTTGGTAAATTCTCAAAAAAGACAGAGTCTGTGAAAAATGCTTCAAACAGAGATACATTTTATTCAAGAAAACAGTCACTTATCAAGAGGTATCAAGAGGAATATCGCACCATGTTGTAAACTTAAACTTTCCATATGTTTGAGGCTTTATTTCCCACAGGTTAAAGTATTAACTCCCAAAACAAAGTTCTGTAATGCACTGACTGCAAGCAATTAAGAGTCTAAGTGTATCACAGAACTTTATTTGGAAAGCCACAGTGCCACCTCATAGGTTTGTCCTTGTGCAGAACCTTATCCTCCTCATGACTGGGTGTTCCTGTAACCTGTTGTAAGGCACAAAAACCAAGGAAAACAGGACACCAACTTCTCTTTTTTCACTGTATTGACTTCAATGCAAAACATATACAATTGGTGTCAATTGAATAAGACTATAGAAGAAGAAGTAGTGAAGAAGACTTGAAGAGTTGAAGGGGGCCTACAGAAAGGCTTGCTGTGGTGGGTCCTCCCTAAAATCACACAGGTAAAACAGGCCAGATGCAGTCTTTTTACACATTGTCAGCTCTCTACAGAAACAATTAAATGGCAAAATATAATTTGGGTGTAGTTGATTCTGTAGTAGCTACACCCCACCAAAAATGACCCTAACATGTTTTTACTTACCTCTTTAAGCTTGAAGAGCTGTTTGAAGTTTCCAGTATTGGTCATATCTTTAACTGCATTGGAATGATTTCACTCCTGTGCCAGTGTATCACTGATTATACCTGTTGAGCTTTAAAGCTTTCTGAATTGAACAGGCTCTGTCATATAAGCTATTCACCACATGTAGATAGATATGATAGTAATGAGGAAGGTGCAGAAGGCCAGCTGAGCTCCAGGAGTATTAAGAGCTGCCAGTTTGAAGGTAGTTAGGGCACTTGCCTCTTTAACAGAAAACAAGTGACAGCAACTTTAGAAGTGCAAAATAATGCAAACCACAAACACTGTCAAGTCTTAAACACCATCTTGACATCTGTTTACACAAGAAGTAGTGCTATGATAAAGGAAAGAGTAAGTTATGCAAGTCATACTGTACCTGATATAGGTAAACTCAAGGCACCAGCTGCAATCCAACACGAGGGGCAAGTAGTCTGGACCATAAAATGCAAAAGCAGAAAGCGATCTAAGGACATTGCAGTCCATGGCTGGATTCACAATGCAAACGCCTGTTTTCACTGCGGTTGGTGTCCGTCTGCGGACTTGCAGCGCTCTGATCGAAAGGTGGCTACCGCCGCTTTTACCTTTTCTTCCCCCAGTCCTGTGCAGTTCACTATATGCAGCTGGAAGAATGTCGACGTGGAGCTGCCAAACGTGAACGCGTGCTCATGAGCGCGCACGAGGGAAAAAAAAGAGGCTTTTTTAGTGTAATTTCACGCAGTGGCACACTGAGCTGCACTTTACTGTGAGGTTCTTCACAGATAGGTGATACAGCCAGGACTAAGTCTGTCTTATTACCTTGACACATTTCAAAAAGAACTTAATTACATCTCGATCCGACTTCTTACTTACGCTGAAGTGTCAAATATAATTAACGCTGAGGATTTCTATAAACGTAACAACTTTCTTAAAGACTTGGCTTGACTGAGAGCGAGTTTTTTATTCTGAGAGTACAGCATATTTGCATTTGTGTAACGTTACACCATTGTTGAGAAAAGTATCTGGCCTACTTTAGTCAACATGTTACTTAAGAAAAAGCACAAGAGTATAATTAATATAGGCTACTTAAAGCAAAAGTAGCCTACTCATTACAGACAATAGGCTACCTTTTTTCAATCTATTAAAGTAGCCTGTATGGCTATTATTGGATTCTCATTACTGATGCATTAATGTTTAAGTAGCTAAATGTTGTGGAGCCAATTTTAGCCACTGTATTTACTGTTGGTTTGATTAATCTATAGCATCAGTGGTGGAACTAATATTCAGACCCTAGTAAAAGTAGTGATACCACAGTTTAATAATAGTCTATTACAAGTAAAAGTCCTGCAATCAAAACCTTACATTAAAAAAATTTATACAAAAGCTGTATCAGCAACTTAGCCTATAGAAAGTATGGAAAATAAAGTAGGCTACTTACTATGCACAGAATGGTTTTATTAAGAGTTTATTAACTTGCTTAGCATCACTCAATTCCTGGAAGCCTATGGGATCATCATTATGTCATATGATGACATAGACACTCAACAATTGAGCCATGATAGCCTTATATTGTTGTTTGACATAATTTCAGACTACACCAAATATTTAAACAGGTTCTGGCAAAGGCATTTATTAAGTTCAGACTCTGGGAAAGTGGGAAAAACAGTAAAATTCCCCATAACTGCTGTATCTCTGAACTATCTCTTTAATCAGATCCTGAACATGCAGTCTATGTGATCTGCTTTTTAAAAAATGAATGTGATGTTTTTTCACTTCCATTCAATGATCCTCCCCTGAAACAGTTTGGAGGCTGTTCTTTAATAAATAGCAATAAAACTGTTCATTATTGTTAGTACACCAATAAAATCCAATTAACATAAGCTTGAACACTACAGATACCTGCACTACATTTTGTTGCTAAGATGTCTGCACAGTTACAAAAATAAAAATTTGAATACAATAAGTAACCATTAGTTTCAGCCTTATACAAAACAGTTAGCTCCACCTGAAGCAACTAAATGAGTAATGATAATGTGTAAAAATTAGGTGCCATTTTTTTGCGCACGTATTTTTCTGAGTAGGCTACTTTTACTTGTATCCTATGCAATTTACTTTAAAATACATTTTCCTGATTATACTTACTTTTAATTAAGTAGGCTCACATTTTCAATGCAGGACTTTTACTTATAGCAGAGTATTTTTTACAGTGTGGTATAATTACTTCTTTTTAAATTTGGATGTGAATCCTTCCCCAACCACTGTCCACGGGACATTAGGGCCCCAGGGCGTCCAGCGCCACTCCGGGGACTGTAACCAGCAGGGGGCGCCATGCACCAGTCAAAACTCTTCAGATGACTGAGTTAAAATAGAAAAAGCAAGGTGTTTTTTTTTAGTGAAGTAGGCTACATATTTGCTGGCTTACGCAGTTACAAATGTAAAATTGATGCATACATAAGATTCCGGTTCCTAATATTTTAGTGACTTTTCAGACAGAGTGACAATCAGTAGGAGCCTGCTAAAAGTTTGTTTTATCAATTTAATGTATTTATAATCATGTGTAGCCCACGATCATTTATGAAGGTTACCCGAATACAACTTTCACATGATTATGTTGTGTAATGTTTTTATTTGGTAACCAGTGTATTAAGTGGCTATGTCCTCTCTCCTCTCCTTGCTTAGCCTGGCTGGCTCCACGCGCATGCACACGCGCACACATTACCGAATCGCCTCATAGGCCGGCGCGAGGGGGACGATCCCGGCGCCGCAGCTCGGTAGGCAGGGCCATCATTTCCGTGATCTTCATTAGATTTAAAGGAAGTAGTCTTTCCTACAGCTCAGCTGCTGCGACGGACTCTATCGGCTACGGACCGCTCGCCATTTTAATCTGGCAATTTGAGGAATTACACACATTTATTAGTCACAAGGAGTTTCTTTACGGCGAGACAGAAATGGAGGTGATGCATTCCACTCAACAGGTAAACAGAGTATTTCTTAAAAACAACCACTAGACCAGATAAACCGGCTGACATTGACTATTAACTTCCCGTTTAAAGCCTACGATCTGATAGGCAGACATGGACGTGTTTATAGTTCAGGTAAACTTTTTAATGTTTGCCAGTGGGCTACGCGTTGACAATGTGGTGATGGCGTTGTTACGAGGTTATAATGTAGAAATAACAGCTTCAACGTGGAATAGGCCATACAACAATAGACCTTGAGCCTAGCTGTGTTTAAGAGATATTAAGGTTGCCCTCTGTACCACTTTCAGTTCTGCAAGTCATTCAGTTGTGACGTTTGTCCACGAAAGGAAATTACTGTAAATAAAATCCATCTTATCGAAAAACACTCTGGACACTGTCTTAGTGTCTGAGCTGTTACTCTGAATAAAATAACATTATTTCTTTCATCCTGACCTGTTTGTTAAACAGAAAACCGAGACTCTAGACATTCTCGTAACTGCTCCCCTCCCCTCTCCTCCCCTCCCAACACGTGATATCATATCTGACATAGACAAGCTCATTCATTATGCATGATTTCTTTAAAGACTTGTTTCCCCCGTTATGTTCATAAACATCGAATTAACCTACATGTTGAACTTTAATTTAATTATTATTCATGACGTAAGGCCTCACTTCTTTAGTGTTTGGTTAAACCTGCCATAAGTAAGGGTCAGTGGAAGTACATAGTTGACTGATGAGGTCTGTTTTGGAACATGTGTGTTTCATCATCCTCACTGAATTGTGATGAAAGAAGGTGTAATAAACCATTTGAGTCAGGTCCCCTTTGAGGCCCTTGTGAAGCTAGCTGAAGAGAAGTAAATGAACAACTCATCACACACCTCTTTCACCCATAGCCAGAGGAACCATTAGCTATTTGTAAATCTGTATGTGTTTGACATATGTTTTCTGGTAATTGGGAGATGTGTGTCTGTTCTGCATATTTTGTCTCTATTTTAAGCTGAAGGCATACTGGCTGGCTTGTATAGCTGTGAAGCTGTGTATTATGTGGCAGAGACGTCTGGGAAATCCAAGTAATTTTACGAGCCAGTTTCCTTGTTCTGGTGCCAATCCATGTCTTGTGACAGCCACGTTACTGATACTATACTGATAACCTGATCTTAAACACACCCACATTTATGCAGTTTGGAGTTAGTACAGGACATGAGCTATTGTTTGATAAATCACTTGACAGTGAAAGGGCTCACTGAACTTTCCCTTCTTTTAGGCAACAGACCTTCTTTAGACATTGGGATTGTTTTTTAAGCGACTCGTATGACTTGTCTGATGAGCTTTTAAGGTGTGACCAACAGACAGGAGTGTGGTTTTTGTAGTTTAGAAAAACACTGATGACCTCAGTAAATGTGTTGAGACATCCCACAGTTATTTTAGGGCACTTCCTTGTTCCTACAGAAGCCATAATTCCCAGTTGTGTGCTCACCTCCTAGTCGATGAATATGACTTATAGTAGGTAGCTTTAGTAATGTGTAATCCGTCAGTGGTCATGCTTCTGATGCAACACTGAGGCAAAGAGGTTTAGTGGGTTCTTATTTTGCAGTGCCACAGTTGCAGTCAGAAAAACTGTGTCAACAATGTCTTAAAATATGTACAGATGCTTGTTTGCTATTATTATTAGTGTATAAAGATAACACATTTTCCTCGAATAAAAAAATCAAAGGAGAAAACCTTGTACAATATTTTCTCAGTATCACATCCTCTTTATTGTGGATTGTTCTGCTTTGTGCTTTATTTCCCTTCGATTCCCTCTTGGCTTCCTCCAGGCTATGTCTGTTCTGGCCATATGACCGACTGCAAGCATTTGGAAGCCTAACCCATAAATTATGTTTACACCCAAATCTGAGAAACAAATGTCACATGTCCAGACATTTTCTTGTGAACCAGTAATTTGGGCTTATGCAACATCCATAGTCCTTGTGAAATGGTTTCCTTCTGTAAATAAGTTCTGGTGAAAGCAGCACAGTTTATCTTTAGACATTCTTGTTTAAAAAGGCTAATAACATTCAGCCTGTGAGTAGAAATCTACAGGAAACAGTATTAAAATATCCTCACAGTTGTTAGCCCGCTGTGCCTAAACGTTCTGTGGTGTCAGCAGCACTCAACTTAATGTGTAAATACTAAATGGAGGACAAACGTATTTGTGCAGGGTTGGGACAGGAAATGCCAAGGTCAGTTATCAACAGTTAACAAAAAAAGATATTTAATTCCACCCAGCAACATATCTACAGCCTCATATTCCTAATTTGGGACCGTGGTATCATTTTTTTTTTTTTATCAATTATAGATGTACATTTAACTTCCTGATTTTATAAATGCTGTAAAATATCAAATTAATGTATGTGCTCTAACTCATTTAGACCTAAACTGTAAAATGAATCACTTAAGCAAAAACTGAGTTTGAGAGTGTGCGCCCTACTTGTTTGGCTTGAAACTGATGAATTCACACCTCAAGGTAATTGGATGGGTAATGATCACTTCCCTTGGAAAGAGTATCAAGTGAGGATACGTGTCTTCTGCTGGTGTATGGTGGCAACAGGGGAAATAGAGAAGTACATCTATTATTCATGCAGCTTCTCCCCCTTGACATTAGTGCCAGTGTTGTTGTCAGTGAACAATCACTGAGGGACAGGGTGTGGCGGGTGCAGCAGCCACGTTCACAGCAGGGACACTCTTCCTTGCTCCAGTGCTGCTCACATTCTCACTGCAGGACAGCATGGCTACGCCTCACAACTCTAAACTGATCTGTGCTTCTCTTTCCAGGACATGAACCTAATTGACATATTGTGGAAGCAGGACATTGATCTTGGTGCCAGGCGCGAGGTGTTTGACTATAACCACCGTCAGAAAGAACATGAGCTGCAGAGGCAGCGGGAGCTGGAAGAAGAGAAGAGGCAGCATCTGGTCCAGGAGCAGGAGAAGGCCCTGCTAGCACAGCTACAGCTCGACGAGGAAACGGGAGAGTACATTCCCCGCCCGCCGACCAGCGCCTCACTGCAGTCGGGTGTCACACCTCTAGAGGTTACACAGGTAAGCGCACGTGGTTGTCATTACTCATGTCAGAGGTGGACCACTCCCACCTCATTTGATAGGCTGTGGCTATGTTGTAGCTAGGGAACCACATCATCTTGTATAATTACAGAAGCACAGGTGGGTCTGTAGTTTTGCATCTGTGTATTCTGCTTTAGAAACAACTCTTCAGAGACCCATGCTATAAATATAAAATCACACGCTGTTTTTAAAACATGGTGTGCCACAATGGATGCTAGGTGGTAAATCTGAATTTGAACCTTTCTTACAGAATGTCAGCTTCACAGAAGAGACTGGTGATGCCATGTCATTTGATGAATGTTTGCAGCTCCTGGCAGAGACATTTCCTGTAGAGGAAATTGAGGTAAGAACATGAAATTATTACCACAGATGTGACAACATAGCTTGCAGCCTTTAACATGACTTTTAGCGGCATTAAAAAATCACTATATTCTTGTGTTTGTGTGACAGAACACCTCAGTTTGCCTGGACACAACTGCTGTTTCAGTACCCCTGGCTTCCCCAGAGCAGACAGTTCCTTTGCAGGCCACCCTCTCCCCATGTCCACTACCACCAGCACCGCCACCACCACCACCACCACAGAGGATGTCCCTAGATTTGGAGCAGGCCTGGATGGAGCTTTTGTCCCTCCCTGAGCTGCAGGTATAATACATGGATTCTACCCTCTCAATAGCATGGTGGTTTGCGTTGTGGAATAAATACCCAAAGAATGCATCAATGGCTGGAGCCCGGCATTAGAGGACAAACACTTTTTTGTTTGCTGTATGAGAATGGGGTCTCATATATGTGAGACAGGTGCACCAGGCTCATTCCACTGTAATTAGGTTTCATTGTTGAGACTATTTAGAGAACTGAGGAGATGGGCTTTCGAGATGTGATGCAGTTTATATGATTAGCAGCCACTAGCTTCATCTAGCAGAACATGACAACATCATGTTCAAAAAGGGGTTGCAGTATTAAAACCATAAATCGCTGGCAACAATGTGAATATTTGTTCACTGTGGGTTTTTTTCAGCAGCTGCTTTATCAGTTTTGTTTCAAGGCAGCTTGTATTTGCATTAGCTGATGGGTGGAGCAGTGTGCCATTTGTTGCCTTTACCTCTCACTGTGTGTCAGAGTGGACTGCACTAACAACCCTGACCATACAGCTTACCATCAAGCAGCAGTGCATCAGTTGCGCTGGCAAGCTGCTAAGACCAGATACTTTGGAGAAACGGGGATTGTGTGAGTTTCAGTTCTTGTTAGCTGCTGTGTGAACTTTTGAATGTTGACGTCTAAGCAATAGCAAGCCGGGAGATTGGTATTGGTGATTGCTGGTCATTTTATGTTTGAAGGCGAACAAATTTCATCATATACATCCCTAATTTCAATGTTTATGTTTTGTATGAGGGTGATGTCATTTTGAAAATGTGTAAAGTGGATTCCATTTTATGGAGATTGTTGAAGCCACTGTAGGTTTAGAGCGCATAACAAAAACATACGTTTATAAATTCACTCTCATTTTGGAATTAAACTTGTGAAACCCTTACGTTTCATGGAAAACAGTTGGAAACTTGTACTGTATTATGTCGATTGTATTTATTTTAATCGTTCTTAATCTTTTTCTTCTAGCAATGCCTGAACATGCAAATGGAGGATACACTGGAGACCACAACATACCCTCTTCCAAACAGCCCAAAAGTACAGAATCCAAACTACTCTTTTTACCCCACGACCGATCTCACAGACGGGGTAACAAACAATGTAAATGTCAGTCCTGCAGAGTTTGTGAATACCTTTGATGGCTCTGTTCCCAGTATGGCCCCACCAGACAATCTCAGCCAGATCAAAGTGAAAGCTCCTCAGTTAAATACTAACTTTAGTGCAGAAAGTTATTGTGACGTATTTTACCCCAACGCCATTCTGGAAGAGAGCAGTGGTCAACATGGCCTTGAAGTAAATGAAAGTAACACCAAGTCTGATATCCCAAACAAGCCTCCCTTCATACCAGTGGACCTTTTTAGCCTCTCACCTGAAGATGAATTTGAAAGAGGCAAACAAAATCTGATGGCAGAATTGCCTGACTCAGATTCAGGAATCTCTTCAAACACAAGTCCAAATGCTAGCTCACCTGGGAAGTCTGTATATGAAGAGGGGTCCTTTCTTTATAGCGATTCAGACATGGAGGAGATGGACCAAAACCCTGGAAGTGCAGAATCTGACTACTCAGAGATGTTCTCACTCAATTTCCAACCGGATGATCTTACACCATCTGCTTTATCTGTAGTAATAGGGCAGCCACAGCAGCAGCAGGAAAAGAAACCCAAACAACACAAGACAAACCCTGCAGAAGAGATTGGCCACGACAGTGCTCCCTTCACCAAAGACAAGCGTAAGAAGCGCTCTGAAATGCGTCTCTCCAGAGACGAGCAGAGGGCCAAGACCCTCAACATTCCTTTCACTGTATCTATGATTATCAATCTGCCTGTTGATGATTTCAATGAGATGATGTCAAAGCACCCACTGAACGAGGCCCAGCTGGCCCTGGTCCGAGACATACGCCGTCGGGGCAAGAACAAGGTAGCTGCCCAGAACTGCCGCAAACGCAAGATGGAGAACATAGTGGGCCTGGAGAGCGAACTGGACTCATTGAAGGATGAGAAGGAGCGTCTGCTGAGCGAGAAGAGCCAGAACATCACAAACATGAAGGAAATGAAGCAGCAGCTCAACAGCTTGTACCTGGAGGTCTTCAGCATGTTGAGAGATGAGAAGGGGAATACCTACTCCCCATCAGACTACTCCCTCCAGCAGTCAACAGACGGCAGCATCTTCCTCGTTCCCCGCGTTAAAAAGACTTTCAAGAGCGAAGACAAACACTTATCTTCTTTGTAATATGGTACTGCATTATCATTGTAATACTATGCAATAACTTTCTAGACGCTTTAAAGCATTAGTAGCTCAGCAGGACTATTGTATAGTTTTTGCTCACTTCTCTTGAATGTTAATATTTTTGATATTTTACTTCTTTTGTACTCCGATACCCACAGATTCTTTAACCAATATTATTTGTAAATATATACATTACTTGCTTTTGAGATTGACAGAACTGTTACTGTATGTGTGTGTATATATTGTATAGATATATCTGTATGCTAATGATTGTTTCAATCATTGTTACTTATATTTTATATAACTGTCCCTTTATGATTTGCTGCCCAGGTTTTTTTAAAATCTTGACTTCTGTGCTTTTCAATAAACTATTCATACAGCTATATAGCCGCCTGTTTTCTGAAAACAGAACATTGTGTGGTGTATAACGGCCCCAGCCTGCAAAAGATTGATGCCAGATGGATATATAATTTAAGGAATGATTACATAACTTACCACATGTTCAAGTCAGTTCTCGACTTGAAGGCTCTACCAAAAAAAATAAGAACGGAATATTGAACTGAAACAAGTATTATTGGCTTACACAACTTTCAGAATCTGCTTTTTATTAGAGCAAGCATGTTTATACAGTAACCTAAATCTTTTAATACTGCGAAACTCCTGTCGCAAAAGAAATTACATCCACGGCATTCATTGTTACCCAACAAAGAGTACAATTGTTGAGCTACAGTGGAGTATGCTCAGTCTGAACCATGCATGTCAACTTCACAATGGTCCACCGGGCCAGCAAATTCAAAGGTATAGCCCTATGCAATCAGTGTGTGCTCTACGTGCACTTTCACACACAAACACTACCTTTGATCACAAGCCCATTTTCTGCTCAAAGTTCAGAGGGGGTGTGGCAAACTAACCTGGGGAGCAGGGTAACAGACTCAAGAATGTCTGTGAATCACGTAAATCAAGCAATCAAACACAGTTGCACAATATAGGCAAACATATATGACTCAGAATATTGCTTTCAGAAAAAAAGCCACTCAAGTCAGGAAAAATGTTTTTATTTAAGATCACAAGGTAGTGTACATATCTTACTGTTGAGCAAACATAGTTTATTGACACTGGTCTGCTTTTGCCAAGCACAGCATTTATTGTGTGTAATAGAGTTGGTCATTCTGGATTACTCTGTAGAAACACTATCATTCAGCTGATTAGCAACATATTAGCAGGAATTGTATTTCCATTTACAGACTGAGTAGACCTGCATGTATGAATACTTTCCAATTAAAATGGATAAAATCAAAATTTATAGCAGGTAATCCATGTGGGTCATATTTCTACTATTGATAGTGTTGATAATGTTTAACACGGACAACCCCTGCCAAATTAAATTTTAAAATATGTTTGATAAGCATAATTAAAAAGTTAAATTTGAAATGCATGTTTAAACCTGCCATGTTAATTAACATACTATACAATTGCTACATCCTCAATACAGTAATTACAAGCAGAATGTCTGCACCTTACAGAATTTCCTATGACATCTCAACTTATCTGGAACTGTCAGGTCGTAATGAAAAATGTTTGGCCTTTGAAGCAAGTCATCTTCCACAGCATGCCAAATATTAGTATTTTAAATACTCTGAATATTGTCAAACCGTAGGATGGTGTCAACATGGGTTTCCTCTCCGTTGACAGTATGTCTTCCATATGTTAATTTGACTGCCTGTCATATAATTAAGAAATCATTTACCTTTTTTTGGCATATGTTCCTGAGATTTATGCAGAGGATTCGACCTCCTCAGAACTTGTAGAGGTTTCATGTTGCTTTAAAACTGGCCTTATTAAAGAATATAAATAAAGAAGTATAAATGAAACAGTTTTCTATATAATCGCCTTTTCTAAAAAAGTCCTTTTCTATAATGTTTACATTGTTCTGCTTATTTACAAATGTTGTGAGGAGGATTAACAAGTACGATTTCCATACATCTAACACTGCATGATATTCATGATAGTTTGGCACGATTATATACACACACACTCAGTGGCCACGTTATTGGGTACACATGTACAATCTAATGCAATCAATACAACTGCTGTAAAGTCTACTTTTATGATGCCTAGTTTGGTTGATTAAACTACATGTTTTAGAACTGAGGTCATAGTGGTGGTGTTGTACTGGACTGCATTATATTAAGAGGTGTTTCTAATATTCTGCCCCCTCATGTATATAAATAGGGAGGACAAAATATTTGAAACACCTCTTAATGAATGTAGTCAAGTACAACACCACCTTTAACTGTGGCCTCAGTAATAAACAGTTTGCATAGGTCAACAAAAACAGATTCAAATCTTTGTAAAGGCAAAATGTATGGCAGAGCTGTTGTATTGAATTGTGATACATTGTACAGGTGTACCTAATAAAGTGGCCACTGAGTATAAATTGTGGTTCTTTTCGTAGGAGCTGGATAATATATTGTTTACCCAAGTGTTTCGACACTATCTGCTTTACCAGAACTATCTGACTGATAGTAAAAGATAATAAACATGGACACATATTTTGCCTTCCAGGGATACCAAGCAGTGTGGTGAAGGTCAAGGGCTGATTCCAGTCAAGTGGAGCAATACCTGATGTCATCCTGCTTGGTTTACCTTAAAAGAACCCTTGCACATTGTATTATCACCATGTGCACTGTTAGATTACAATATGAGCAGCCTTGGATAATATTTTGAAAAAGTCTTACCCATCCAGAACCTTCCATGTTATCAGGTCTTTACAGATTTTCAGCAAGAAGAGAATTCCTCTTTCCACATCTGCAAATCAAGCAAAGTGGTTACTCTTACCTGCTCCATCTTCTTAAGTCAGCTTTTGTGAAATACTCACTCCCTTTTCTTGTTAATGTCTGAAATCTAGCATTTGCGGGTAAAACTGTGGTATCTGACTCAACAGGATCTCCAATGTGTCCAGGAACTAGTCTTTCTTCGCTAGCACCAGCTGCTGGAGGGTTTAGCTAGCATTGAAAGGGAGATAGATGCTCACTACCAGGAACGACACTGCAAGTTTCCTCCACGGGCGTTGTGCTCGATGCTGCCTTCTCCTTTCTCTCTCAAAATGCTGCCTGGTCCACTGTGCTGGGGCTGAAGACGTCCTGTCTGACAGTCATCTGCAATCTTCCACACTAGCGATGCTGAGGGACCAACTGCAGGTGCTCGTGGCTGTTATAATCCTATTTGCTCAACACTGGCATATGTGGTGTATGGGCCCCTGCCCTAGGACTACCCAAAACTCTCTTGTCATGGACCTTAGCACAAGTAAACACAGTATGTATATTTACACACACACACACACACACTATTTTCCCCCCACAGAGGACTTAATACTCCCAAATGAGGAAAAAGTTCTGGACAGACTGATTTGCTAAACTTCAGTCACAATAAGCAGGCAACATATAAAATTAATTACTTGTTTAATCTCTTTCTGAACCAATGACGCACTGAACTTCATGTTACTTTACTACACAATTTTATTCGGTCTTTTTTTTACTAATCAAAATATTCAAACAATCTAGAATGCGGTTTTCTGGGAACAAGATGAGTGAGGGATTCCCTTAATTCTAATCCAGACTGCTTATAATTTGACACTGGTACTACGAAGGATTTACATACTGTGCTTCACATACAAAATCAAAATACACTTGACACTTGCAATTCAGCAATCATAATAACTTCAGAAAGAAAAATAGAGTAATTCTAGCTCATCTGAGGGCCTGATAAAACTATGCTATTTGACAAAAACCAGGTGTAAAGACAAAGAATTAATTAACCAGCAGAAAACTAACTCATATAAAAAAAGGAAAATAAAGATATTAAGATCTGGCTTCAGATAAAAAAAAACAATTTACTATTTACCCCTGATACCATAGGCACAATACACACACTTCAGACGCATAAAAAGGAAAAGTTGCTTAGGGAAACATCTATCACAATTAGGGAAGGGTATCATCTGCACTCATGTCTTGTATATACAGTCCTTCTTCCATAAACTTCTCCGATTTAGCTGCAGTAATGTCTGCCTTGTGTGTTCCTCTAATGCTTTCAGATGACTGCCTCAAAGTAACCTGCAGCTTTCCTGACATTTCCTTTGCTCATCTCCTCGCCTCTCCTGCTAAGAACTGAAGCCTGTTGAATGGATACAGGATAGAACAAATAGTTATTCTGCACTTTCATGGGCTCACTCTGTACTGTGCTACGAGGGTGGTGTGAAACTGAATGCAACTTACCAAAACATGAAATAATTAATATCGCCGTGAGCCATAGCCACCTCCGCCGCCGCCCCCGCCAGAGCTGTAGCCACCTGCAGGTTAAGAATCGGGCACCACAAAATGTTTTACTCTTCAGAAGAAATGATCATGTTATGTCACTCGATGTGTGCTTTTTAAATCTGATCATGATGTGTGGAGTTGGAGGGTAACACTCACCACCATAGGGTCCACCCGAGTTTCTGCCACCAAAGTTATTTCCCTTCATGGGCCCATAACTGGACTGCTGTCCACCATAATTTCCAAAGTCGTTGTAATTTCCACCCCCTCCATATCCTGAAGATGTAAGTGTCAATTTTATGTCTTGATTTCAGGTGTCTAGTAGTGCAACCTTTCTATGAATTACATTTAGCACTTTAGTTTAACAGCAAAATTCTGTACTAAATAAATATTTTACCGCCGTCATTACCCCCGTAACCTCCATCACAGCTGCCACCAAATCCACCACCCTGGTTGCCATACCCTGGACCACCACCTCCATAGCCCCCCCTGCCTCCTCCATAACCTGGTCCTCCACCATAATTTCCTCCTGGACCTATTAATAGTGAAACACAAAGCAAACTTACAACATAACCTTATTTATAACAGTGACATGAGCGGTATTAACAACACACTGTTGTAAAGCACTTCCTAGAGACATGATACAACAGCTCACCATTGTCAAAATCATCGCCATAACCACCTCGTCCTCCTCCGTAGCCACCTGGAAAACAAAGTTAAAATATATTATGCATTAAAACTGTTGCCAATGTCTTTATTCTTGCAACCTTGTCATAGACCACGTCCACACAAATGTCGATTCAGCTGAGAAAAACAATCTCTCTCTGCTCTGGCCTGTGTGGGTCAACATTTCACAAACATGACAACGTGTTTGTCTGCATGGCAGCAATTTTAAAACGAAACGTTTCTGTAGCCACGTATTTTGCATGTTAGTGCGGCTCATCACCTACAGTACATTCCATCTCTGGGATAGATATCTGTTTGTCTGACAACAGATTCCCTTTATTGTGAGTTCAACAGAGTTAAAACACAAAGTAAGTGCTCGTAATTGGAGGCAACAGAGCGGAGAGCTTCACACAGCGTTCACCAAGCTGCGTAACTGGTTTCATCAAATGATTACGGCCATGCATCATTTAGTTGTTTGTCTCACTGACATAAATAGCAAGACATACAACCATTTCACTTTTCTGTGTGGCTGCAAAACTTTGATCTGGAAACCCCGTGACATGTTAACATAACTATCAAATGTACCTGCATTATTGTGGTTCAGGTCAGAGCCACTTTCATGTGGTATGCAAAAAATTCTTACCTCGGCCGAAGTTGCCACCACCTCCATAATTACTACCTCTCCCCATGAAGTTTCCAGATCCTCCACTCCTGCCTTATATGAAGAAAGATTTTAGAGATATTTATAACATCAGTGAACTGTCAGCTACATACAATATATACAATCATGATCAGCGAGTATAACTTTATTCTACATGTGATGGTGTGTTTACCTCTGTTAGTGGATATAGCACTCATTTCCTGTTTTGAGAGAGCTTTCCTGACCTCACAATTGTGGAAGTTGATTGTGTGGAATTTTTGGGCTGTAGGGGAAAACAACACACTTTCATACCACTGCTTGATGTTTACTAACAGCCTTGTTAACTCTAAAGTCTAAACCACCACATACCGACAATTTTGTCTACAGTGTCGTGGTCGTCAAAGGACACAAAGCAGAATCCTCTCTTCTTCCCAGTGGAGCGTTCCTCCATGATGTCAATGCACTCGATCTTTCCATACTTCTCAAAATGCTCCCGAATGTGGTACTCCTCAGTGTCCTCCTTAATTCCACCAACAAAGATCTTCTTCACTGTCAGATGGGCACCTGGTTTATTGGAGTCCTGAAATGGAGTGTATCAATGAGCACAGACCTAACAATAACACTGCTGCATGATCTGCCTTCTGGTCTGGGATTTGTTTACCTCTCTGGACACGGCTCTCTTGGGTTCAACAACTCTGCCATCTACTTTATGAGGCCTTGCTTTCATAGCCTCATCAACTTCCCCTACAGAGGAGTATGTTACAAAGCCAAACCCTCTTGATCTCTTGCTGTTGGGGTCCCTCATCACCTAGAAACAACATGTTACACAATGGTAGGTGAGCACAGTTTAACTGGACAGATAAGTTACTGTTGTTTATTATTATCTGTAGTCCATTTTGTCACAGATTATGATAAAAAAAATATGTACCACACAGTCGGTGAGACTTCCCCATTGTTCAAAATGGGCCCGTAAACTCTCCTCCGTGGTTTCAAAGCTCAGACCTCCAATAAACAGCTTTCTGAGCTGCTCTGGTTCTTTAGCTTCATGGTCCTGTAAAAGCATAACAAAAGCATAACAGTATATTTAATTTCAGCTGTATATAATGTTATAGGAAACTAGTTGTAGCTTAATACAGCATGGTAACGTTATAGCCGGTACTCCTGTAAAAACACCAACATCGTAACTTACTGACAGTGTTTGCACCAGGCCGTAATGTTAACGTACCTGTAATACTAAGCAATCAATAAACTACATTATAGTGTTAATTAACCCTGTGCACCGACAAAACGTATCTTGACTAAATTATATAAGTTGCCTCGCAGCAGAAAAAGAGGCCCGCAATCCATAGTGCATGTTATCACAGGCTGAGTTACCCTGCTAGGTTTGACAGCTAGCGTTAGCTTAGCTGCTTCAGGAATGCCGCAGGTTGACCACTGCGTTATTACCAAAAGCCTCAATAGATTTCGGTTATAACGAGTGATGTGTGTTAAGGAAACCAAACACCATTACCCATTCAATAGTCAACCGAACCAGTAATCCAGCACGGAGCTCTCCGGTGACCACATAGTTAGCTAGCTGTCGTTTTGACAACCTTTAGCTTAGCTGCAGCTTTAGCTCCCGTTTACAGCGCTGAAACTTGAGCTACGCTAAAGCTACAGAAAAGCTACACCCTATGACACAGCACGGTGCATTCCCTCGCCAATGTTACATAGATGCCAAAGGGCAACCGTGGTTTTACTATATTTTACAAAAAAACCCGCATCTAATTTGCAACATTTGCGAGCATCTCACCTCCATTTTGCAGATGTCCGCGGGAGCAGATCTGAGCAGATCACGTGACGAGGACATCAGTGTGGTTGGTTGTGTCCTGCTGATTGTCGGCCCAACCTGGATGATACAACTAAAACTGTAACGCACGATATAGGTGGTTCATGTAAAACAAAACAAAGGCATATGTACATAAAGGACTGTGTTAAGGTATGTTATATATTTTGCAGGCTAACCCTTTTTGCTTTCTGGCTTCATGCAATGAAAAAAGATGATATTATGCGACATCTACTGGTTAAAGGTGGATACGGCATTGGATTTTAACCATGAATTTAACGCAGAAAGAAGTAGAAAATACATTTCCAAGTAGAAAATATGCCATATAAGGTTCGGAAAATACAAACACTGTGGGTCACTACAGACCTGAAGTGCCGTACAATATGGTGAAACTCAACATTTAATTATTGAGACATGAGATTGGGTGTGGATCTATGGTGTGGATTCAACTTGACATTTCTGAACGCAACAGATCAATAAGTAAAGTGGCGACTGTTCTTGTTCAGTGTTGGTAGTTTAACTGGATGTTTCTAGTGAATAGGCATAACAAAAGCCTAATTTAATCTGAATGATCTTTGTAGTGTAAAACCCAAATAAGAATATAAACGTGGGCTACAGAGGCTATTAGTAGAATAGGCTATATGTTAAGAAACGCGAAGAGGCATAGCCTATCTAGGTTAAAGTAAAGAAAAAAAAAACCCACACCAAAAATTTTTTCAAAAGCACTAATGCTTAAAACAGTTTTTGGATGCATCAATTAGTAGGATATATGACATGTAAAACCATCATGTCTTAGGCCTAGTCTGAGTAAGACTGCAGAGAGCACATTTTAGCCTACTATTGGGCCCCTACTACCCTCACCTAGCACCCTCTGCATGAAAGATAAGATAAGATATAGCTACTTGATTGTCCCTGAAAATAAATTTGTTTTGGACTCTCTGTCCCTTCTGCAGCTAAACAAAACAACACAAAAATAACAATAGATAGAGAGATATTGCACAACCCAAATAGCCTACCTTTTGCACAAATTACATATTGCACAACCTGAATAGCCTACACATTGCACAATGGCAGATTGCCCAGCCCTTTTGGCCAACATCTAGCCTACATTACATGTTGATAAGCTAAATAGATATAGGTAAAAAGTAAGCTCGAAAATCTCCCTTGGGAGATGTTTTTATTGTCCCCACCAACAGTGACATGAAACATCTGCCCCTGTTGGGGAGACAAATACAGGTGTTTTAAATATTGAGGCAGGCGTGTCCCTGGGCCACCCCCTAAAATCTACGCCTATGGCACAATGTGTAGCCTAATCCAGCGCCTGATAGTTTCCATTACGTTTAGTACAACCAGTGTTTGTGTGCTTAAATAATACTTTGTTTGGGATAATTTGATTTAATCAAATTTGTAGGAATATGCATGTATGTAAACACAATAGAAACAAAAACAATAAAGCCCTTCAAATTATATTTTGATGCAGAGCCCCTCAATAAGTGCCTAAATGCCAATGCCTAAAAAATTTGCTAATAAAGAAGGACTTGCCTTAGTTGATACCAAACTTTATGGTGCAAATTCACTCACAAATATGCCATTAATCAAATGACCAGAACCAATCTGGGTGTCACAGGTATGCACAGCATCTCCACAGTGGCAGCAGCATGCACTATATTTTTAGCTGATCACAAAACATCACAATTACAAAGAGAGTAAATTTCAATAATCACAACACTGGGAGTGTTCTGTTTCCACTCAAAACAAAGCAATTATTATTTGTATTTATGGGTGTTCAAAGAAAGGCTGCTTACAGAAAAAGGACTAGAAATATGACTACTATACATATTAATCTGTAATTGTGGAAACCTGACATACATCTGGGTCAGATCTGTGTGAGTTCAACTTAGATCTCTCTGACAAGGATTCTTGATTGGGCAAGTATGATCTATGAGCCAGATGCTACTGAGCCTTGTTGAAACTGACCAGCATCTCCAAATATATTACTGTTTTATGGTTTAGACAATGTCTGTCATTAACTTTATTGTAGTGAGTGTGGGGAAAATACGGCCCCAATAAAAAGGGTAATGTTTTTCTGACACTATTAATGATGAGTATTTATGATCAACCCATAGTTCAAATTCAAGAGACAGTCTGTGTTTGGCTCCTTTTTATTCTACTGCAGATACTGTATTTGCTTTGTTCCTCTAGTGTTTTAAAATATGTACAAACAAATAAAATCAAAATTGCAGCTAAATTCATTTTTTTCCTTAGTTAAACTTGTTCTATTATGTGTGAAGAAATGGTAACATTATTTCTACTTCAGAGCATATACAGTAGGTCTTATTTAAGGAATATTATTGAAAGCAGTAATTCCAATATCCGTTATTGTTTTATTTATTTACATTTAATGTGCTGCCATGTGTGAACATGTGAAACCCACTGCCTACAGTAAATGGCTGTAGTATATTATCTTAGTATTTGCAGTGGATGCCTGTTTAGAAAGCCCAGTATAGCATCTGAAGTCTGTGTGAGCCACTGTCATTTAACAGACTGCACTTTAGATGAAAACGCTCTCATACGCTTGTAGCACTGAAAACAACTTATGGATTTTGGCTGATGGCATTCATTAGGGTCAGAAAAACACCAGAGTTCAGTATGTATGTAACTTGCCAGTAGGTGAAAAAGTAAGTACCTTATTTTATGTTGGCTGTTATCATCTGAGATTTGTAAGGAGGAGCTGAGCTGAGTGTAGTGAGAGTAAACAGTACAGTATCACCCTCTCACAGATGTAGTCTGATGGATGCTCTCTGTGTACACCTCTCCGCCCCAACCCCAGGACAACATGTTTGTTTGGTTGTTGATCACACCCCTCAGTCTTTGTTCCTAACTGCCCCCTGACACAAAGATATATCACAGGTCCCACACATTGCTACCTGGCAGGGACATTTCTATTCCGTGTGCTTGTGGTGGCTGCTTTGTCCTTTGGAATGGCATCTTAAGACGTTAACACATTTTTATTTCTAAAATATCAGCTTCTGTTTTATCACTGTAGTTTGTGGTATGTATCACTGCTATGTATGCCAGTAGGCCTTCAACTATAGGTCCAGTGCTAAAGAACTCAGATTTAAATGCAATTAGCACTTCATTTACATCAAATGGGGTAAAAAATGTATAAAAGTAACGGTTAATGATGCCCATAAATCGGACTTGTTGGTAATTTTTTCTGTGACAAATGAGTGATATAACGGCCCCCTGAAATAGAGGGGGATGACATCCTGGTGTGGACTAAAAAGGCAGCACTTAGAACCACGATTAAATAATTAATACAGGTTTTATACCCATTTTACACCTCCAAATTATGGTTTGCCATATATCTGAGACGCAGCGGCCGAAGAGTACCATGTCAGCAAAAATTTCATGTACAGTAAATCTTTGTGAGGGAGGAGCCAATGGCTGCAAATCATCTGTTAGGTGAGGGATGACATGAATAAAACCTTTCCCTCTTTTTATTCTTAACAGAGGGTGAAAATACAGAGTACAGAAACACACACACACACACACACACACGCACTTTTCAAATTGTATAATCATTTGACCTTTGTATCACTTCATAGCAATAGAATTGCTGCTCTGATTTTGTTCATCAGCGCCAAGTACAGGTATAGAGGAAGTGATCCAACAGTAGGTGGCACCATATCATAATGCTCCACACAACCAGTGTCAAGGCTCATGCAGAAAATAACCGCTAAGCCTGCAGGGTTTTCTTTCCACTAAATCCACTTATTCCACCCTAAGTTACATTAAAAAAAATACCATTTCCTGGGTACAATGAACTCACATATGCCCAAACACAAGCCTTGCAATTTGCACAAAGCAAACAATACCTACACTAGTAATATAACCTCTCAAATAATGCCCATATTGTGTCTGATTCTCCTTTTGTTTTCAGCGTCCTCTAGATGGCACCATGGTCCATGAAAAGATGAGCCTTTCCTTTTCAAATTATATCACCATGTAAATGTCAAACAATGTTTCTCAGTACTAAATTATTATTTTTCCCTTGTGTCACATGTTTGGCTACTTGATTATCTGCAATCATTTCCAAACCTTAATTATATTTGTTTCTATTTGTTTTCGTAATTAATGTAATTATGGGGGGCACATTTTTATTATTAGCCTATTAGCTGACACATAGCAAAAGCATACTTTATTAAGGGGGCCGTTGCAAAATGATTTATTTAAAGCATTACTTTCTAGCTAATATTTGCTAGAGATAATAATGCATTTTGCAACTGGTTTTATTTCCTCTTTTAGCTACACAAGTCACATGTGTTTACCTTGTCTTACCATTTGTCACTGAAATATTTTAATGAACTTAATGTCCTTCACAAACGCTAAGCCTCACTGTCTGTGGTGCCTGGGACTTTAAGGTTGACCTTGTCCTGAGAAAACTTGGACTTGGCTCCATTACTCCATTAGGGAAGCCTTCCTGCCATAACCTGGGTTTGGGCAGACGGACGTACGCAAGTGGAAATTCTGAGGAAATGGAGATTCAGAGCAGGGAAACCAGGGAGTCAATTTAGTCACTGTCTACTACCTTTTCGCATGCAAGTACAAAGCCAATCTCACATGTTGGTGTTGACTAGAATCTCTCTCTGAGGAATTTAGGGAAAGAACAATTCCTAGCATCTGTTTCCTGTTCACTTGCATAGAGGAAATTCGGTGTAAATCACACCAAATATAAATAGAAACAGCATTCAGTTTACAGAAGCTATAGTTGGTTACAGTGGCCTTGCATTCTGGTTCTCTCAGGTCACTAAAATCTTTCTGTATCTGCAGTAAGAGTAGCAATCGAACATATCACTGCATTAGATGCATCACAAGCCATGCCAAAAACATAACAAAGCTAGAATTATATGTTCTACTTGTTAACGTTGCAGAAAATGTAATAGTACAAAAATAACACTAATTTTATAGGGGCAATTCTGTAGTTTCTGTGTTTTTACCTATCTGTATAGAATCTGCTTACACAGTAGCACAATTATTAAAACAAGGGTTTAGAGTCCAAGATTAAAGTTATGTGGCCCTGCAAAAAAATCTAGCAGGTAAATTAAAAATGTATTCTCACTCTATGGTATGCTAAATTAGTCAGCACTCTGTTTATAGATTGAAGAGCCCAGTGAACACAAATACTGGTTTTGAAATGTGTGATAATAATGCTTCTAAATGTTGCAATAAGTGGTGAAAATTTACATTACTGTTTAAAGCCATACATGTCTTAGTATGGTCTTGGAAAAAATAATAAATGTATTTTGTGTATATTGTTACTGTCTATAAGGCTGGTGTCAAGTATGTATTATGCATTTTCAAATTTCCCTACGGGGGATCACTAAAGGGACATCTTATCTTATGCAAAATTGTATTAACATTGAACTGGATCTGTAGATACAAAAATTAAACAATAAATACCATATGAGATTGAAGTACGAAATAATGTGATACAGTGTTCAGTGTTGTAAAGATCATCACATTTCTTTAATGCAGTGTCTGTATAATTTGAGCAAATAGGAAAAAATATCATTTTCTGCAGAGGAATATTGTCCATGTTCACTCTTACATTATGTATTTTGCTTGAACTTAAGGGGTGATGAAATGTTTTTGTATATCTATGGTCTAAGTTTTAATATGGACTGATTATTTTAGTCTGATGCTTGGTGATCACCACACTGTGTATTAGATACTGTCAGACAGGCTAGGACAAAGCCTTTTTAAATGCGCTACAGGTCATGGTGGGCAGGGTGGAATATTTTTCTCCTCCTGTATTTGAACAGATAATTGCAGGGTTTCTCAAAATGCTCTGTGGGAGCAATAAAGTGTGTTAGGTTGTTTGGTTTTCCAAATTAATAATGCATTGAGAAGATTTAAGGCAATTGTGTGAAAGTTGGTGCTAAACTCAATACAAAAAACTAATCTTTCCAGAAATGTGAACATTTTTGCATTTTTAAGGCACGTGTAAACTTATTTTTGCTTAACTTTTATTGAGAAATAGAAAGAGGAGGAGTGATTATGTTAGGAAACAGTCCAATAGACCGCCTATTGATGTCCAGAGGAGAGACGCAGATAGTGTGGTATAATAAAAACCTTTATTTACAGCTCCTCAGTGGAGAGCAGAAGAAGAGTTTCCCTCTGGCACTAATTGACTGCCTGCAGCAAGAGAAACATAGACTCTCACCCCTCGCTGGCGCAATGCTCTCAGATGTAATAATAACCACTATGCCTTCTCTCAATGTACTGCCAAAGTAATCCTCAGCTACAGTTATTGTAAGAGTATTCATTCTGATAACACAGGGGTCTAATAAAATGAAGATTTGGGGACTGTATTTTTGTGCTACCCTGCATGCCAGCTCTGTTTAAATGGTGTGAGCCAAAAGTGAGCTGTGCAGCTCCAAGGCAGTTGTGTGCGGTCCATTCAGTGCACGTCCCTTCTTCCTGGGTGAGAAATAAGGGAGGGGGCAAGTGTGGGAGGCAAGGGAAAACCATTTCTCCCTTCCCCTAATTTTTGTGTACGGGCAACAAACGACCATGAAAGTGCTGCTTTCACAGTTTTCTGTGGCCCGACGTTGAGCTCCCAGCAGAACGAGACAAAGGAATGGCGGGATGATGAAGTCCCGAGCAGTTCAGGGCAGGTGTTTCCTCGGTCTCCAGGGAGCTGGGGAGTACACCTGCCCACTACTAACCCACTGTGATGGATCGATGAAGCAGTAACTGACTCAGCACTTCAAGAGCTCTACCTGGGATTAGAGCACAGAGGACCTGATTGAAACACACTGTCATCCCGCAAACAATAACACGCATCCATCTTGGCGGGCTAGCTCCTCTTCACCTCCCCTGTGCTTTACTATCACTGAGAATGATTGCACTGTTGATGATGAGAGGAGCAATCTATTGGATGAGAGGCAATGGCTAAATTTCTGCCGACATAATGTCTAATGGCACCACTTGGATACAGTAAACACTATCTGCATCACTATTAAGAAGCTGAATTATGACCTTCACACCAGGTGATCCAATATTGGTTTACAGACATGAATACACACACACAGACACAGAGACATGTACATGCAAAACCCATGCATGGACACCCGTACACATTTACACAAAACCTCAAAATAGTCATACACAAACATACATACAAACAGAAACAGTGTTATGTGCACAGACAGTCAGATAAACACATTTCTGTAAAGTTTGAATTAGAAGATACTCCGTTCAAAGAAGAATAAGCATAAGGCCTGCGTGGTCCCAGGAGTCGATGACTAATGTAGTATAATAGCCAGTGCTGGCATGGGTCATTTTGCAAGCCGACCCAGGCAAATCCTCAATGGCCTTTTATCCAGTTAGAGAAATGATTACTATCAGTGCATTTCAACACATTTTCATTCTGTATAGAGATATATTTTCATCATACAATGCCCACAATAACCATGTCTTGGACAAAAAATATAATCAAGTTATATAGACAGGAAAGTGGTCGATGCTCAAACTAAACAGCTGCTGGTTAAGAAAAATTAATTTAGGATGCAGTATATTGCAATATACGATTAGATAAAAACTAACAAAAAAAACACAAATCCCAAATATTCCCTTGGTGAAATGTGATACCTTTGTATTCACGTTAAGCAAATAATAATAATAATAACAGCACTTTTATTCTTTCATCCAGACTTTAATTACATTTTACTTTTTATAAAATGGTCAAATTTAAATAGATGATAGTTTAATTTTTCACAGAGTTGACCCTTTCATTGCAGAAAATGTTCTGTGTTTGATGAAAATTGACATGTGGAGGCTTTGAAAAATAAATCACATGCAATGCTTAGACACAACTTTGGAGGGAGCCTTAGGCATGAGGTTGAACCTAATCCGAAATCCCACTGCCATTAGCCCCCTTTCGCTCTTCTTAAGCAAATATTTAGAGTACAAAGAAACTGGAGTGCTCCTTCTCAATATTCATTTGATATGCAAAATACTGCATTTACATAACCCCCCACCCCAGAAATATAGCACTGTGATGGGATGTTACTGATAAAACACTGTGTGGTTATACATTCTGTGTAATGTAAGTTTTGATTTGGAAAGTGACCGGCCTTTGAAAATGTCTCAAGTAGGTTTTCTTGTATCTTTTTTGAATTTTCATGCTTTTCTTACAGTAAGTTATTGCATGTATTGAAAGCATGCAGATTCAGCAATTTTTGTTTTTTCTCTGCACTGATTAAAATGCAGCAGGAAATACTTTATTAAAATAGTGTTTTCATGTGTGAACAATAGAGTAAATGTTTAGAGAGAGACTGGATGCTGTCCCATCTGGAGGTGGCATCAGAATATCTGGCTGCACTTTGCTGTAGCCAGCCACGCTTCCTTATCTTGTCCTGTTCTGCTTATCTGGCCTGTGTACAGAGTTGGGTCTGTAATGAGCGTCACGCCTACACCTCTCCCCATGTGGATAGACCGACTGCTGTCCCACCCATCCGTCCACACATACAGTGAGTGGATGAAGGGTTGGGTGTGTAATGCTCTTATGTGCCACTCACACACACACACACACACACACACACACACAAACACCTGTGTATCTCCCTGCACATGTGCCCACCACATGCACGTACGAAGCTGTGTGGTCAAATGTGGGACCCTGGTCCAGGTGGCAATGACAGATTTAGAGGATGTTGTGGACGGAGGTGGACAGAGGCTGGCCTATGGAGGATATGTGTGACATGTAACATGGAACGGTGGCGTGGAGTGATGACATCCTCTGTTTAATGAGCAGAGTTAACACGGCCCATGTTAAAGTGAGCTGCCTGCCACAGAGGGCTGTAAATCTGCCTGCTATCACTGTTGTCCCACTAATACAGGAAGTATTATCTAATACGTGCAACTAGGAGGACTAATTTCAATGGAGCTGATACCCACCACAAGCAGTTTTTAGTGCGGTGGTCAGGATAACCCAGTTAGAAACTTTTGTCATTGGAGTAAGTATGGAGTTAGTTTAGTGGCACAGGCACTGACCAGACACCTCTCTCCCCTTGAGTTGTCTTAGGGTGAGGTTAGTAAAAATCAAACATGGTGCCAGACAACTCCCAGACGTCTGGTTGTTCTGCCCCAGCTGCCTTTGTGCTGCCACATTCCTGGGCCATGCTGGAACTCTAAAGGACCTCTGTGTCAGTGCCCCTGTTCTGGCCTGCCCTTCAGCCCTGATTTGTAGAGTGCTGGTGTCAAAGGGGACTACTTTGTAGATGGTGTGCTCTGCTTACCTGTTTCCCGACAGCAGAGGCAGTAAATGTCACTCTATGACACTCTCTGGACTATCTCACCCTGACCATAACAAGGCCCTGGGATAGATACAAAAACACACCCAGAAAATCAAAAGTAAAATAACTTCCGTCCGCATGTTTGTAACTAAAAAAGCTCTTTAATGCCTGGACTGTAAAAGGCAGAGATAGCCACTTTCTTTGTGGATGTAGGGCCTGGCATTTGTCTACAGCTGTAATGCAATTGTGTTTCAGAGTTTTCCTCCACTGAGCAGGGGGTAATTGCTGACTAGTCTTTTAACCTTATTAAATCATCCAGAGGCAGTGTTGGAGCGAAGATGGAGTTGATGATACTGCACCTCTCGTGCTTTTAGGAGAAGGAAAGATGCTGACTGCACTTCATCCAGGGGATTATACACTGAATTCAAGCAAAACTTCTACAGCTAATTAGAGGGAAAGGGAAGCACAGTGACAATCACCATGGGATGAACCTCAGGCATTGCTGGTGGATTTTTTTTCACTACATTTTCCCCTTTTTTGTGCAAGTTAACTTAGCAGAGCAATTACTGTTGCTGTTTTGGTTATTGTGTTTACTACACATTGTATTTGCTGTCATTAAAATGGCCCCCTGATGTATAACGATTTTATTACCATACATCCATTGACAGCCAGTATTCTATCACAGTGATGTGTGTTCATAAAAACACACATATACAGGTTTGATCGCTTGTGGCCATTTCTCAAAAGCCCAACAGTCACAATATGGATGCCGAAATTCCAAAGAGGTTTGGGCCTGAGCTTAATTAGATTATGTGAAGCTAAATCAAATCAATCTGAAAGGGAGCAGAGAGCCAAACCCTCCCCATACACACGTGTGTCTCTTGTCCTCTCTGTGTGATTGCTATCTCAACAGGACTAGGTTAGGTTTCTTCAAAGCAAAACCACCTTCTTCACCCTCTCCTACTGCCTCTCATGCATCTTTTTCAGTTGTCAAGGAAAGAGGGAGTGAGAAGTGTGGAGAGTTTTTGCCTCTTACTCCTCCCCCAGCTCACACTGCTTGACCTTGACAAGTCAATATGATACAGACGCAATTTGCTTATCTCCTCCTGACATTACCACTGTTCTCCCTGCTGCGGGGGCATGGGGCCTGCTCCACTAGCATAGCTTACAAACACATCACTCTCTCTTGCTGAGGAGCCATACTAATCTATGGATGCTCACCTATGGTACAGGCTACAAGACATGCACAATATAACATCTAAATAGATATAAAACAAGACACATCTAATAAGGCTACTTATAAGTTTTATACCTGACAGGAAAACAAACAGAAACAATCTGACTGCATGACTAAGTATTTTTCCTCATCAGTTTCTGGCTAACCTACGATCACACAGGCACCCTACTCCAGAGTACACAGTCAAATGTGGTGTGCAGATATATACATGTGTGTGTCAGGGTGGTGAACTGACCCCTCAGCATCTGGCTGGTGCTCCCAGACCAGAGAAACAGTCAGCTCCCTGGTCTCCAGCTGCAGGGTGGCTCCAACCCAGGTCCATTAGTCACAAGACCCTGGACACCTCTCGCTTATCCCACCACATAAGGTAGCGTAATTGATACCCATCAGCCGCAGCTATAATCTCCTTGGTGGGAAGCAGTGCTGGTGTGGGATATGCACCTCATGTTTGGTTAAGAAGGTGCCGAGCGGGGTCCAGGACTCTGGGCCTGTCTCTTTGCCATCACTCCACTTGAAGGTGAGATGATTTAGGGGCCTGGGAGAAAGTTAATTTCTCTTGATCATTGTGTGCAACCTGGAGCCTTAATGGCGGGCGTAATTAATTCTGCTGATGTTAATCACCAGGGCTGGTCCCCACAATTATCAGCCCTGTGCAGATGGGGCGCGGCGCAGACATGAAAAATTAGGAAAATGAATCTGTAATGGGGTGGCAGATCTAATCTGCGTCAGAGAAAACAAAGTTAGGAAGAGCAAAGAGCCCCAGGATTCCAGGTGAAAGCCACCAATACCGACAAACCTGTGTGGCAGATCTGAAAAATGTTGCCGTGTCCAAAGTGTTTGGTAATTACTGGGGCATTGAATTGTTCTATTGTTAATTCATCACTGTAGCAGAGGTTAAGTTCAAGATCTCCTTCCTGGGCTTTGGGTAGCAGAGGAGGGGAAGCAGCAGTGGTCACATGCTTCTGGAGTCACTATGAGGTTAATCAGGTTCCACTCTCAGTTGTGTGGGCTTTGCAATCAACCTGCAAACTCATCTCTACAGGGGAAAAGAACACACCGCAAATGAATGAATGAAAGACTGATGCACCCTGCTCTGCTGTTCACATATGTACGGGTGCATATATTCACTGTATGTAGGCTCATATACAGTCATATGTGTGGGGACCAGCACACAAACACTGGATGAATGAATGTGCACACACACACACACACGCACACGCACACACATACACACACACACACTTGATTGTTTCAATCATGGATCCTAGTGATGGAAGAATTACTAAAGCATTAGTGGTCAAAGGACAGATACTCCCAGAGGACGTTTCCTCTGCCAACGTCAAACAAAATTAAGCAAAATACAACTGATTAATTGAAATTGCAGAGGAGCCATTTTTCAAGCCCTTACTTGGCTCTGGCAGTTGGGCATGCCGTCATTCCTATTTGGTCTGCTTAATTAGTCTTCTACCTATTTTGTCTTTAATAAGGCATGCCATAGGTTCTTAGAAAATCTAGGAGGTTAAAACGAATCATTATTCATCATCATTGTTGTTAGAATGGTGAAATCCGAGCAATAGACTGAACTGCTGGCTATGATTTAGTTAAAGTGTATTATTAATGAGTTTAATAACTAGCCCTGTTACATTGTTGTTACTCACACAATCGGTGCTCTCCTTGAATATCAAACCAATTTAAATATCACACTCAATCGTAAGCAAGAAAAAACTCTAATGGACTACTTCATGATTGGAGTAATGCTATCTTTTTTGTGTTGTAATTTATTACATTGCAGCAGACATCTTTCAAACAGTAAAACCACCCATCTCTGGATTGTTGAGGTATTTAATAGTAATTACAGTTGTGATCAATACACACATATTGACAATATTACACTTAAAGTTTTTTTCCCCCAATATACATCAAAGGTCAAAGGCTCATTTTCTTGTAATTACTCACGGGGGGAATGTAATTCTTGAGGTGAACCTCAATAAACAATACTAGATGGGCCAGCTGGCTGTTCATTGTTCTGTGGTCAGATGTTCCACAGCAGAGGTGACCAGGTGTTTACACGGGGCACCGCCACACAGCCTCACGGCAAAGGGAAGGACATAAACAGCATTTAAAGGAGCCCTGCAAAGGTCTCAGATCAAAGAAAAGACACAAAAGCCATACCACACACACAATGATCATGACAGAAACGTATATTGCGTTTTCATCATAGGGCGATAACTGGATTACAATTGCAAACTGGAAACCTTGTGTCCTTGAATTGCTCAGAAAATTCCTCCACACGCAGTAACAGTTTTTGTAAGAGCACATCAAGAATTCCTCTGGGAGGGTGCAGAGATGTGGATTAGTATAGTCATAATTCCAGGGGATTATATGCTAATGCACTCTTGCCTGTTTGTGTGAGAAAATTGCATTGTGGTTATTAGCGTGACACCAGAGCTCTGAGATGCTACTTGGCAAACGTCCTCATCGGCTCTCAGATGCCCTCCAAGGATTTACATTTTTATTACAACAGGAGAGGGAAACCAAAGTGAAATAACAGCCCTTGCACAGAACGAACGCCCTCAACTTGGAAGATTTAATTGAATGTATTCAAATGTGATTCATTGAACAATTACACTCTCATTCTGCGAGCACATAGTGCAATTGTTTTGCCTATACTGGAATCTCTTCCCCTTTCCTCATCCTGTTGCTAACACTCCCACTCCCTTTAAATTAGAAATCGGACTGGCCTTTGTAGGAGACACTGAGGGGGAATCAATAGGTGCATTAATTACAGCAATTCATTACCCAAATAAACATGGGACTCAACCTTTGCTGGATACGAATTCAGGGGACGTTAAGTGTTTGGCTAGAGACAAAGGCCTAGATCCCTATTGCATTAATCTGAGGGATCAAACTCCGCTGAGTGCCAGGGCTCCTCCAGGGAGTGTCCAGCCTGGGATCAATCTCCACGCACAGGCAGTGAGTTATGGCTGCCGAATACAAACGTGGTCATGTGACATGGCACCGATAATACTCTGCTGTTGCTGTGGTGTGTTCTCTGTCTCTCTGTCTCTCTCTCAGGCACTTAATGGGGGTCCTGTTGGCCCACAATGCAGCAGGCTAACAGGGCAGACTCCTGCTCCCCAGATCCCTAGCTTCCTGGCCCATTCAGGGTCTGGTCTCTTGCATACAGGGCCGCAGAGACTCCTGAAGGCTCCTGGCAGAGGACGAAGGTAAAGGACATTCCTCTCCCTCACTGTCATCTCTACAGTGTGTGCCTATTTGTGAATTATATCTCCAACGGTGGCCATAATAAAACATGATAATGATGGATCGCACCGATAAATTACTGTTGAGTGGATTGTTAGGTCAGATGTGTTAGTGTGTGGTGAGCTGCAGCAAATGTGTGATAGCCCTGAACACCCAGGTATGAATACCCCCCCGAGCACAGTAAACACACATGCATGCAAATAAAGCACACAAACGTGTATGCATACTATGCAATATGCAATGTAAACAGTGATTCCTCTAATTCACTGACAGTTTTGAGTCCAGTACAAACCCTAAACCCTAAAGTCATCATGTATTTTGGTTGTAGGGTTTTAGTATGTTGCATAGTCCATCTCTGCACAGTGTTAAAAAAGGGAACATGTGGGCAACACATGTTGCCATGTCCACAAGGTCCTCTATATTTGTGAAAACAACATGCTTCAGAGATTGCATGCTTAAACATCAGGATTACGGTTGCCATCTCCCTCTCCACATTTTGACTACATTTTTACATATAGCATCTTTGTCTTGAAACTTAAAGTAAGTATATGGATTGTGCCTCAAAGTATTCAAAAGAACAAGTATTCAAAGACAACATATTATTTCACAGCATTTATGCTGACAAATTGTTTAACTGTGCAAATCAAGTCATTTATCTCGCCACAAAATCACAAATTTGCCTTAAAGGGCTTTACAATCTCAATTCAGGAAAAACTGAACAAAAGATCTCTTTAATGGAGGAAAAAGAGAGAAACCACAGGAAGAGCAACAGAGGAGGGATCTTTCTTTCAGGACAGACAGACATAAACAGATGTCGTATACAAAACAATCAAAATCCAACAGAATAGTAAAGGATAGCACATGTATTCCTTTGCAGTAGACGTCATGAGCTTGACCCAGCAAATCACATCTGGGCCTAAAATGTTGCAGATGTTGTCCGTGTGTCTTTTTTGCCATTATATATATTGGCCCAGTTTATCAAAGCTGGGTACACTTTGGTTATGAACTCATGCCAGATGAACTTACTGGGTACACAGTTTTGGTCTCATCTGACCTGCTTGTTTAATGTGAACTGACATTTCATTGGCCCACAATTTACAGCAACCCTGAGACGATACATGACCTGACCCACTTTTTGTCTACTCTACTGCTCTCAGCACAGAACTTTAAGAACTCTAAGGTCATCCTTGTGCTCTGAGTGGTGATTAATGTAATTTTTCCTTGAATATGTCACACTACCAGTATTGGTCATACAGATGTAAGCTTGTGAATGATTATGTTTTAGTAGTATCCAATTATTGTGAATATCCAAACATTGTTAAAGCTTCAAACAATCCACTTTTACCTTTTAACACTTAAAGCTAAAAGGTGATTAGTTTTTCATAAAAGTCTATTTGAGTTGGCCACCCTCCAAAAGTGTTACTAATTAAAAATCAATCTGTGGGCCATTAGCGCGAAGGTGTGTGCCAAGGTTGTGTGTATCAGAGGATCATTTGTAATGAGGCTAGCTTTGGATCTGGAGGAGGGAGAGAAGGAGGGATGGGAGCGTGGGGAGGTACAGATCTGAGATAATCTGGGGACCTGCTGTTGCTCAACTTAACAATTGATACTATGTGTAAAGATGCTGAACTTGTAGTCTTCACTAATTGATCCACTTACCCTCATCGGGAGAAAGCAGAGAAATAAATGTGGGTGTTCATTGCATACGAGAGACTCCATAGATAACTATTAAAGCTGGATTTGTTGCCCTGATTCTGATGGCTACGGAAGGGATTGCAGAGTAGGAAGGCATTTGTCTGCTTTAGCAGGAGTGGTGTTAGATGTTTTCGTGATAAATGTTAGCTAACTCAGACCAGCACCTTGGGAGCAGCAACCTGGAGCCCAGGACTCTGGAACTTATTAAAGTTGCAGGGGTCTATTTCATAGCACCTCTCTAAAATCTGCCCAATTACAGAGGTGTAGCTGGTACTGATGCCTACCAATTTGGCCCATAAGTCCAAAGTGAAAAGCACCACCACTTTTGTCAGAGTTGACAGGACAACAGCACAGTTTACTGTGATTATATTGAAAAAATGTTTTAGCAGAGCCACTAACATAAAGGGGATTTGCAGGATATGAGCCCTGCTTTTATGTCATATTATGTCAAATAAAAAGGGTCTACACATGTATGTTGGTGGCCAATTTCTAACCCCTCATCATACTTTATGGTAGCGCTGTGGCTAATGTGGCATAAAACTCTGCCCTATAGATCATCTGTGGTAGTAAAAAGAGGCCATGACTGTATTATAGGAATAATTGTTGAAATTACTTTGAAGGTGGTTGGTTTAACTGCTCTTTACATTTATACACATGGTGTCTTGGGATGACTTGGTTGCACTAGCTTAATCCATTGCTTAGTTTGTGTAGTGCTTTCATAAATTCTTAGTAGGCTAACTAATAGCATACATATATATATATATATATATATATATATATATATATATATATATATATATATATGTATATATAGTATATGGAGAAATATGTTTGTAGCATTTATGCAGTTTAGAGTGAAAAGGAAATAACATAACCAACATTAGCCTATTTGGTCATTTGGCTAACATTAGTGGCATAATGTTTTGTGATATAATTGTAATGTAATTTCACAAAAGTTTACATCATTATTAAACAGAATTTTGATGAAGTGTCAGGTCAGATCATTTACTCTTTACTCTTTAAACTGCTCATATGGCCTATTGGCAAGCTAGTGTTAGCTTTTCAAGTTGGTCCAGTTCAACAGTCACAACTGGCAGTTAGTATGTGTAAATATTTAGTAACAGCTAATCTTGATGTACACACTTGTTTGTGTGGTTCAACCTGTTGTCATTTAGTGATTTGTAACAGCTGGTCCAACCAGCTCTTGATTTGTACTATTTTGAGGAGAAAAGTGTCTTTGAGGGGAATTTCAATTCCATTTTTTTGTTTTGGATGTACATTTGCATGTGACTACCAGAGAGAGTGATATAGCAAAAAAAAGAGAGAGCGTTAGTGAGTGTGCGTGAGGAGGAGGTGTGTGTGTGTGTGTGTGTGTGTGTGTGTGTGTCAGTGAGAAAGAGAGAGAGCAGTATTGCGTGCTTTTGATAATACATGAGTCTTGAGACCGATCTGTGGCTGCTGTGACAGAGGAAGCTCAAGGAGAGCTCAATAACAGAGCTGTCAATGTATTCCCTATTTGAGTGTATTTTTAGTATGGGCCTCATGCATATTTCAATAGATCTTTTGTATATTAGGTGCGAGGGCACACACAAACTGGAGTGAGGACTAGCACAACATGACTCCAAGAAATATGGGCTTGATTCTTAGATTTGACAGAACAGCTCAGAGTGGCCCTAGATAGGTTGGGTTTGACTTTCAGTGGATGGGGTAGGAAGACCTTCATTGATTGCATTTTGAGACAACAAAGAGATGACATTGAACCTACTATGAGGAATGAGACAAAAAAGATGTACAACATATTAAACTTGCAGCGCCAGCCAATGTGTAATAACACTACACAAAACAGAAGAAAATTAATAAATACCTTGGCAGGCAGGCGGAAAGACTCACATGCGCATGAACACACACTCATACACGAGCAGGTGGTTATGTTATAAAGATTTTTCGTTTCGAACTGCTTCCTAGATTAGATTCTCAAGTATTGCACGCAAAGGGATGAATTCTAATCAGTGCTGTCGCACATCACATTTGAGATATATCATCACAGAGTTGTAGATTATGTCATATAATGGTTCAAACTCTCCTGTCTGATTAAATCAAACTTTATGAAGCTGTCATTGCTTTGCCTGTGATCGTGCCATAACTTTGCAGCAATGTGCGCAATTGGTGACATCAACCTGCCTTTCCCCCAAGAGAGAAGGAGAGTAAGAGTACCTCCTTCCCCCTGGATGTCATGGCTGACTACCCATAACACCCTTGCGGCCGCAACCCAGCCCAACAACAGCAGGGAGCAGCCATTCAGATTCCAGATGAGGGCTTTGGGAAGATCAGACAGGCAGTTTTTCCATTACATCGAGGTCTTGGAATTTACTCTTGATGATAGCTGGATTCTATTAAAGAGGCAGTGTCTGTTGCCTTTGAGGCTTTGCTTTAATATGCATATATCACATTATGGCAAATGTATTCTATAATCGATTCCTGTGATGAGACAAGTGGCTGACATCTCCCAGGTCTGTGTAACGTAAAAGAGACAGCTCTATCTTTTCTAGCACATACGTCTCCCTGTGAAGATGGAGGAAATTTGGCGTCAATGAGCCCTGCCAGGTTAAACATCCTCAGATGTCACAAGGCGTTGCTTCACACTGTGGATTGTACTACAGAGCATTGCCAGGAGGGGGAGTTTTTCTTGTGAAGAATGTGACTGGCTCTATCAAGGCAGTTGTGCATTACCTTTCCATGACTTCATGTGTATCCAGCAAAGGTTCTGACTGCTTGCATGAAACATCTGCATCAGATACAGTCTTCAACATTCATGGCTCAACAGCTGGTTTCAGCTTCAGTTCAGCTAAAAGAAACATTTTGTTAAACCAAAATCAGGCACTGTATCTTGAAGGATTTTTACTCTTACAAATATCTTCCCTATGGGAAGGAGAATTGCCTTGCCTTGCCTCCTGATACCCAAAATGCATATCTTTTTCTGTGAGAGGAAACCGCAGAGAAAACCCACATTAACATGACAAGAACAAACTCCTCACATACATTTTAAACCCACTGACAACCACTGAACAACGACTTGTCCATCTAATATATTGTCAACATATTTATTAAGGATTGTAAAGGAATATTTGAAATCTACTGGCAGTCACTGTTACATCAAATATTTATAATTCAATTTGACTTACCTCGAAGCCAGTACATCCAGAGCTTACCAAGAATAATTAATCGTCACGTTCATGTATCAAAAACATGCTAATAAATTGTTTTGAAATTTACATCTCAAGCTCTATTCTGAATTTAACATGCCTGCTCTTCAAATGCTCTTATGTTACTTAACAACAAAGCTTTGCCAGCATTTCCAAAGCAGCCCTTGCAAGCTGTAGCGGTTCCACGTCAGCCTTTATTCCAAACCCACCCAGTGCAAGCATGGCTATAAACACACAGTGCACAAAGAAAAGTATCCAGTGATGTAAGACCCATACAATGAAGGCTCTTAATTCATTAAGTGAAGATGATATTTGAGCATTTTAAATCACATTTGTGTCAGCAAGAGCTGAGCAATAAGCATTGCCTGCTGACTTGTAAATGGGTGGAAAGAGTAAACTGTTTGAAATAATGTAAGGGGAGGATGAATGTGATGATTAAATTAAAGAGTGATTCATTTTAAAAAGACTACAAAGGACAGATCCTGTTTAAGGCTGCAACCTTACTTAGAGGTGTAATTACTCGGAGAATGCCAAAGTCAAAATATCCCTACACCATTGGAAATCTATTGTGTCTATGGATTGGCCTAGAACTTTCAAGGTGCTCTAACGAGAGGGAGAGGAGCGGTCACATTGATGGCAGAGGGGGCATCAGATTTCCATTATTGACTGCTGCAGATATTGCACTGTAGCGGTGTGTAAATTGGTTCCTGAGGGGTTTTCAGCTCTCTGAGCTGGGGCGAAGTGTGCAGGTTCACCCCCACCCCCTACCCTCTGTAAATCGTAGTGGCGGATCGCTTCCAGTCCCTCACTGGCGCCAGGCCCCCTCCTCTGATCAATACCTAATTCCAGCCTGTGCAATCAGCTGCTGTTGCCCAGGCAACGCTGATGTCACACAAGTTGAGTGCTCCCCGTTGCAACAAATCATTTCCTTTAAGCAAACGTAATAGAGTATTTGTACAGTAGGCTGTCAACTGAGACTATTTACATCAAGTCTGAACCTGCAGGACATTAGTTATGCCTGTTCTCTGAGGGAAGAACTCACCAGAGCTGGTGACCTTACAAAGTAGCCAGGAGGAGGTAACTATGGCAACACAGGCTACTTCAGAGCAGTGCAACTCCGGAGAGGATCGGGTCACAGCGGAGCAGGAGATGGGATGGAACCTGCGTTCTTTTTGGGGAGGGGTGAGCTCGTACACTTGTAAGGAAAATTAGTCACTTGTCCTTGTTTCCAGCTAGAAGATACAGGTATAGAAACATGACAAATGTACAGTCACTGTCAGCTGTAATATCGCAAATGAGGGGACTTCTTTTAAATCAGTTTGCTTTATGATTCCTGCTGAGCCAAAGACAGTTTAATTGAACAAATTAGCATATTGGGGAACAGTTTAATAACTTATCATATTTTCAGAGAGATGCATCTCTGCACACAGCATATGGTGTCCGGTTGGACAATAGGTGGTTTGCAGCATCGCTCAAAATCAAACAAAGAAAATGACATTGTAACATTATTTAATACATCACCTTACAATCTCTCAGAGAACAGCTCCACAAAGCACAATGTATTTCGACTGAGTGGCATAAGGATTTGGACTGTACAGATTTGTTCAACAAGCACACCATCTTTTTTCCTGTTTTTGTTGCTTTAGTTATATATTTATGTTTACAGCAAGTCAAATGAATTGGGCACAGCTGTAATTTCTGCTTGTGTCTGTTAGACTGCAAATCACATGAGAAGTTGTATGCACCATCCAATGGCATCTTTCATTTCTTTAAGTAGCTGTCAGGATAACAAATACATCCCTAATGCACTCATTCCCGTCTGTCCACCAATCACTCATCAAAGAAGTGATCAATCCAGTAAAAGCACTGTTGAACCACGTCATTCCACAGCTCGTCCTAAACATTCAGTTTGCTAAGCTCAGTAGTCTGTACTGAGTAAAAACATGAACTTACTATATTACTCCTAAGAAAATATTTTCTGATTATAATCACAAATATGTCTTTATTCCACCCACTTATGTAACCTCAACTGGAAGGACAATCACATTTCCAGTCCTTAGTCTCACTGCATAAACCATCAATGTTCAATCCAGAATGGTGGTGGTTTGAATTATGAAACCTCAACCTGCTTTCACATCAATGCAGCTATTTTAACTGAACATAACATAAAAAAGATAAATCATCCTTTGGCTTTTCATATGTTTTCTAGGAAAGAAAGACATAAGATGATCAAGCATCCTCTATACATTCTCTGTCCTGGCAGATTTGTGTTCAGGATCATGGTTATGGGAACTATTATTATCGTATTTTCATGACAAAGCCAAGACTTAAAATAGTTTTATTACTCCCAAGGCAGCTGAAGCAAAATACCTTTTTCAACCTTACTATAACACACTTTTATTGGATATTAATGTAATCTTCATATTAAAAATGCTGAACCCCATAACATAACCTGTCAAATCTAAAAATCTGATTTCTATTATCTCTTTTAAATGCAATTTTACTGTCATTTGTCAAAGACATTGGTCTTTTATTCTGGAAGAACAATAACATGTCTCAATACAGTGAGATTAACAGTTGGTGACTCATGAGGACATAAAGAAGGAAGCAAAGAGTGATGGCTATAAATACTTGATTGTTTATGCTCACAGAAAATAAATTGTAGGCTTCTTAGCTGTACATCAAATGTGTATTTTAAAACAATAAGGTGAGCAATAATGTTTGTACCGCTTCAAGCCAAATCCGTGATTATCAAAACAACTTTTATGTGCTTCATTTAACGTTATAAATGTCGTTTAAAAATGATGCACACAAATTTAGGACCCAAGGTAAATGCAGAAAACACTTAAACTTAATAGGTTGGTCGTTTTGCAGTTGCACCATGATTTACACACAAAAGATCACTCGCTATAAATTCACCACAAGTTTGCAGTGGTTTGGTTTCCACGCAACATTTGATGACTTCAAAAACATCTTGTGCTTTGTGTGCTTAGTGAGGAATAAGTTGAATGAATGACCGCTAAGTCCTTAAACATCGTTAAAGCAGATACAGTTAGAAGGATTCTTGTGTTTGCTGCCGGTTTGGTATAGAAGAACTCCCCAGAGGCTCCATAGCCACTGATTCAATCAGTGTGTCTCCATGTCCACTGTTTCCTGGCACTGATATATTACAGGGTGCAAGCAGTGGTGTGCGCTGTCACTGCGTGGATCAAGTTATGTCACAGCCATTTCACAGCAGCTGCGATTTTATTCAGTGGCCGCTAAGACACGTTGAGGGTGAAGACATTAGTTTGATCTGCCGGCTGTGAACCCTTTATCTGAATGTGGATTGAGTAAGGCAAGATGAAGGTCGACTGGATTTCTTAGTGCACACACCAAGACAAAGGGGGCTGGAGGACTGTAACTGGAGAGTGTGTATGGAGACAAAGACTTTGTTATTTTTTACATGATAAAATGCTCTTAAGCTTTTATTTAATCAGCCAAATTGAAGGAGAAGATGGGGATTATTCAGTATGTTTCTTATTGTCAACAAATCATGAAAAGACCCCTACCCTGCCATACCATTTTTGTGGCACTCTGCCCCAAGCCCTTTCATCCCTATAGATAAATACATAAAACAAACTAACAAATATTATTTCAGTTTTAAAAAAAAGCTAAGTTATTTCTTGAAACAGCTGCGCACTGTAGTTTTAAGCAAATGTTATTCAAACAGGAGTAAATAGTGTGAAACTATGGTGCCCATATTCATCGTAGTGAAGTGTATCCATGTTACCCAGTGCAACGGTGTGGCTCACTGATGAGCTCATTTTTAAGCACTATCAGTTTTGGTCGTTTTTCGGGATTTGTTTACTATATGTATTTTGAAGACATGACTACACTGTTGACTGATGGCCACCTCTGTGTTTGATTCTGTCACTCTCAGAAGCAAGAAGGAGAAGTTATTGTTTTAATGTCAGGGCTTTCAGCACCACCATAATCACCATTCTATCTCTTTTCTTTCAAAGTTTTGGATTTTTGTTACATTTATGTTTGTTACAATATTTGTTCTTCTACTGTAAAACAGGTTGTTTTTGAAAAGTGCTGTATAAAAGTTTAACTATTACATCTTTTTTTATTTCAGAGGGCTAACTCATTCTTTCAGATGTGAGGCAGTCAAAAAAAACATGTTGGAACATATTACCTCCCCAAACATGTGATCAAGCATCAAATTATACTTATCTGAGTTTGTATAAATAAATGCCAATTGGTGTCATTTACACAAATTTCAGTAGTGTGAACTGGGAGTTTGTGGATTTGAGCTCCAGGTTGGGTTCTAGGCCAATGAAAGCTTTTTCTATTTGATAGAATATGGAGCTATTCGAATGTTAATCGGATTCAGACCTTAGTGTAAATTTCCATATTATTACCCAAATGTATTCTTCTGCTGGATCCTTTATTCAAGGTGACATTGTGTTCTACACATTATTGTATGACAATATGCTGAATGTGATTACATGGCACTTATTCAACTTGTCATTTCTCACAAGGGTTAAATAAATACAAACTGAATTAAATGTGACTATTATTCCCTCTCCAAAGGAAAACAAAAGCTGAGAAGCTGCTTTGCATATTCCCTGACACCTCTTGACTAACAGATGAGACGTGATTTAAATATGAGCTTGCTTTCTTCACCTGTCGACCTCCTGTAAATATTATTTATGGCCTAAAACAGATCTTTTAATTCTAGATATGTATTTTATTTTGTGATAGCCAAGTGTCAGTACTCTGACTCAAGATACTGGCTTGTGCCCATTTTTCAAGACCACAATGAATATTCAAAAGGTTTGCTTTAGAAAAGGGTGAAAAAAGAACAGGGGTGAGTTAACATTAATTAATATTCGTTGCAGTAAAAATGAAAGCTAGGCCCGTGCTAATTTCAATAGACAATTAATCATGAGGCTCAGTAATTACACCAGGGAGTTTACAAATGATTTTTTTAAGGGGCCAGAGTAAAGGAAAGGAGATAATCCCCTACCCATCACAATCACTGGCTTCCCACCAATCCCTGCAGAAAGAGCAATTAGAGCAAACAGCGGCGAAGCAGTAATTGTGTACCAGGAGAAGATGAAGGCAGAATCTTAATTGCAGTGAATGAAGATCACTTGCTCTCACACCTGATTGTGCTGAGGGAAAAGAATGTGCAGGCCAGAGCAAGTCTGTAACACCTCCAGGTGCCGGAGTAAAAATAACCTTAACAGGAGCTCCTGCTGTATGAGGGCGTGTAGCACATGACATGTGGGCATCCAGAGCGCCCCATTCCAGTTCTGTCACACTGAGGCTGCCACACATTCACAACCAAGTCTCGCAGGGCATGTTACCATTATTTCACATTTCACAACTTATTTTACTTGGTTCAAATGACTCATATTGGCTTGTTTCTTGAGATTTTAGAACGTGAAAAAAACTTTTTTTACCCTTGTGATGTGCTGTTAGTAGAAATTATTTCCATTCTGGATTATTTTCACAGTAAGCACTGACACCTGTGCAGCACGGCATGAACGTCTTTTCACCCTGAACATTTTCCATGATTAAAGAGAGCAAGTGGGCATTCAGCGCCACTAAAACTGTAATATTTTCTGTTTTGCTAAGAGAGTGAGTCTTGGCACACTATACACGTGTGATCCACCACACAGAAGTTGTATATTTTCATTTGTTTAATAAACTCTTTTTCAGATATCTATTCTTTTTTTAGACAGTTTACAGTATAGTACTTGGTGAATAAAGTCTGATTCTGATTTTGATTCAAATGTACACATGCAAGAAATTGGGTGTCATTTTGCACTCTGCTTTAAAATCTTACAGATAAATGTCAGTAGTAGCTTTTTTGACATTCGGTCACCAATAAAAATGCCAACATTTTCTTTCTTTTGCAGACCTGGAAACAATTTAACATGCTTTTGTCTCTTCAGATCTTGAGTACTGCAACATATTTTGAGATAGTTTAATTTATTCTTAAAGATCTGCATGGTCAGGCACCAGCTCAGATCTATGATCTCATTAGTTCCTATTCTACAAACACAGCAGAGCCTCTTATCAAGTACTCTAGATCAGCAATCAAACTGAGTAGAAATACGTGCAAATCCAGATTGCTATGTGTTTGAATGTGTTTATGGTGAATCGCGTGGGCTCATAAGAAAAAATATTAAGTCGGGTCACTCTAAAATGGTGTTGAAATATTGTGCTGTCAGCACATTACCACATCACCTCATGACATACAGTTGGGGCCCATGGCCCAAGGCACAGCCCTGCACAGTGTTGTTGCTGGCTGCCTCCTTGCTGTGACGTGAGCCAGGAATTAACAGAAGACATCCAAGGGTCCAACTTTTATTGCAATTAATTTGCTGGAGTAATGTTGCAACTTTGCAAATAAATACATTCCTTGTTATTGTTCAAAATACACATTAATCTATTTATCAAAGCAATTATCCAAGGATACAGCCACCAGCTTAGTAAATTTTTAGAAACTCACCTGGGGAATCATTAGTACGGCTCAAAATCTCCCACTTTTTTACTACATATTGTGTTTGACTTGTGTGACTGCTGTGCTTTACAGTTCTCCAGTAAGAGCAGTGATTCAAATTCAAAAGCTGCATTTACTTTAACATGACAGCTGGATTATTGTGGATTGGAAAGTAAAATATTGTAGTGAAACAGTTAACGCTCACCTAAAACGTCAGGATCAACACACTATATATTTATTGTTCAGTAAATTTTGAAAAGTTTCTTTTATTTCTGTTTCTGCTTTAATGGTTATAAGTAAATTTTATAATCTCTTCCATGGGAATGTGATTTTCTCTGAATATGCACACAATCTGGAGTCATACTGACATGATCTTTCCGCTGTGATATTCCAAACTTGTTCTTTTATTAAATGTGCAAAATGGTACATTTAGTAGAGTTTTGAGATACTGGTGCTTAAGTTGAGTATTTTCATTGTATACACCTTTAAACTTCTACTTCACTACATTTATCTGACAGCTTGTGTACAGCTAGTAACTTTGCAGATTGAGAATTTACCTACAAGTATGACATATATCATCAGTTTTTAAATAGCTCCACCTCAACAAGCATCAACAGTAAAATTCTGCACACTAATACATCAGTGACAATGATTTTAAATATAATAATTTTCCCTCATTTGATTCACAAATGCTGTGTATTGTAAATAATTTTGTGTTTATTTATTATGAGTATTTTTACTTCATTACTCAGAGATCAAAGTAGATTATCTCGTTTAAGAAACTATAATTGTAGATGTAACAAACAACGGGTATTATTTTTATTTCAAAGATCTTTATTTACTGTTTCACAGTACATCAAATCTTTAAAAAGCACACAGTGAGATACCATTGTAAAATGTAAAATGTGAAATGACAAACAACAAACGGTCTTTCTTGAGAAGGTGTGTCAGTAAAATTACAGAGTTCCTCTCAGTGCTTTGTCTCAGACACTACTGGGAAATGCAAGATTTTAGTGATCTATTTCGAGAAGTGTGTCCAGTACAGGAGAGCATGATAATCGTTAAGAAATGAATTAGATCTACAGTGAATGATCAGTTCCGCCTGTGATCTCCGTTTATTGTGTAAGAAGATACAAGGGCAGGCATGCCAGAGCCTCGTGCTTTAACCCCAACTTCCTGTGTAACAGTATAGCATTTCTGTTTAACTTTATAATCAGGGCTTTATTAATGCAATGCTTTTCTTCGGCCTAATAATGAAACACAACACAAATAAAATAAATTGTGATCAATGGAGGCGAGCAGAGACAGATGAGGAGTCTGTCACACTGGGGATGATACCAATTTATCTCTTTAATGCATCTCCATGGGGTTCTCTCACTAAAGGATACAGATTACTGAACCCCTTGTCTCAGAGGGAAATGCGTGAGGAGAATCCATATAACATACAGAGATAGAGAGCCTTTCTTTCATCTTGTATCATTCATGCTTCTTGGTCACTCTCCACAGCAAATGCACGAATCCAGCAGACACATATTCAGAGGAAAGAGGATGTTCTCTTGCATTTTAAATGTTTTTACATGGCTGCAGATTTACATGCATTCGTGTTCCTTCAAAAATGTGTGTACCCAAATAATATAGCGTTGTGTGTACAGAGTAATACTACATCTCTATAAACTTTAATTAAATCTGCACGTCACCCCCTTTCATGTAAGTCAGTCATGTTGCAGAGGCTCAGCAATATTTGTTGTCATCATGATTTAGGAGAGACCAAGATTACAATGGAAATAAGTTATTTGTTACTGTTTTTATGTCTTGCTTCAACTGTAGACACAAAACTGTGTTATTCTTGTGTTTATAGTTTTTCTGATTTTGTATTTTGTGTTTAGGCATGTCCATGTTTCATGTGGGATTGCATTTGCGTCTGTCTTTTTTGTGAATCTTTGAAAAAGTATGTTATGTGCAGATTCTTTTATGACAAATAAAACCAAACCAAAACCACGGGGAACTGGTAAAGAGAAGACAAATCTAAAAAATCTGGAACGACACAATCATCAGCTTGGGGTTTTCCACTTCCTAGAAAGGATGAGCCATAAACAACTGAGGCTATAAACAACTGAAGCTTTGCAGCAGGGCGAGAGACAGAAATCTAACATGTGCTGGTGAATGAAGACAAGGCAAGGCACACCCCTGCAGTAAATAAGGAATTCCCTGCAGCTCTGCTCACAAACCAGAAGGCAAAAGTCGACCAGGTCACTGTGTTGCTAATAGCAGAGAAATATTTGAGGTCAGGCAGTAAAAATACAGTCATTCTCTGCTCCAGGCATGAAGGACAACACTATTATCTCAAACACAGAGGCTTTGATCCTCAAATTCCCCTTTAGATATGACCATGTTGAGCAGGATCCGTCATGTGCTTCAAAACTTCCATGCTACACATTTTTGGAGTGAAATGATCGCATGTAATGCCAATCACACATATAAATGGTTCATATATATACTTTTCATTCATAGGGTTTCTACTTTTTCTGAAGGCAATGGCATTTCAGGAGGCCCAAGGTCAAATTTAGACTGGGTCATAAATTGTTTTGTTTGATGGCCTACATTTGCCTCAATAGCAGGGGGAAGGCCAAGCCCATAAAAACGTAAAAGACGAGCCGGCCGACTGTGGGCTTGGCTGCCAGCATTGTTGTCCTGGGGACTACGAGACGCTCCCAGTGGAGGTTTCATGGTGAATAAAGACTGTTATGGCCCACCATTGGCACGCACAGAGGGCTCATGGAGATCATTACTGCTAGGGCTCAGTCAGGGAAGAAGTCACAATGGCAAACTCAAAGCTGAAGCCATTCCATTGTCAGCAGCAAAAAAGGGGCTCGTCTCTAATGGAGGGTTGCATTTCTCTTTGCTGGCAGATTCAGGGGAGGCATTAAGGGACAGATACACAGCAGTCTCATAGATTTATGAAAATATGTTTTTTCTGGTGCTGAAAAATGATAAATAAAACTGAATTTAGTCCATATTAACATTGTTTTGTCATCTGAAGGAACAAGGGTTTTACTCTTAATTCTGTGAGGACAGCAGATTGATGTCTTAGCCTTATTTTTATTAGCCTGACAATTAAACTACAACTGTTAAGCATAGCACAGGCCAAACATAAGAGGAAATATATAAAAGATATGTTTAAAAGATAAGGCTGCAGACATTCTGTATTCCGTGCAGATTCTTTTCATTTTCAGCTCATGAAAATACCAAAACCTACAATGCCCTCTGTGCCACGCCCATTAATTCCTACTGAAGATGTAAATCTTTAATAAATGATTCACAAAAATATTCTTTTATTTACCTAAAACAGTGGTGCACTGTAGGTTTAAACAGAAGTTACTCAAACAGGAGTAAATAGTGCATTTATTGGGGACTATTTTCAGCTGCGGATTAATACAATGGTTCTCTAGTGAGTATTTATAGCAGAAGAACAGTGTATGTGGGATTGAAACTCAAAAACACGTGTCACCCAGTACAACGGTGTGGGTCATTGATGTGTTTTTAAAGTAATAGACAATGATACAGAGAAATAAGATGCAGGCTTGGAAAAAACATTAGTTTGATGACAACAAGAAAAATATAGAACATGGTTAAACTTATCCTGTGTGTAAAGACTAACCAAAAGCCCCAACATCCTTTTTCAAATAACTTAAACACAAAGGTTCCTCACAGGTCTAAATCATTCATGACTACAGTAATATCCCAATAACCTTTCAGCATAATCAACGTTGAGAGGGGCTCACTAAATCACTGTGGCAGGCAGTTTTCAGTGTTTGCTAATAGCACTTGCTGAGTAGATATTAACACATGAAGAGCAGGTATATTGGTTGTAGTGAGAGGGGGGATTTGGGAATCCCTGGACAGGACCTCCATGTAGGCTTGCCCTGGACAGGCCACACCTCACTCCTCCATCCACCCCCCTCCTCCTTCTTCACTCAGCTACATCTGCTCCTCATTAACACCATTATAATGAGCCGCTGCACCTGAGGTAAATAAAACTCTGGTCTGGCACTCGGTTGGCTCCCTCAACCTCACATGAACAGATCCAACACTGGCACTGTGTGAGCAGAGCTTGCTGCTGTTGTCAAAGAGGGCTTGGACGCCCCCCCTCGACCCGGCTGTTTTTTTGTTTCTGAGAGGACATTAAATGTGGTCAGTGGAGGAGCTACTGGCTACACATAAAACCCCCACAGGTTCCCCATTCACAGCCACGGCCACAAAGCGGATAATGAGTTCCATAAAACTGTCAGGAGGGAAGAATAAATGTGCATCGGATACACCAACCGTAATTCAGATGTGGCTCTAAGTAGCTGGAAGAATGATAAGAAATGGTTTTCTCCGGCACTGATCAGACACTGCAGAAATATTAACGTGTTAAAACTCTGGTAAGAGGCAACAGTAACGCTCTGGGAACAGTCATGGCCTCCGGTGGACTGGACTCCGGCCAAGTCCGGCACTCATTAATGTGAAGAGGTTAAATGCTCTTTCAAAATTCAGGTTATAGTTTCAAATGTAATGCTTTTTTGGGGGGGGGGTAAGTGGCACATATTTAGCTGATATCAACAGCAGCTGTTTCTGGAGACTTCCATTGTGTATTCTGGGGACTGATTAAATTTGTTCTCCCTAAAAAAAAAAAAAAATATTCAACTGCTCATTCTCTCTTTATGGTCCAGTCATTAGTCCTGATATTTGCTTAAATACACTAAGACTTAGATAAATGGCATTTAGAATTCTTCACAATCTTATTATCCTAACATTACCATAAATATGACATCCAAATAAAAATCCCTACCAAATCTGATTTAGTTGGATGTGAGGCAGTAGGCAACTTTGAACAACGCTGTTCTGACAAATGAACATGACATGCGAGGGGAAAATAATTTGACAGGTGACAAATGTTGAGCAGTGATACAATCTGAAAAGCAGGCCACCTGAAATATGACTCACTCTATTAAAATCATTCATGGAGGATATTGAATAGTTCTTTAAAGACTCCAAAGATCTGATAAGGTTTACTTTCATTTGTTTCAATGTGTTTATGATGATTAAATTTAAGACTAAAGCACAGAATTATGCTCATTGCAGGTGCATTTAGTTATTAGTTTGGCATCGTGTGTGTTTGTTTATGGGAAGACATAAATCTCTGGGATCACATGGTACAGAAAAACCATCAATCCAATCTCTACAATACTGTATACTGTCATCACTCTGTGTTGTACACATTCAACTGTTTTGATTTAAAATGTGTGAGATCTGACTTGACATATAGTTGGACAAAAAATTCTTTGCTTTGTATCTTGAGCTTAATCTAACTCTACCTAAAATAGCAACATTCACCTCAACATGAGTTGGTGCTGGCTGGAAAAAGTTAGCTGTAATTGAATTGATCAAATACCATGAAATGAAATAGATGAGGTTGTTTTGGTCATTACAAAAGTATGTTTTTGTTTCAGTGTCCTAATTACCAGAACACGGCCGGGGAGTTTCCCACAGCTGCTGTTTGTCCACAGCAGCAATGGGATCCAAGTTGACCTGCAGACACTACAGACAGACAAATCTCTGGGAGAGGAAAAGGTAAAATGTGCAGATGAAACACATCATTGCACTGACTGACTGTGTGGAGTGATGAACGAACATCTAATGTTCTTCCTTGTATTGTCCTGAATTGTAATGGTGTGCTGAGCTTAACACCATTGTTTTTAATTCATTTCAACTGGTATTTTTTCTTTGTCACAAACCGTAATTTAGGGTTATGTTCAGCATGTCAACATGGCATCAGTGGCAGTGTTAGAAAAACAGAGTTTAACACAATGGCATGAAACAAATACAGAGATTACTGCAAATCAGAAATAAGTCAAAGGTTTATCTACAGATTGAAGACGTGGTTATTTGGAGAAAAAGTGTCCGTATTTCATGACCACATATGAGTTCAACAGACATGATTGTCAGACTTTCCAATCCAAAACAAACATAGCAGTCATACACAGTGAAGGTCAGATGTTTTCATTCTCTGCATGTTTAGAAGCTGCTGCAAATACTCCCAAGACTGCTCAAATTTCAAAAACACATTCCACATGTACTATAAATTGCCGTTTGTGAGGTATAAATACCAACTAAAGTGGAACAGTAATCTAAAGTACAACAAGACTGGTTCCTCGTTTATAAATTAAATGGGTGGTTTAGAAGCAAATGAGCAGCATCAGAAAACACAAGTGTCTATAATCGCATATACACTGAACAAAATTTATAAACGTAACACTTTTGTTTTTGCCCCCATTCATCTTGAGCTGAACTCAAAGATCTAAGACTTTCTCTATGTACACAAAAGCGTTTCAGAAAATTTGGCAAAACATCCGACCAGCCTCACAACCGCAGACCACGTGTAACCACACCAGCCCAGGACCTCCACATACAGTATCTTCACCTCCAAGATCGTCTGAGACCAGCCACCCGGACAGCTGCTGCAACAATCGGTTTGCATAACCAAAGAATTTCTGCACAAACTGTCAAGAACTGTCTCAGGGAAGCTCATTTGTGGGGTCTCGATCTGACTGCAGTTCGGCGTCGTAACCGACTTGAGTGGGCAAATGCTCACATTCGATGGCGTCTGGCACTTTGGAGAGGTGTTCTCTTCGTGGATGAATCCCGGTTTTCACTCTACAGGGCAGATGGCAGAGAGCGTGTATGGCGTCATGTGGGTGAGCAGTTTGCTGATTTCAATGTTGTGGACTGAGTGGCCTACGGTGGTGGTGGGGTTATGGTATGGGCAGGCGTGTGTTATGGACAACGAACACAGGTGAATGCATTTTGAATGCACAGAGATACCGTGACAAGTTCCCGAGGCCCATTGTCGTGCCATTCATCCATGACCATCACCTCATGTTGCAGCATGATAACGCATGGCCCCATGTTGCAAGGATCTGTACACAATTCCTAGCAGCTGAAAACATCCCAATTCTTGCATGGCCAGCATACTCACATGTCACCCACTGAGCATGTTTGGGATACTCTGGATCGGAGTATATGACAGCGTTGCTGGATATTGGTAGGTCCAGCAACTTCACACAGCCATTGAAGAGGAGTGGACCAATATTCCACAGGCCACAATCAACAACCTGATCAACTCTATGCGAAGGAGATGTGTTGCACTGCATAAGGCAAATGGTGGTCATACCAGATACTGACTGGTTTCTGGACCTCCCCGCAACCCTCCAATATAGTGAAACTGCACATTTTCAAGTGGCCTTTTATTGTGGCCAGCCTAAGGCAAACCTGTGCAATACCCAGGCTGTCTGATCAGCATCTTGATATGCCACACCTGTGAGGTGGATGGATTATCACGGCAAAGGAGAAGTGCTCACTAACACAGATTTTGACAGAATTGTGAACAATATTTGAGAGAAATAGGCCTTTTGTGTACATAGAGAAATTCTTAGATCTTTGAGTTCATCTCATAATGAATGGGGGCAAAAACAAAAGTGTTGCGTTTATAATTTTGTTCAGTGTACATGCAAAATGCAGATCTGCAGTACTTTCAGCTCCGTGGTCTTCCTCAAGTTGCACTGAGGAGTGTGAAAGGTGGACGACCTTTGAAGTAAGAAAAAAAGAGAGCAATCACAAACAAAATAACATGAGCTCAACTGGGACAGTTGTCATCTTTCAACAATAGAAACTTGCAAGCCACATGCCACGTCCCTCCCCAATTGTGATACATTGTCCTTAAGTAAATCATATTCTATACAGTATGTTTGAGTAAGACAACTGGGAACTCTTAAAACCAGCATCACTGAACAAGAGCAGTTGATGGAGTACAGACTTTTGACTCTGTAAGATATTACTCTGTCTGCTTCCAGTGAGCTCCCATCACTTCTTTCTCGAATTTCAAGGGTCTTCATCTATTCAGGAGGAGGCTATTAGCTTGAAACATGTTGCACATCTGCATGTTGATGAAAGCAATTCTTACAGTGACAGTACAAACTGTTAATAATGTGTTTCTATTCACTCAAGCACAAATAAAACATGTTTGCAAGAAAGAACTTTTTAAGATATGAAACATGCATTTGTTGTTGTACTGAGTGTTTCCCCTCTGCATTATCTTATAGTATGGGTAAGAATAGCTAAACTTATGCAAACTTTTTGATTGGTTACATATGTTCAGTTTCCCTAATTATCTTTTATGCATTGGTTTCATTTTCCTTTTTTCGTCTTTGTTCATTCAGAAGCCAGTGATTTACTGTTCATGAATTTATGCAACAAGGGAAAGCAGCCAGTTCTGGAGGCCATAACTCATAGGCCAAAAGTCGGCCTTATTTACATTATATACAATACAAACCTGATTTCTCATTTGGTTTTAAGCCTGGTGTGTAAATCTTCATGGGAACACATGAGGTTGATAATAGTACACAACTTTTTTTACGATATGATAATGATATGATGCACATTAGTTATAGTGAGGCTCAAATGGCAGTTACTTATAATTAATATATTACTTTGAATGTTTTGGCTGTGTACAGGTCCAGTTTTACCACTGGAGCTTCAACATGAATTGCAAAATCACTCACTGAAGTATAAAGTTATGCAGTTGAACCACTTACGTTTTTATTACTGTGGTGTGTATTTCAGTGGCACTGGCACTGCAGAGCAGAGCATACAGTGTGGGAGTAACAGTAAAGACACTTTTCTGAGGTTAATGGATAAGCTTAAGGTCTCTCTCACCCAAATGTTATTTTTATGGCCAGCTTTGGCAGGGAGCCTTTTGTTTCATTAGATTGTGTCTTTATCATTTATGCACTGATGGGAACACAAGGTTTTGGGGTTAGAGACACATCCTCTAAATGGTATTTCACTCATTCAGCCACAGGGCAAGCCTAATGGAATCTGCTGATCCCTACCGCTCTAAATGGCTTTAGAAAAGAAAGACCCAAGCAGCCCCAAATTCTGCGCACAAATATTGCCAGAAGTAATGCATTAAATATTTTATATTCAAAATATTTGATGGCTATCCATAAACTTCATAACAGCTTTCATAGATCTATAAAAATATCTTTCAGTTTGTTTGCATTTTCATCTGCAATGAATTCTCAGTTTCCACAGGCTATGAAATAGAAGCGTGGATGTGTTACGTATTTTATATTGATTGGGCGGGCTTATTTAATTCAATTGCTGCATATCTTTACTTGGAGGGGCACTGAAAATCGTTTGAGAATCAATGAGCGGAAGCAAGCAAGACAAAAATAATTGACTGTTTTCAAACTCCTGCAGGCAGCGGAATAACTAACCAAAACAGCTCCCAGGGATGTCTGAAATTGGTTTTGCAAATCTTTCAGCCACATATCCAAACCAAGAAAAATGGTAATATAGAAATCCATTTCAAACTCTACAGTGCACATGAAGTTTATTTTCATTTTTTTTATGTTCTGACACTTCTGCAATTCTCGTAAACACAAGTATGCTAATGGTCAGTAGGGTCTGCGGCTGAAGGAGAGACAGGGTGTGTGGTTTTATCTTGACTTGTTTGGAGGTGAGAACCAGATGCGGTGAGGTGGAGCTCTCCCCCATGGAGCTGCCTCCCTGGGTGCTTGGAGGTCCACTTCCAATCTATTTGCTGTAATTGCCGTCAGAGTGTACACCTTGGAGTCCTCTAATTCCCTCTTTTATTTCAGCCACCATGAGGGAGACCATCTGTCCTGCCTGCCTGCACTTCCCCCACCCTTTGGCGTCAGGTCTCTCCCAGTCTGCACAAAACATATGCACGCACACGCACACAGCACACACGCACACACGCACACACAGACAAACACTACATGCCAAGATTTTTGTCTGAGACACCAGAGCTTTGATACATCACACCTTTGTCCAGCCAGCATCACACGACTGCAACAGAGGACATGAGTGTGGTTTTACGAGGTGCTAGTGAGGATGACCACAGCGCTGTCACATAAAAGGTAAAAGTCAGAATAATGAAAGTAAAGTGACACAGATTCCCATCTGCTGACTTTTTTAAAAATTTATTCAGTTTTCCAGAAATCTGAGAGGCTTCACCCACGCAAGCACATTAAACAATAATTTTGTATAATATCAACTGAAAATCCAGAGGGGTTTTACTATAAGCCCTTCTTACCTCTCCTCCATGATTCTTACATTGTATTTTTATATATTTTTATTTGTCTTTTATGCTACTAATTAAAAAAAAGCATGCACACTCTCATGGTCTCTCAAACACACTTAAATGGGGATTCACTGCTGAACACAAGCTGGCCTTCTTTCCCTTTAAGATTTAGGTTATATTATTGCTACCTGCTACAATTTCCCGAGTCCTACCCCCCTGGGAGAGCAGACTCAAGATGTTGTGTGCAGTTACCACAGCCCTGTGTTTTCTCCTGAGGTGGTCACATTTTGTTTTCAAGTCTACAGCTTTGTTCCAGACCACTGGTGACAGGAAGGGCTTGACCCCACTGCCTTGGCAGGACAGGTACTGTGCAGGTGCACACCTTTACCTCAGCTTTATATCTGGCCTTTGTCCACAGCTTCTCTCAACCTTCAGCATCTCCTCACTGTTAGCTTTGCATTCCAAATTTTCTGAAAAACAAAGTTAGCTCTGCATTAGTTTCCATTATTTGATCAAAAGTCATTCAAAGGCTCAACTACAAATATTGTTCTGCTTAAACAAACAAAAAGCATTAATAATGCAAAGAGATGCTAGCAGTAGGTCCCCCAAAACTGAATAATAAGTGACATTTTCTGTATCTATCTCACTGCATCCGTGCTCTCTCACTGCGTCTTTGTTTGTGGTTTTCTAGACTGCAGCCACAGTGTCTGGGGCGCGACTGATTTAAATACCATCCCATCTCATTAACATGCACAGATAGAGCTGCGAGGGCCAATTACATTCATCTTGTCATGTGGCTGGGCTTCCAAGTCGTTAATATTTTATGGCAACACGCTCCACCAGCCGCAGCAGCAACACACCAGTGCTCTTACATTATTCCACAGCTCAGGACATGAGATCAGAAACATCCCCCTGAATACACACTCTTCTAGGTCATGACAATACAAGCATGAAAAATTTGTGTGGGGGAGGGGGGCTGGTGGAAATCCACATATAGATATGCCACTTTTATGATAGTTGATTATTATCAGACAACTAAACCTTCGAAAAGAACTACACCGAAGAAAGATGTAAATGTTTCTTTATTTCAAACGTCTCTAGTAAAAGTGTTGAGAAATGTTGAAAAATACTGTACTTCATTAGTTAGTGAATAGATTGGGGTGAGGCTAGTGTGTCAATAACTCCCCATTTTGTGTATTGTTTTCTTTTTTTTTCATGCCACCTTTTGATATCAATGGCCATCTGACCCATCCCCCTCCTTATGTTGTCTAGCAATTAGCACCAAACCCACTGGTTCCAACTGAAGGTCACAAATATATTATTTTATTTTTTAAAAACAGCTATATCATTTCTCGCACACAAACTGCATGACATTATAGTTCTTAGCAAACATTACTAAAACAGGAGTAAATAGTGCATTTGTGGGGGACTATTTTCAGCCATGGATTGATAAAAATGTGCTGTTGCTGAGTATTTACAGCAGCAAGATGGTGTATGTGAGATAAACTACAGTGTTCAAGGTCATCATAATGAAGGCACATATCACCCAGCATAACAGTGTGGCTCACTGATGTGTTTTTAACACATTTAGTTTTTTTTTTTTTTTTAAACAATGGAGGTATAAGATATTAAGCTTTGACTACACAGATAGTTTTCATAGGATTTATTGACAATAAGAATAATATAGAATATTGACAGATGTAAGATTAAGATATTTGCGGGAACATTTTTGTATTCCAGTTTTCTGCAAAGCTCTCAGACCTGACCCAAGAGAGGAACTTTTGGACAATGTGGAATGAAGTGAATGACTAATTGTAAAATCCTGTTTAGTCATTCTTCTTCTTACTGGATGTACATTGGGACCACAGGATCTCTTCTTGGTGTAATTAGGGAGGCCACGAGGAAATCAGCAAGTCGCATGCAAAGAGGAGTGGTTCGAATCACACATACACACATATACACAAACTGAGTGTGTTCTCTCTCTCTCTCTCTCTCTCTCTCTGAACATGTTTGCAACATCACTGCAGCATGTCAGTTATAATCTTGATGAACTGAGCTAAATAAAAGTACAATAATCCAAGAAAAATCTATGGCCGGGCTCCTGTAATTCCTTTAATGACTTCTCTAATGAAAGTGACCAGTCTTCAGAACAGTGGCTGCAGCTTTGTTCCTCTACTGTACAGAGCGAGGGTGGCCTGGAGAGACAAGCGCAACACATTTCTGACTGGTAACAGCAGCCTACACTGACTCGCCTCCTGGCTCTGTGGCGATACGCAACAAGATTGATGTGTGTTCCTGACAAATAGCCTGGACGGCCATTTATATGGAGAGATGCTGCTTGGCAATGTGAGGGGAAGAGTCACTTAGCAGAACAATTTCCCCACACAGCATGGTCCTTTCGCTTCATCTTGCCAACAGAAATTATATTCAGAGAAATTGCCTCGCTTTTAAACTGCATTGTTTTATGTCATTGTATCACAGATCTAGTTTGACAACAAAGTCGGGGGGGGAGAAAAGATCTGTCCCTTTGAGTTGATAAATTCTGTGATCAATAATAATTCACTGGGCAAACTGTTGCCATAGACAACATTATGTGCTGTATGTCTGACTCACAACTTAACATACGTTTATGAAAAATCCAATCAGTTTTATTTGAATTCCTTGACCTGAAATATGCTCTGATCTCATAAACATCACATTGCAAAAGCCTGAAGGTTATAATTATTCTATTAAACAAGTTACACATAAAATTGGAAAGTAATAGCTTTTGAAATCTAGAAACAATGAGTCCTGTGCATGAAGGCGTTAGATTAATTTAATTTCCATAGGATCATGTGACACCTAGAATATATTGACATTTGGGCAGCAATTACATTGTGTGGCAGACAGCAAAAGTATGAATAGTGCAGATTTGTGAAAAATAATTGTTCATTAATTTTGTGGCTGAATGCTGCAAATTAATTCACACTCCACCGAGCAAGGCAATAAACATTATCTACTTCAATTCAGCGAACCCCTTTTTTCATTTCTTTTCCTTTTTTATTTGTTTTCTTTTAGATTTCTATGACCTAAATACAGTAGATGCATTCAGTATAGTCGTCGTCAAGTGCATTAAAGCATTCTAAATACATATTCTGTGAGAAAAAAAGTTTGATCTAATATCATCCTCATTAGATCCTTGTTTAAGCGAATCGCTCGTAAATTGTTAATGAAATATTAATTCATTATCAGAGTGCAATGCCTTCTCTCCGGTGACATCATTCTTCAAAACATACTCAGGTACAAATAAAAAATATACAATAATAAAGAGTAATAACATCAAAATCTTCTGACCATTACTCATGTCTCTTATCTGTTGTGTCGAAGCAGGGCAATCCTCATATCTCATTTCTTAAACAGCCAGAATAACTAAAGCGTGAGGTGTGAGCTGCTCCACATTTTGCATATCAGCCATCTTTCTGCTGACAAATGTTGGCTTTAATAAAACTGCAGAGCGCAGACGGGACCGGGAGGGAAGCCCACCAGGACAGGACTGGAGCTGAGACAATTTACCAGGAAATGAAAAAGTAGAATTGTCTGCGGGAAATATCAGAATCATCATAATAATTTGTCACACCGTGATCTATATCTTCACCACAGCTGAGATTGTATATCTGTTGAGCCTAGAACTTTTTAGATTGTGTTCTTTGTCTACGTCTTTCCAAAGACAAAATTTTGTTCATTAAGTGAGCCTTTGTATCATCTGCTGCTGCGCTCATTACAGTATGAACCACAGCTGAAAAGCTACAGTTAACTTATTTCTTCTCTTTTCTCTTATTATTATGCAGATTGATTATTACAGTGCACCAAATAGCAGTTAAAGAGATGGGCATGTCATCTCCTAATGGAAGAGCTTGGTCATGCACACAACCAACTGTATAGTACTCTTGTAGTTTGCATATAGTAGAAAACAGTCATCATTCTTTAGAATTTAATCAGGAACTGTATGCTGCATTAGCAGGAGTGAAACACTTGGTGTGAGGGGAATGATGTGCGTAAGAGCATGCAAACAACTTCAATATGTGTATAACATTCAGATTCATCAAGTTTAGTAACCCTGAAACCTTAAAGCTTTGTATGTTACTATGTGATTGGGTCACATAGCTTTCCATGCCCAAACCTGAAGGGAAAAGTCAAAACCTGGTCTCGCACATCTACTTTCTGCCTGGAATGATGATAAGTTTGTCTGGGGCAAAACCAGTATTAAAATCCAATACTTGCACCACTCTGTTCTGCTCTTCTTCTTCTTTGCTGGAACATTATAGGAATAGTTAGACATTATAGGAATAGTTAGACATTTTGAAAAACACACTTATTCCCTTTGTTACTGACAATTAGATAAGACAATATAACAATGAATACAAAGTAAAATGTTATGTGTGGCCTAAGATATTTACAGGTCACACTTTATTTGAATAGTCTGCCTGTCTGTCATTCATTAAATTATTGTGCAAGAAAAATGGTCTACATGGTAGTTAATGTCTTATTTGTTAATGCTAAGTACTAACTTGGTCATAATCATAACCATTCATGCAGAACAATGTGTTGAACATTTCAAAAGTTTGCTGATGGGGCGTCACTTTGTGCTATAAAGTGGTGTGGACATAAGGGCTCAGATTAGAGGTGTGATGGCACACTTGGGTCACGAGAACAAGATGAGGAGACATTTAACAGTATTTTGAATAATTCGATCTGTCCTATCTATCTGATACCGACTAGTGGTCCTCCCCTAGAAGACTTTAACCATTAAACACTTTCCTGCATTCTGGAGGCATTTTCTGCACCAATTTATGGTGGAAATGTGTACCGGCCCACTTCAAGCACTGAGCCTGGCTGTTTCTCACTGTTACCAGTTGTTGTGCTACTGGCTTTATATTTACCATGCAGGCAGGCATACCATACATACTCTTCTCATCAAATTCTCCCTAAGAAAGCAAGTATTTTCTTAAATGTCCAACAATTCCTTTTAGTCTGTGAAAATATTTAAATCTTTCCAAGCAGACAAAATACATATCTGGGATCATGAAAATACCTACGATACAACTCACTGCTGGATAACAGGTTTAAAAAAATTACACATTGTAGTGCTGAGATCAGATATGAAGCTAGGAGTTTGGCTACTTATCAAAACAGTGGTCTAAACTAAACTAAACTAATGCAGGGCTATAGTTTAGTTACAACTTGGAGTCCTTGATTAGGACTCTCTGACCAAATGGCCCTCGGCCATACTGTATAGCCAAGCAGGTTATTTTCCATTTCTGCACACCATGTCTTCTTCTTTTAATTGCCATAATAGAATGATGTGCTGAGTGTCTGGTGTGTGAGCCATCTGCTGCAGCAACACGCCTCCGGTACAAAGCATCTGAAAGGTAGCTGACTGAAAGCTAAGCTATTGGCAGTCTGAGAGCATGTTTATTACAAAACATTTTAGAGAGGCTGTATAAAAAGAGGTCTTTAAATCGCGAAGGTGATTTTGAAAGGATATAAGACAGAATCCTTAAACAATCTGTATTTATTTTTGTGGGTGACAGTGGGTGACACATACAGTTAAAAATTTTTCATATGGAGAAGATGGTGCTATATGATGTTAATCAACAGGAAAAAAACTACAAATCAGAGCAGATGCAACGGGGGCGGAATTTGATTTTGATATTAATTATAACCTGATATCATCACCCTCAGCACAGTGTCCTGACACCTCCAGAGTGCAGCGATCTGGGTGAAGACCCCATGATGAGAGAGAAAATACAATTCCCAAACAACTCCCTCCTGCTGTTGTCCCTCTCCCACTGAGCTAAGGAGAGGGCGATGTGATTTTTTGTCCTTTTTCTCATGTCTTGTTCCCTTTGTTCATGTCAATGTTGTGTATTTTGTCTTGCAACAATAATTTGAAAAAAAAAAAAAAAAGAAAAGGACAAAAAGAGGGCGATGTGCCAGGACAGGCTGGTTTGCTCTTCAGGATGCTCTCTGATAGACGTGGGAGCAAGGACGTCTTCTTTTGCAACATGCAACGCATATATCCTGTCATTAGGGTGCTACCAGTACAGAGTTTTGACTTTTGCTGAATGGGAACCATTGAGGAGTAAAATGTAAAAATTCTGCCGATGTAAGACAATACGTTTCATTTATTATGACTTGTTTTAATATGGAGAACAATTCTAAAATTGCCAGTGGGTAGACTTGCATGTAAACACACAGTTTCACTTTCATAATGCACTTAACAGCAAAACATAGAAATCCCTGAACAACACAGACTTGCTGGCTATTTTAGCTGCAGCTTCACATTTTCCGTCCTCTTGTGACTAGTTATATGGTTTTCTGTGAACATACAGTAAAATATTCTAAACAGGGTGCATTGTTCACTGCTCATTCTCCAATATGTCTGGCTCAAAAAAAAAGACAATTGTTGTGGCTCGCCTTTAATTGCTCCATCAGTAGTGCATCCCATCGGGACATTGCCACCTCAGATACTTTCCCACATAAAAGCCGAGCAGATAACTTTCACACAGACCCAGAGCAGAATAGCAACTGCAGCAGTGGACTTCATTAAAGCAAAGCGTATACTACAGAGGAACCATGTGCTTCAGCTGGCAGTCACTGCTTGCGTAATCAGACGTCCCGAGCAGATGAAGCATGGTGCGGTATGCTGGAGCCGGCTGCTACATTTACTTAAAGGATGTTTCCATCACTGGTGTGTCATCTGGAATCTGTTCCTTGATACCTTTGCTCCATTCCAAACCAATTAGCACTTGATGGTCTGCATGAAGGTGGTTTCCACTCCAGTGAAAGCTAATCTAAATAGTCAATACGTTTCCAGCCAGCAGATCTTTGAGTTCCAGGAACCAAGTGCCAGGAAATTCAATGTGAAACAGCAGCATGTGTTAAATATATAGTTACTTATTCTGTAAACTTTCTAAACGACATAATAATCGATCATTTAGAGAGCTATGTACACATATTTACTTCTTACTTATTTTACCATGATTTACAGGTTTTGCTTGCTGTAATAATTCCTCCTGTTCATACTGGCTGTTTAAAGGTCCCTTCCTAATGCACTTAAGTGAAGTGGGACAAAATCGACAGTCCCCATTTTGTGCAAAAATTAAAGTTATTATGAGGCTTCAGCAGTCTGAGTCCATCAAATCAAGTGGACATCTTCCAAAGTTACAAGAATTCCCCTATTTTTGTTGCCAAAGACAGCGTTTCCTTGCTGAGCAGCAGGAATTGTGTACTAAAAATACAGTAACTTTGGAAGATACACGATTGATCTGTCCATCTCAGAGTGCTGAAGCCTCAAATCAACGTCAGATAAACTTAAGAATGTTGTTTTGCACAGAACAAGGACTGTAGATTTTGTCCTGCATCTCTTACACTGGAAACAGTTAAATAAGGGATCTCTGCATGACTTGCATGAACAGGCAGATTACAGCAAAACCTGTTTCAGTGTCCATATGAGCACCTGACTTTTGTTTTTGGACAGAATTGAAAAATTGTGATCCTATTCTATGTGACAAAAATAACTGGACGATATGAACTTACTGAGTACTGTTTAAGTCTTCTGTAACTGGTTGTGTATATGTGTCTTGATGCATGCACAGGGACTAGACTGATATATCAGCTGATATCATCTAAATACAGATACATAAGAAAGTAACAAGAAATTGTAGTACAGAATTGTCAAACTAGGTTTGATGAAATTTTGAAACAGTGTCACCATTACATACTTTGTCCACTAAAGCACTAACTAGTTGATTTTTCAACTGCAAAATGTCCTGCTCAGTGAGTATCTTAGTCATATTAAAAGCAAACAAACAAATGGGATCTGTATCAAGAGTGTTTGTATTATGTTTTTATTTTAAAAACAATTACAGGTATGAACTCCCAAATATTGTTGAAACTCCTACATCGGTCAGGCTATAGTGCACATGTCACACCTGTAGTGGCACCATTTGTTGTTTTGAGAAAGAGCAGGTAATAAAAAGATTTATCTTCTCCCTGTTCCTTTTCAATAATCAAATGTGTATACAGACTGCAGCTTAAATTTTGCGACCAACAAAAAATGAGGAACACTGTGCCCTGACAATCCTCAGAGGTGTCTTACTGTAGCATCTTTTTTTTTTTTTTAAACAGTGGATAGACACCAATTTAGCAGAGAAATCAATGGCTGCTGTGGAAACAACTTGATTATCACCTCGTTTTGACAGGATGAATGTATTATCAAAGGCAATTAAGGTGTCACCAGTGTTTGGACAAAGAGATGGATGACGCTTTGATGATCATGATGAAAAGCTGTATATTGACCTGGAATGAACTGTCATCCCAGTTATCTGACAAGTATTCACAAGGCTGTTAGCTCTGCCTGTTTTATTGTTTAAAATTTTTTATTTTTTTCAAGGAGAAATTGAAGTAAACCACATATTAAATGGGTGATTATTAGTCTGGTTATATTTAGGCCATAATTTGTGAAATATTCAGTTACATTACCAGTGCTAAAACAGCAATAACGCCTTGGTGAGGGCTCCAAGAGAAACCCTTTTCAACTTGCATCCTGATTGGCTGCAGACATACACACCCATATGTTCTTTAAGGGGTGGGGGCATCTCCTCAAGGCTTTCCCTATGTCAGTACAGCATGTCTCCCATGACTTTATTTACAGTCAGAAACTCTTCATCATGTGCATTAGTGCAAGAGATTTATCACTCAGGCCCGTTTCATTTGAGAGGCTGTAACTCTTCCTTTCAGTGCTCTGTAATAACATTGCAGAAAAATGTACCCTAATGTAGCAGTCACAGAAGTTTCTATGAAATCAGCTCTAATATGGATGTCTAGTGACGGCTGAAGTGCAGATTAATAGCTTAGGTAATTGGGAAAATAGGTCACCTGGGATATGAGGTGTTTGCAGGTGGAGTTAATGGAGGGATAGCTTTGGTTAAGGGCTAATATGAATCACTGATAATGTGTTCTAAATACAGTCGGCCATACTGTCACTTCAGTTAAAACAGCCTGGACTGATCTGTTTATACAACTGACAGATTGAGGTCATGGCTTTTAACTAATACTCCTTGTTGCCTAATGGAAGTTTGCTTCACATCTAAATCTCATGTAGGAAATGAGATGAATCCAGTTACCTGGTTGCTTGTAAAAGACAATATTTTGTGAGAGGGCCAAGCGTTTATCGCTGGCCCTGTGTGCATGTTGTGGTTAATTATTATTTCCACAGGAAATCCCTGCATCCAGCAACGACCCCCACCTAAAACACACTGACACAGAAACACACACACACACACACACACACACACATAGAGACACACATACACAATATTGAATGCAGCTGCATCTCCCACAGGGGAAAGGGTAATTTGTCCAGCTCAGAAATAAGGGTCTCTCCATTTCTCTCAGCAGGATGATGAAAAACATGAAACCGTACTGCTAATGAAAAGAACACTCAGGATGTGTATTATTATTCCATCAGTCTCACCTAGTGAGCCCTGGCCCGGGTCCACGCCAGAGGAAGGACCACGGCTTTTCCACCCTCTCCTTTCAGAGCGATCTCGTGGTAGGCTGCCACTCGCAGATTTCCTCTTCATTCATTCCACAGGAATTTGGCTGCCATTTCCTGAGCAGAGGAGAAGGTTCGACTGGCTTCGTGCAGGGCCAAGCTGGTATTTATCTAACCACACACTGGGCTTGATTCATGTGAAACAAGCACGCCCTGTAAACAGTCTCATTACTGAACTCCAACACTTCATTACTCAACAGGCCAAGTCACTGGCTGGAGAGGGAGCCTAAAATGGTGTAAAGCGTGGTTTGAACACATTTGCCTCGATACGTCCAGGAGGGGACTGATGGATTTATCTCCTAGGTAATATGATCTTAACATATGACTGATGTGGTTAACTCATGGCTGAATAATCTCAGAGAGAGCAAAGTTAGATGTGGCCGCTGCATAACTTGGCCACCATGCTGACAACAGGATTTCACTGTACAGCATTTAGCTTGGTTATAACTCGTTGGCACCCACGCTGGCAAAAGACTATACTGACTGAAAAGTGAGGATTTAATCCTTACCACAGGGTCCAGGGTGTCTAATGAGGATGTTGTTCTGTCCAGACCTGAAGCACTTACACCAGCACATTGTAACCTCAAACAAATCCACTCCTGCAGCAATGCTAACCTTATATCCTCATTTGCCTTGTGCTAGCACCGTCAACATGACAATTTGCAATACAACAAATCAATGTAATGTAATCTAATACTTAATTTGATTTAACTGTGACGAAAACAGACATATTCATTGCCTCCTAACCACATTACGTTTATCACAGTGGGAATCACAAATTATTTCCTAATATCCTCTGTCATTTAATCTCTTGCATTTGCACAACAGGAATCTGGGAGGGAATCATTGCCCCTCTAAATCTATTTGTCGCACCTTTCAAACTCACAGCTCTCCTCACTGTGGGTCACCTGTAATTTGTAATGTTAAATAAAGGGCAATTCATTTCCTGCAGGGCTGAGCAGTAACCCAGACTAATACTGAATCAGCCACAGATTCAAATTCATTACACTCAGGGTGCCGGGCTGTTTCTGTTCATACCCATATGCAGCCATGAATATTGCAGCAGTCTGAAAAGGTGTGACAGTCTACACAAGAGTTACAGCAAAACTCTTTATATGAATGCACAGGACACAGAACATAAAGAGCAGAGAAATGAATGTGAGCAAGATAACATCACTGTCAACAGCGCCTGGCTTCAGTGTTATTATTTACAACTGATTTTATTTATTACTTTTATTTTTTATTTTTTTTCTGTCTCTGAAATTCGCAGATGTACTATGACTGTAAACATTTTTCACTGTGACAGTAGAACCTTTTATATTAAGGTGAACTGAATAATAGAGATGGACGAAACACAAAAAAGACAGAGTGTTGTGAGATGCCATTAAGACAAGCAAAGTGCCATCAACATCTCCAGTGTGTTTACATGCAGTAATGGGTTCTATTGGTTGTATTGTGTTTCAGACTGATCTTTGCAGTGGTGGAAAGTAACTTTGCTCAAGTACTGTACTTATTTTAATGTGCTTGTAGTTTACTTGACTATTTCCATTTGAAGGTTATTTGTACTCAAAATAACATTTCAGAAAATGACTTATAAAATATGACGCATTGTACAGATAAATAAAATGCTCAATAATACATAAATATAGCTCCACCTTGCCCACATCCTACATGATACATACATTTATGTATATACATATTTATTGGTAAAATAATCAGATCCGAGTACTTTTACTTTTGATATTCAAGTAAATACACATTTTTAAAAAATACCTGGCAACCATTATTTAATTTATTCAGCCAGTATTCCTTTTTGGCACATTTGTATTAGTGGATTTGAGAAATTAAATATAAACTAATGAATTATTCAGTTTTAACAACATTTGTATGTAAGGTTTAATGCAAAATGTCACTAAAACAGAGAGACAGATTGATTCTATGCATGAAAATCTCTTTAAATGTATGTTCTTAACTAAACTCAACTATTAATATACAGTATATAAAAAAGACCAGCTGTGTCTTCACATAGAGTACAGTAGCAGTGTATCTGAGCTGAGCTTGGGAGCATCTTTGAGGAATGAGTGTCCAGTAGGATTTGGCCATAGTGCAAGCCCTGCTGCAGAACAGGGACTGTGTTGCTGTCTGGCTGTATTCACCTGAGCCAAACAAATGGTTGTGTCAAGCTATCTCTGTTCATATACCCCTCTAGTTCAGAAAGCTCCATTTTTCAGCTGGAAGCGGCTGGCAAATGACTATGGAGGGAGGTGTGTGACCCTGATGACTTCAGTGGCACTGCAACCAACTGTGACACAAAAATTGATTTTGAAAGTACAGACCATGTGCCTAGGAAACTGTGGGGTGTTTCCCCAGAGTTTCTCTGATCTGATAAAGGACTACAAAATGTAGTTATCCCAAATAACAAAACATCTCAGACACAAAATTTAGACTCCAGTAAATATCCTTTTTGTTTTGATTGGGCTTGCAGGCCTTTTTACATAAACACTGGATTTGACAGGAAAAATATAACTGGACTCACATTACAACAGACTATGAATATTTGCCGCAATATTTAAACAAAAACACAGAGAGAGTTTTTAAAAAGAAGCTCTAAGTGATGTGAAACTTCTTAAACTCAGACAGACATTGACCCTTCACTTCAGCGAGAGTAGAGGTTGGAGTTTATAAATGCTTGAGGCTGTGCAGCAACACTTGCCTGTGCCAAGGCAAACTACAGTGTTACTCCTGTTAATGTAGCATAGAAATGATTATGACAAGCTTCATCAGTCCTTCTGATCTCAAAGAAAGGCTGTGTTTAGTGTGCAGTGTAAAGTGGTTTTCAAAAAAAAAGTTCCTGTATCTCCAGCTTTCTATTTGCAGCTGCGTTTTCTGCCCACTGTTTACAGTCCTGGTTCTGCCAAGAAGAGACAGACAAGCAGAAGGATTGATGGGGGAACAAGCGGCAGTGTGGTTATCAAATGAACTGGGAATAAACATTTGTGTTTGTGCAAAAGATGGGACCTCGTATGTGAAGACATCAATGTGTCACTATTGTGCTCATAATTGATTTGTTTGAGAAAAATGTGACAAGTGACCCAGAATCGCTAAAAATAAAGGAAACATTTTACAGGCAACACTGATGTTCAGCATTTTACATCCATTTTCTGTTCTTCTGTCTTGATTTCTGTATCCCCAAGTGATACCTGACCTGATAATGTTTAGGTAATACCATCTTGAAACAGTTGCAGGGTGGAAACACACTTGCAAAGAACTAGATGGGTCATTGTGGTTGCATTCCTTCCTCTGGTTGTCTTCCAGTGTTTTGAGATCCCTCTGTGCCCGGCCAGCAGGGGGAGCAGTTTCTGCAGGACTTCAGCTTCATTGTCATGTCCAGCCTCCTGTCTGGGCCCTGCTGCTTGGCTTCCTTGACAGCCTTAAATCAAATAAATAGACTGAGAGAGAAGCATGTGCATTCCACAAAAGTTGTGCACTCCTGCTGCGGTCATGTTGAATGTTTCATGGCACGCACAAGAAAAGGGAAATCATTTATAATGGAAAGTTATGTGAACCGTTTTTACACATTTTAATGGATACAGTTTGTGGCAGCATTATTTAGAAAGTGGGTTGTGAGAGTGAGATAAGATAGTCATTATGTGGTCACATTTTCTATTATTGTTTGTTTCAAAAATCCATTGTAAAATGACATTTTCATTAGTATTATGTGAATAAAAATGTACTGTTACTGTTGTCCAGTGTCATGTACCACCTATATATATATATATATATATTGGTGGTACATGACACTGCAGCAATGCTTCCAAAGATGTCGAGAAGGCAGCTCAGTCCAGCCACAAGGTGGTGCTATAAGAGGAGATTTGGATGTGTTAACATCCAGCTAAAAGGCTGGAATGTATGTATTTATTGTGCTCTCTTTACAGTGTAATGCTTTCAAGCTCATATCTGTCTGATTGGACCCATATGATGCCTGTGTCAAACTTTACAGCCAGGTTATTTCTTTGCTTTTGAGCACAACCTTCTTCCTGCCTTCAAGAGTCTTCGTGGTATGAACAAAGGCAGAAGAGAAGCCTTGTCGGGATCCATGTTTGTCTGATGACCAACAACAACATTTACTGCCTCTAAAAGGACAGGATACACAGAGCACAGGGAGAAAACAGTGAAACTGGCTAGAATGGTGGTGGTGAACAATGCAGGAGGGCGGCTGCCAGGTTTTATGGTCTGGGATCATGCTCCCAACCCCCACCACCAGGCCCCTCTTCCTTCCTGCGATGTACTGTAGTTTACACTTGAGCCACTATGAAACACGTTTGCTGAAAGAAGGGAGGCAGAACAATGAAACAATGAAACCATGTACTTTAGGGAGAGGTGCCAGTTGAAAGCAGTTGGTAACACGTGATGTGTGATTTTTAACACCTTCACTGTGTTTTTTAATATTAGTCTCCTTCACTTTCAACATTAATTCAAACCTTACATCCCACTGTGAGGTATTCATATGATGTGTCATCTCTTCCACACATACACTTCAGTTGGGCTTTAAAATCAAATTTAAACCTGTTAATTTCTCAAACTTGAAGATGTGGTTTAAAAATGGCTTCATTTTACATTAACATAGTTTTTAAAAATAAATATTTTTCTAATTTTCTGCAGTAAAGATAACTGATAAAAAATAAAAGTGTTATGTCACTTGCATCAATAGTCAAGATTCAAGATTCACTTTATTGTCATTTCAACATAGTCTAAACTAGTTTAGTGAGCTTGTACAAAACAAAACAACATGAACTCCACCTCACATACAGTACCACCTTTGGACAACATGTACTGTACTAATAATAAATAAATAAAACAAACATTCCCATGGGGATGCTATCTTATCACAACCACATATGACATACCATTATATACATACTATTACAGTATTTTTCTGCTACATGCCTTAGCCTAAGTTACAAAACAATTAGCTAAAGAAAGCAAAAGAATAATACAGATTTAGAGACATTTCTTTTTGGGATTCCTAGCATTGACTCCCTGGGCAATTTCTAAAAATATTTTTCGCAGTTTAAAACACACAGTCACCACAAGAAAAGATAAATAATGAAAATTCAGCATGAAAGTGTATAAAGACACATATCTGATGTGAATGTTCCTTTTAAAGCCACTAAAAACTGCCTGAGAAAACACCATTGTTGGATTTGGCCCTGTATGTTAACGATGACAGCAGCAGCTCGAAAATCAAGGTTGACCATGGCTTTACATTCCACTTACAACACACACACATACTCGCACATACACACACATGGTGACAGGCTATGGAGGAACCTGTTTGTGACAGTGCCTTAACAGCTGCAACTGTGGTCATCCATCAGCATTGGGTTTGATATTAGGGCCGGCTCCCTGGTGGGTCATTGACACAGATGACAAACCTGTCTGAGGAAGTTATAGAGCTGCCAATCCCGCTACTACCTGCCACTTACTCAACTGACATTTGTCCAATCACAGACCAGGAGCTAAATTGAACAACCCTCTTCCTCCAAAGAACTAAAAACTGTCACTGATAATGGCATTTTTTCTAATAAAGCTATAATTCAAAAATGGCACTGTTGTTCTTGGTTTTCTACCCTAAAACCAGCAGGTAAAAGTTTAAACATGACTTGTTGAGAAGATCGGTTGGGATGTGCAACTGTGACTTTTGCACATTAACGCTCCATGGCGCTGGTGAGAATACTGTGTGCGCCCCACAACAGAAAACAATACACAGCCACACAGTCATTTACAACTCCAACTATATGACTGCAATAAAAAGCATTGCAAATGAGCCATTCTGGGAGCCCCAAGCCAGATGTTGAGTGAGTGGTGTGCGTAATAAGGCTTAATGAAGGGTTGGAGTTACCAAAGTGTCCAGGGAATGAGAGGGAATAAACACAACATAAACAAGTCCTAAAAATTAAACTTGCCAATCTGAAACATGTTTCTTGAAACCCTTCCAGACTAGATACAGTGAGACCCCCTCCCCCCCATGAATTTGGGGATCAGTTTATATCATTATTTAAATCAATTACATGTTATTTTCAGGAGTATCCTGCTATGTATTGTTCCTAGTCTTAGTGTAAGCTCTGCGTAGGGTCTGCTGAGGACCACCATGTTTTCAAGGTGACATTGTCCACAATGAAAGGAGGCTTCCTGCACTGGGAGCCTCTCTGGTTTACAACTTCCTTCTTGTGGCGACAATCCTACCAAAATATGTGTCAGGTTGTTGAACAAGAGTGATGATGTCCTATACAAGAGGAAAAGCTACACTCCCGAGACAAAGCACTTATTATTTATAATACTGAGATGAAACCAAATCATGACCTGTGATTCTGTTTTCAGCACTGGCTGGATTAAAACCACACAGTGCTCGCCATGTGCATATTTTCGCCTCACACGCTGCAGCTGTAGTAAACCAGCTATTAATTGTTATACTTGGCTCTCAGAGGATGCTGGACAATGCTGCAAATATTTTAATGCAACCTCTTACAAGCCAGAGGGGAGGTCACTGCCTCCTTCACACTGAGATAACATTTCCTTATCAGCTCTCTGTTGAAATGAAGTGTTTGATGTTTGTGTGCTGTAGAAAGGTGGTGGCAGTAAATCAAGTGTGCAGTGAAAGTTGCAGTAACTTATTCTTTATTAACCTCTCATTTGAACACACTAATGATGGGGCTTTGACAACGGGAAGCAGTGCACAGCCAAAGCGTCGGATTCACGTTGTGATGCAGTATTTCTGTGCGTCTACAAAGACCAGACGAGAGAGGAAACAGCTGCATCAACTCTGGCAGGGAGCAATACAACAAAATCTGACTTCACCAATGCCTTCGACACACATTTTCATCCTCTGAAACTGAACGGAGTCTGATGTGCAGGCTGAGCACTCACAACTTGGTAGTGAAAGGACACGGTTGTTCCTGAGAGCTCATAACGAGACAAGACAAATTAAGGAAAGGTTAAGAGACACTGGTTGCGGCACAGAGGTCCACTCACTTAAAGTGATGCATTGCAAAATTGCTTTCCTATTGGGCGGAACATTTATTTTGTGGGACGGGTGTAGGCTGACTGTGTCAGCAAACAGGATTGGCTTTGTGTGTAGGTGTTATCTGTACTTCAAGGTATTTTCTTGTTGGAAGTTTTGTTGCAGACTACTGAATTGGCTTGAGTGTTATGTGTCATACATGGCATAAAAGACTGAGACCTGGGACTATATTACACCCTGTCTATATCTTTAATTTAATTCAATTATCATATGTAATAATATGTCTATACTCAAACTCAGGGATGAAGACATTTGTTTATGTTAGCTTACTTTTACAGTGAATAACTAAGAAAATGAAGGTGTGCTTCAACTGATCATGACGATTATATATATTTTTTTGTGAAGTGATCAGTCTGAGCACATAGTGTGCATGCAATAACCATGTTGCAATGACCACAAGACAATAGCTGTGATTTGTGAATATACCCTGCTGGCATATTTGTGTTTGGTAGGTGCCAGTCATTGAGCAGTTACAGAAGCCTTTGCATAACTGGTAGAATAAATGTAGGATATAAAAAGGCCACATTGGCAGTAGTGGGGTATTTTTGCATCTTTGAAGACAAATAAATGGCAAAAACACATTTTCGGTGGGTTATTAATATTAATACTGTTTAATATGTAGTTTAATACATTAAATAAGTAAGAGGTCTGTAGGAATTTTGGGCTAAACACCACACGTTTAAAAAACGAACTATTATTAATTGAGTTAATTTAAAAATATCTATGTCTAGTGCTGCAAAACAAACCACTGTGTATGTATTTTCACCAAACTTGACTTGTTGTATAAGACTGATATTATTTATTTCAGTTGAGAGGGACCATGTACAATAGCTTATTTTATGTTCCACTGTAACTTCCACCTCATTACAAAATGCTGCAGACTGACCTGCTTCGGACTCAGTGATTCCATGCAAATGTGGCCGATCAAGTAGCTGGGTGTGGAATGACCAATGCTGTGCCAGAGAGATAAGCCAGAGCTGGAAGTCAGCGCTGTCCAGTTGGCCAGGTCAAACCATCTTAGTCAGACACACAGCAAATGGCACACTGTCTGTCTTACGTTACCACTGTCAGCAAGGGGGCGGAGGAGCTTTTCACCAACACCAATGCCAATATCTGTGGGGCTAAACACACACACACACACACACACACACACACACACACACACACACACACACACACACACACACAGGAATAGCATGCAGGAAGTCCCTCATCACCACACTGTTTCTATTTCCCAGAACGACCACGTTTTCTCTTCTGAATGAACTTATCGTTGATAGTGAATAAAACATATCTCTCCCTGTCTCTCTCTCTTAACTATACACATTACACACACACACACACACACACACACACACACACACACACACATTATGCACAAACACAAACACACACATACGCGCACACACACATACACACACACATACACACAAACAAATTGATGGCTTTATAAAACCGTTACTCCACCAAATAGGGGTAGTTTGACTTTGATTTTGTTGATGTCAGACACCCGGAGTCCAGTCTCCTGTTAAGTTCCTTCTTCACTTCACACTTGTATGTTCAAGTTATATAACAAACCATAAAATGGATAAATCAAACAGTTGTACAGCCAGTTTCTGAAAGCTGTCGCTTTCCCCAACATAAACCACAGTATGTCACTAATGCGTAGGTCAGAGCTGAAAGGCCTGCCAGAGTTTTTAGTAGCCTTGTAAATATCAAAGTCTGCTTGTAAAGTTTCATAAAGTGCTGAAATCTCTAACAGCTAATTTCTTTTACTGTCAGTTTGCAAAAAAATTACAAAGCTGTTGATGTGAAATCTTGTGCAGACTGACAAGTCATCTTGTTACATGTTCAAAGGCTTTAACTGTAAGGCTGTGGTTTTTGCAATGGCTGCTTGGTGGTGTGTAAGAGGAGACAGGGGGCTCATGTCAGTGTGGGACACACTGAGTTACCACTAGAGGGCAAAGCAGCTCCAAAAATCTCTCAAGACTCATGCCCCTCTCTGTTGTTTGTGACTGCTCAGATATTGGAGATGAAAAAAGAGCTTGTTTGGCAGATCATTCATTCACAAGAGTGTAAATGACTAATTTCAACATGTAATATATAGCACATAAATCCTCAATACAATGAATGTCTGTTACAGAAACAAGCCGATGCATTTTCCTCAATCAGACAGTCACATCAAAGTAGCCTGATGGTTAATTTTTTTAAGGAGGAATAATCTCTTTTCTTCATTATATATGACTGCCTGTGTATAACACATCTTGCTGTTGCATAGGTCACAGATCAGTGCACCTTATTTCCTTTTAGTCATTATCTTTGTTGCAGTCACAGCACAGTTGAAGTTGAATGAAAACAGCATTGTGAACCTATAAATAAGACAACGTATATCCTTCATAGACTCAGAAGGCACTGAGATGTATTGTATTAAGTGCTTCCTGTCATGGAGGGATGGGGCATGGCTGGATGTGGAGCTGGATGCACTGGTCTGCAGCTGCTCCCCTTGGCTGTGCTGTACTCCACAGAGAGCCCAGCTCTGCTCCTGTGAGTCTGGGCCTCAGGCCCCACAGCCACCTGGGCCACAGGGAGAAGGAATGCGCTGACTTAATGATGTACCGTAAATCAGTCGAGCCACACAGCGATCCCAGCACTGCCATTGGACAGCACTGTGCCTCTGAAAGCCCGGCCCACTTTGAACTCGAGCCCCGTACAAAAGGCATGTGGAAACATAGTATGTGGATCCACTCACAGTTTGCACGGGGACATGTTCTGCACTCTCGGTTGTTCCACTTCTCCAGTCACCTCTGCAGAGGTCGAGGAGGTCTCAGCGAAGCAAGACAGAGAGCAGGAGGATTGAAACTGAGTGCGAGGAGTTCTACCCCCTCAAGGCTGATGGGAAACTAGTTGGGGACACGGAGGGGCTGATCACTGAGGCAGACTGCCATAAGTGATTGCAGCTGCTGCTGAGGCCTTGAAGTTGGCTACAATAACATCCAGCCAAGTCAGGCAGATGACAAGGTGTGAGGGAGCCTGTTTGTTTTAATCCTGTAGGTGCCAATTCAAAAGTGAGACTCTGTGGGTAAATACAACAACAGAGGTGCAATCCAGAGTGTCTTTTGATAGAGTTAGTGATTCAAGATAATAATGTTTTCAGTCTATGGATGAGTTCATGTTCTCATAAAAAGTTTCATTCAAAATCAGGAGCCTTTACTGTTATTCTTGAGGAGCATGTTTTACTTTTACACTTTGACACTGTGGTAGCGTCTCTCCAGTCACTTTGAATTGTACTGTATTATTCTATATTTTTACATTATTCAAAATGAATTTGTCTCCTAGATGGCACACACTTTATAGATGATGCACCTCACAAGAAGTTATTTCAATTCACTGTGCAGAGCTCCTGTTTCTTCTTCTCAGGCAGCCTATTTTCCATCAAGTCCAACTGAATGGAGGCGTTCACAGCGCAGTAGCCGCAGCAACAGAGAGGTTGGTGGTGACGCTTCATTTTTCTCCCCAGGACTAACTTCTCCATGCAGTGTGGGACAGGACTAATGACAGTCATGTTAATGATGTTGACACTCCCACCAGCGCCAGCCAGCGTACAGTAATGAGGGGAAGTAAATAGCAGGTAGCTGACAACACGACTGCTTCCGCTGCCACACAACTAATGATCCCTTTCACACCCTCTGAACATACTTTGTAAAGATGACAGCACACAGTTTAGGAGGGTAAATCCTGCCTTTCATACACCTTCACTCCACCTGTCAGTGGAGAATACCTCTGATAAAACATGATACACCATCACATCCACATCTGTATTGTTCTCTGAGTTTTGAGAAATCTAAGTGGGGGAAAAATATCTTACAAACTGATCTGCAGCTATGTGCGGGACTTATCTTTCATTAGGGATTAGCTCTGCTTATCCTGTAAAGCCCAGTGTAGAGCATGGCATTAACACTGCAGGGTGACAGATTGTATTACCGCTGTGCCACCCCTGGTTAAAGAAGCACCTCTATGATCTTTAAAGGAGGCACCCATGCAATCATGGAGGGCTTTGTATAAAATTAAGTGTTGAATGGTACCAAAACTTCTAACCACCGGACGATTTTTTAGCATATTAAGTTAAAACATGCTCAGCATGTCATTGAACTTAACAGCATCACACATCTGCATCTGGATCAGGAACACCCCTCCAGATCATGTACAGTAAGATATCACTCTGCTGAGTGGAAGAATTAAACAAAGCACAAGTAATCTGATACCGGAGAAAGAAAAAAAGAGAAGAAAAGAAAAATGAGTTGTTTAAGTCTTTTGGTTTACCTGCTGTGCTCCTCTCATATGTGAGGGTATGTGTCTGCGTGACCCCACTCTGAACTCCAAAGTGAAAAATTCATTCACCTCAGGAGCGTCTGTACAGCATGTGAAGATTGATGCGTGTGGCAGAACACATGAGTAATGATGTCAACAGTCATCTCAGCAGTGGCGGCCGTTATTACCATCTCTAGCATGAAATGACACGGGGCCTAATCTGATCCCTAAACAACACATCACAGCAAACCCATAGCACTCTGCCATGCTCTGGGCTCACACAAAATCATTTACATACTGAAATCACTGGGACTGTGAAATCCTCAGTATTAATGGCTTCCACGAACAAAAATGATCTTCACGTTACAGCAGCATATCTCACGTACAGGACATGGTAGATGTTCTTCCTAGCAGCATGTGATATCTCATGTGATGAGCATCAACCCCATTTGCCAGTGGTCGTGCCTGAAGCCACAGAGCATAGGAAAATGCATGTATCTGCCCCGGCAGCTGAGGCCCTGAAAGCCACACTGTGACACTCTCAATGAGCAGACATCATTGATCATTGTGTAAAAACACAATGGGTCTCATTTAATAAAAAATGTATGTAGGCCTATATATATTCAGATTTTTAAAAATAATTTGACAACATTTAATATAAATCATTTAATGTAATCATTTATTTTAATTAATATTATCTGTGTAATACATGCTTTATATGTGGCTCAATGTCCCCAAATAAACTAATGACCAAACACTGTCAGAGCTGAAACATTTTCTGAATCTTATGCTCACATTGTGACCAGGTTTGTTTGTTTTTTTGTGTGTGTGTTTGCGTCTGACTGAGACAGACAGGCGTACTGAGGAGGGTGGAGTTTCCATCAACACCATGTCTATGGAGGCACAAGGACTCTCTGACCCTCCTGTGAACTTTCAGGGGGGTTGCAGGGGCCATCGGAGAGGCCAAAGTTCAGCATTCATGCTCATCACAAACAATACACTGCTTTGCTCGCAGCACAGAGAGAAAACAAGCTGCTCATATAAGCCAGAATGTAATTACGCAAAATACGCTTTCATGATATTTGTTTTTCAGCCTTTTGTATTCATAGACTTCTCACTCAGTTTTTGCTTTTTCCTCCAAAAGAAACACATTTACAGTTTATTTAGTTGGTATGTTTCATACCGAAGTTGGAATAGGTGTTTTATAGTTAGTGTATGTAGTACATAAAAATGTAAATACATCAATAACTTTATTTTATGTATACAACATACACTATAGATACCTATCCGAACTTCAGTATGACTATTAACAATATGTGAGTTTGTCTCACAATACTTCCTCAATAAGGCCTGCAGAAGTTGCACCACTACACTCACAATATCTGCACATACACCTATATTTGCACAATGCAAGTAATATATTAGATTAGATTCAACATTATTGTCATTGAACACAGTAAGTACCAGAACAGATGTACGTGTGTGGGGGGAGGGTACACTAACATCGGGCGAAAGGCGGGGTACACCCTGGACAGGTCGCCAATCCATCGCAGGGCGTAAATAATATATTAGTATATTTTAAATATATATATTTAAATATTATTCCCATAATTTCTGATATTATCTCACTGCATTTATATCATTTTAAATAGTATCTCTTTGTTTAGACTGTTTCTTGTGCTGCTGTAATGTATGAATTTGCCCTCTGGGGATCAATAAAATCTCACTTTCAAAAATGGCTGCACGGACTGGAATCAGTTGTGTTTAATGGTGTATGATGTATGAAACAGACCTTATATAGCTAGTTTGTTGTTTGTGTGTGTAGAAAAAAAGATATTCCTATTGCTAATTCTTCAAGAAACCAGAAATCTACCATATCAGCATAGGTGTTCTCCATCATTTAAACATTAGAGCGTACGTTGCACCCGTGTACAAAGAATTACCACAGCACCAATAAATCACTGCATGGTCATGTAAATGGCAAAGAGTGATCCAAACATAGTATGTGCTGGTGGGTGGTAAATTGCTATGTCAGCAAAGAGCTTTGCTGAGAAAGGAATGTAGAAATGTCCATTTTGCCCTTGTGGCAACATGTGCACCTGCACTACAGTCGCCAGCTCTGAAGTGTGAGGGTTCTGAAGCCTCTAACTACTAGGGAGAGGAACATCAGGCTCATCGCTATGTCTGTTGCTTTGCTGAGGAGTGGGCTGACAATGAAGAGACAGAAGGATGCCAAAGGGATGTGTCTGTTGCGGAACGATAGGAGTGACTAGCTCAGCTCTGCATGGCCCAGTCATATGTCCCCCCTTTGTCCCCCTGAGGCCCTGCGAAATGCTGAGCAGCAGGAAACCAGCACACCAGAACAGACAGGCCCAGCGGTGCACCCACTCCACAACAACACAACAACATATCACATTGCAGCCGTTCCTGACATATGCACATATTAACATCTGCACATAAAAGCACACAGGAAAACTTCCCGACTGCCTGCTGCAGTACAAACCCCACAATTCATATTGCTTTGCTGTAAATAAACACAACTGTATTTCTCAAAAGTAGTTGGAACCCACTAAGTTGCTTCTTGTTCTTTGTGGGTGTTTTCACTCTATTGCAGTAATCAGCATTTCAACATTTTCTACAATGTGTATTAAAAACTGCTCAGACTTGCATTCCTCCCATAAACCACTAGGGGGTAAAGCTCACCACACTAGATGGCTGCTGATGTATGCAGCAGGTCTAACTCCAACTAACCCTGATCCCCTGCACCAGACCTCCCTCTGCTCTGTTATCCACCGGTCTAAATGAACCAGTCCACCTCCGCTAGATTATCATGATGTAAGGCTCTCCTAATTGGATTCTCCGCAGAGTAAGGACTTGTTATTGTAATGCGTTATCTATTCTCTAGATTTCTTCTGCAGCATCTGGGAGATGTTGTCATTCCAATGATAAACACCATTTTCACTTGAGCCTTTATTACTAGACACCATGTGCGAGAAATAGAGATAAATGAGCGTGAATCCCTGAGCTCTGATATGCTACTATAAGCTTTCACCTCCTGTATGCCCCAACACTGTGCCAGCGGCCTCGCCTCCACATGGGAGATGCACCAGCTAACAAATGACCAGCAGGATTACGCACATTGAGCAGGAGGGGAAATTGTTTTGTAACCACACATTGAGGAAATACTCTTCAAGAAAAATACATTTGTTGTTTGGCCTTCCTAATCCTTATCTAAACCATGAATAGATTGCTGAGTGAAACTATCCCTGTCTATGAGCAGCATGCTTCTTTACTCATATAATAGTAATATGGTTGTGAGCTTACTGGTGTGGCTCACTGACATGTGTATGAAAGAGGATATTCATCTTGAAGTCCAGTAATGTGATGAACTAATACTCCTCCCGGCTTTTTAGGAGCTGCATTTTTGAGCGGACATTGATGCAGTGCAGTAGATATGAGGAAACAGTGAAACATAAAGGGACCCTATGTGACCTTCAGTGTGAGTGATTGTATTTTAATAAGCTTCACATGTGTTTTTGTAGGCTGGTATGTCAGAATAAAATTCGCGATGTCCTGGTGTGACTCCTGACCCAGTGCCCTCCTGACTTAAAACTCTGTTGTAGACGTTTGACAGCAACATACTGTAGGAAACCACCTTACTGCATGCAAAATAAATGTCCAATGCCACAATGAAAATAATCTTTTTACATCGAAAGTCATATTGGAATCTAATAAGAGCAGCAATTTTTGGCCCACCTTAACCTGCTGGTGAACTCTATAGTTAATACGCAGCAGTTATTATTTTACCATCAATCAGCAGGGAGGCAGGCAGGGTGCTCTCTCACCTCACAGCACTGCCTTGCAATCTAATTGTGCCTGAGCTTCATCTGTTTCCAGAACAATCAATTCCTCCTCTGGCTTGATGCAGACAACCATGCCCTGAACCACTACACAGCCTTTAATATGAGCTCCATCGTCCAGGCCTCCTAACCAGAGAGCCAGGAGGCAGCTTTGTTGGCCTGATAGGCCCCGGCTCCAAACCTGTGTTCCATCATGTATTTTTTGTGGTATCTCTCCTGACAGGTCGAGTATCTCAGTGTTGCTTTGAAAATCAAGATGTGGCGAGAATGTGATGAGACCTTTGAGGAAGTGGCTGAACTTTTGAACCGGCGTGTGGGGACAGTCGGGTTATACAGACAATATTAAGTGGCCTACTGCCTCGGAGCTGTCACTAATAGGGTAAACATTGACATACGAGCGCAGTCTCAAACAGTCATTCATCTGCGCAACTTCGCTAACCTTGAGAGGAAGCATCATCCTCCTGTCTGTGACAATTCAAAACAAATAGAGAATAGACTATTTTCATAAACACATTTTCAAGAGGAATCATGCTTGACTAAGATGCATGGACCCCTAAACCACACACTGTGTACTTTGTACCAAGCTACACTGCAAATGTTATAAGTATATGATACTGTATTTATTGCACTACAATAAGTGCACACCTGTCTAATAAAGCACTCATTTATATTTCAATAACAAACTTTCCCTCCTGTATTTTATGGATGTGCTTGTCAAGAAAAAGGTTTATATTCATTTATTTTGCTAATTCATGCGAGAATCTCACGATAATGACACAAGATGTAATGAAGTAACCCTGTGATGTGTATCAGAACCCTAAAATGTCCCCTTTGGGTTTTCGGCTCACACAGTGTGGCAAACGTATTTGTTATACGTGTGTCATTGCTGAAGATGAAGACATATGGCTCTTTTAAAGCTGCTAACAATACCAATCAATAATCATGAATGTCTCAGTATTGTCATATTTCATAAATCAGCTCCATTGTTTCGGGATGACAGTGATCATTCTCTACAGAGTCGCAGCATGAATGCATGCAAATAATCCTTATCTTGATCACAGTCATGTGAACTGACCACGCTGACATCTATTATTTTATGAGGTCTAATAGTCCTGTAAATCTGTATCTAATGTGAAGGAAGGAATGTGAATCTAGACAGTAAAATAACCCTTCACTACATGTGACAGGAACAGCAAAGAGGCTCACACTGAGATTAAGACACATTTCGGATTTACTTGCATTTTAGAAACCTGTTCTACTCATCTATTTGGTCCCTTATGGTTAACCTAACACCAATCCAACATCCCGTAAGTGTTTTATTTTTTATTCAGGCTACTTAGACCAACTTGTCTCCATGTCGAGGAGTTACTATTTAGCAGTAGATTTATGTTTAAGAGCACAGCGGGATAACCTGCTTGGCAAACTGCGCTGGTTCCCAGCCAAAGCTATCTGTAACACACACTTTGAATCAGAGGAGCAGGCTGAACGGGAAAATAAGCCAGTGATATTGTCACAAAGCAAACATTTTTTGCACAAAATAAAGGAAATGCCCACATGGACACAAACTGGCCCCCTGCGATGCATGAAAGGCAGGGCTTCCTCTCAAATACAGTAGGTGATGATGGACAAAAGTAAAATGAATAGGCCTGTCTCAAACACGCAACACCTCACGGACACATTCAAACACCAAAAATAACAGAGAGGCTCTTCCTCGTGCTGCTACACAAAGCACAATTGAGAGTGATGTGTACTGCAGTCGGGCAAAGGTTGAAGTCTGTGGGAAAAAGCACAGGCACATAACTGCCGAGAGGCATTCAACAAGAGAAATCAGTCACTGGACTTTTTGCAGGGCTGTGACAGAGCAGCTAAAAATGACAATCTAATAGCTGGGATGACATTTTGTTTAAAAACGTGATGACAGAATGATCCCATGTCTCTGTAACTGTAGCTGCTGCCTGGCCAGGAGTCAGCCATTATTCTCTACTTAGCCACTGTCTGTCTTGGTGGTCACTGTGAGCGCAGCTTGTTATGGGCTACGATGAGTTTCTATGACTTATGATAGGATCTCCCATGTCAGCCCATGTCATGCAAATATTTATGTCAAGTAGGAGCACTTGCTCTATGTGAGCACATGCTCTGATAGATGTGAATTCCCTGTTGGCGCTGGAATGATAGAACGTTTCTGAGGCAGTGGCCTACTTCCTTTCCTGTTCCCCAGGCCTGGCCACCAGCACTGTGCCAGGGCACTGCCCCCTCTTCCTCTGAGAGATCCTGTGATTGAGAGCACTGAACATGGTGTTTACTTTGGCCGCACCTCAGAGAGAGCCAAATGGAGAGAGAGAGAGAGAAAGAGAGAGAGAGATGAGGGCAGAGAAAGACAGATAAAATTCAGAGGAAGAGTGGAGCAGGCAGACAGCACCAATCTCAACATCTCATTACTCAACAGGCAATGATCACTGTCTTCGCCGGGCTTATTTATGCCTTGATACTGAAGGCAAGTTGCTACAAACATTCACAGACATGATATAATATAATGTTATCAAACACAGTGTTGGTTTGTGTGACTGTATGAGTCAGTAGTAGTAAGCAGCATTTAAAGGGAGTAATTTGAAGTGTGAGAACTGATAAATACTAGTTGTGTCCCCCCATTGTGAGGGAGCGGTCTAAGTGGTGAACTCTCTCTTTCATCCTCTTCCATTGCCTGTGGCTTTTTCAAGCGTCAACATTCTTCCACTTATCTTTATAGCCATTAGCGCTGTCAGCCTCCCTGCGTCTCTGCTCAAGCTCACTGTGACGTCCATCGCTGAAATTCCATGTATGTCTGTTGACAAGCGGGACGCCCTAAAACGTAAGTCCCAAACAAATTGAGTTATTTTTGTTTCTTGAGGAGTAAACAATGAAGAACATGATCTGGAGAGAGGAGTGTGGTGGCCTTTGGTTACACCTCTGGCCTGGTGGCAAACACATGCTTTTACACACACAGACAAACAGTACAGCCCCAGCTATAGTGTAGAGTAAGCTGGCCTCTCAGTCTCTCACCAAGGGCAAGAAGGAGGTGATGGTTTTGGGAGGATTCTTTAGTGTGATGAAACATTTGATAACTGACTCCACTGGGTGATATTATCACTGTCATCTAAACATGGTCTGTGTTGCCATTTTTAGGTACATCTAGCTACAATTAATAGTCTAACACAGTCCTTTTAGATCAAGCATATCCACTAGGGATTACATTATTGTTTATGTTTATTTAATGGTAATATGCTTTTTGACATATTCAGATGTAGCTATTTTTTGGCACATTATAGTGATTTCACTGCTGTGGTGCAGTATTGTTTACATGTTCCAGCAAATGGTTACCTAAAATCCTAATTCTGTCTTTTTCTGATAGTGTTTTTCTCAGATTACGGTTTACCACATAACATAGGACGCAGACTCAGTTGCCAGTTCTGCTACAACAGGCCTGCAATAAATCCTGTTGATTTAGAAAGGTTCTGATTTAACTGTATGATTACTTTGGTGACTGCAGTTTGTGGTGTTGTTGAACTCGACCACATTTACATCAGTGGAGGTAGACCAAATATTACAAATGCCTCTCTCATATCATATATCTCATACATTCATCATCGATATCAATAATTTGGACAAAATATTAGAAGAACCTGTTATTATAATACAATACAATTTGACTACGCCATTAACTGCAGCCTCCGCAATGACCTTAAAGCTGAAACACCTCTCTAAAACAAGTTCAACAAAAACAGAACATTATAACCTTCATGAAGGTTGGATTTACTGCAGGACTGTCGTATTAGACTCCGTTGGTTTTAACTAGGTGTACCCATAAACTGCTAACTGAGCGTTTGTCCCATCTTGAAAAATATAATCTGAGAGAGAAGCACTATTATGAAGAGACAGAACTAATGATGTGCTGGACAATGTAAACAAAACTGCCCCAAAGCAGCATTTATTATTTTTTCAATATGCAAAAAGTTGCTATAACTAAGCCAAAAAAGGTTAGCACTAATGAATAAATAAAAATCAATTAATTTCATGAACGTTTCCTAGTTGATATGCTTTATCTGAAGTATTGAAGTACTGGTGGAGTCCTACAGGGGGAGTCTGGCATCACCTCTGTGTGTCAGGAGGACACACACACACACACACACACACACACACACACACACACCATTGAAGAAATGTGCAATCCTGTCATCACCTTGTAATTATAGCATTTAACCAGCACAATCCAACCTTCAGTGTTTAACCAAAAAAAGAGGGAAGAAATGTTCTTCAGTTTCTGCTGGTGTGATGTCTTTCACGCCTCACCAGTGTTCACTGATTTGAGCAGAAAGTGGCACACAAGCTTTTAATTTTACACTCTGTTGTGAAGCTTACAAGCCATTTAAGTCCAATTACAAAGAGGAGAGCAACATGTTAACCCAGCTGCCTTCAGCTGTTGTTGATAGTCTAATCCCTGGGTGTAATAGAAATTGCGACAGACAACATGAGGATCTGGCTAATCCCCTATTGAGGATCTCTGTAATCCACTTGAAAATCCTTTGTATACTCACCAGGTTAAATACTGTAGCAACAGCAAAGGTCAAAAGGATTAACCTCACAGAAAGTGATCTAATGGTGTTTCCAAAAAGAAAAAAAGTACAGCTAGTTCAAGGGTGATTGCATGTAAAAATGTTATAGACTTCATAACAATTATTGATGTTGGCCATTTAATAATAATACCACTGCACATCACATACAAGTTTTGTCATAGTACATGTAATAGTACATGTAGTTTATGTAAATGTTAATTTCTTACAGATAAAATGATACTATTCCAAAGTTTTTTTTTCTTTAAATGGAAAAATAGTGACTCAACATCAAAACAAAACACAATGCAAACAGTGGTAGAGTTTGTTAAGGCATAATTTAGATAAATACATAATCAGATTTTAACATTTCATTTTTAGTTTAATGGGCATATTTTCTCCCATAATCTGCTATGATTGAGTAATCATATTATAATGACAGTTAATATTTTTTAATTCGAGCAATATAATTCCCTGTGCAATGGTAAAAGTCCCTGTGAATTCCTCTGTGGATGGAAAACATATATGCTCCATATGCTCTCTGGCTACTGATGTCAAGGCAGAGTGATTAGGTGGAAGTAGAGTTTATGTAAGCAATGGTGAGCGCAAATCGGCCCCAGATCTCCCCACAAGATGCTCACACTCACTGAGCTCGCAGCACTTTACACAGAGCATTGAGATATGTGATATTAAGTAGACTGCCATAAAACCATGCTTGGACCCATGTGGTCGACTACAAGTAATAGGGAACAGTCAAATATATATTCAAGTTTTCAGTGAAAGCCTGTTGAAAGTGTAATGATGTTAAAGTGCTGTCAGGGGAGTCCCAGCCTGATGTTTTATTGGCTGTTTATTTTATTGGAGGACTAGCCATGAATCTAGGTAGCCTTCAGTGATATTGCCACAGTGTTGTTGAGCCCCTCAGTCTGCATGAAAGATTTTACTAGCCAAACATTTGTTTCTACATACTAGAAGCACCCAGGACTATGTCTTTCCAGTTCAGTGGTAAAAATAGCAAACAGATGTGTGTTCAGTCTTTAGATTTCTCTACACATCAGTGTGGTGGTGGAACTGTGTTCTTTATGATATAAAATACAACAAAAATATAGGCCTCTTGTATTGCTGCATTTGTTGTCAAGCTGTTTATGACAAGGACATTAGAAAATTAAATGTGCAGTTAAGGCAGCAAACTCTCACTCTACTGAGTGTATGTATTAATTATTATGGAATAACTGTGCCGAAGCCAAACAGAGCCCAAGTTAATATCATAGCCAACATGAATTTCTGCTTGCATGGAAAGCTGTGTGATTGTTTATGAGTCTTTCAAAACCCCAGGGATAAAATAATCATTTTTACCACAATACAGAATGCTCACTTCCATAAATGTGGATGGGATGTTGGATTTTCTCAACTCACTAACTGTTGGCTACACTGCTATATGTGAAAACTACGGCAGTAATATTTGGTCCATGGGACTAAATCCATTACAATAAGAATTTGCATAACAGTGGTGTCGTTGAACAAATGAGGAATATGTAATGATCCAATCTGTGCGAGACAGACACTGCAAGTAAATATGTAATGATTTCCACATGGCTGCACATCTGACGAGAGGAACAAAAGCCCTCACTATGCCTTATGAATGACACTGATCATACAGTTGTCAGTCTTGTTGGCACCAAATGTATCAATGACCTCACTACAGCTATTGGCAGCAAGTGCTGTAAATTAGGTAAGCTTCGGCTGTGCATCTTAAAAGACCAGCACTTGGCATGTCAGTGCAGCACGTAATCAGTACAATAAATACTTACTAGCTGTTTGTACAAACGGACAAGCTGGTGACTGATGTGGCTACAAGAGAGTGGGCTGAATGGATGGCACAGATCAGCCCAATGAGGTCAGAAAGCAAAGCTCTGGCTACATTTGGCCCAGCTGATCTCCAATTAAACAGGGCACTGACATCACACAACAGAGCAGACCATGTGAGCCACCTCTGCATCACTAGCCAAGACATGTCACACACACCCTCTTAGCTTTCACCACAAACCCATGAAAGAAAAAGCACACACATGCAGTACAGAAGAAATGGTTGTGCCACATTTGGTCTTTGTAGTCAGACAAAGCCTCTGGAAGCATGGTGGAGGTGCATCTCAGGAGTCTTCTGCTGTGATGTTGGGTACATGATCTAGTTTCTGTACAGGTCTGTGCTGCTCAGGTGGCCCCTGTGGGGAAGGGAACAGCGAAACACTTTAAAGGCTTCCTTGGCTATCACATTTCTGGCCTCAAAATACGGAGCCCCCAGTCAATATATCTATGACTATTATCTATCAATTAATACATCTGTCTCCATTGTAGGGGTCCGCTGCCCTGCTAGCGGCCTGACCAGGCAGTGAACTCTTGCATTCCTAAAAAACACGGTCATCCAGCCTCTGTAATTTGTCATGTTAGAAGTTGACAGTAAAAGGTCATCCACTCCCATCGCCGGAGGCAAGAAAAAGCACCAGGATGAAAGTGCACGTTCAGACCATGGCTATTGCTGGGCTCTCCCTATTTGTGTAAGACTGGGAAGACACACACACACACACAGCTTTATCTAATCTAGACCACCTATCTGTCTTATACTTCCCAGACTATCTGAAAGCAGAAGCACTAGTGGGTCCATTAAAAAGCACTGCAGCGCCTAATCATCCACCTATTACATGCCTTAAACTGAACTGTCTCAATAAGCAGTGTTTGTGAAGCGTCATGTTTGTGACAGCATCTATAATGTGAGGAAAATGAGGCTTCTCTGTGCTACAATTCACGTTGTGTCTTCGCAAAAATATTTACCACCGTCTGTTTTCACATTTAAATTCAATATCTGCAGACTTTAGACAAGACACTTTCCAAGACATAAAAATGAAATATATCCCAGCTAAGGGTAGTTTAAATTGAAGAAGGGACTGTGTCATACCACTCATCATATTCATATTCACTGTAGATATCATGACATATCAGTAAGCTAACCTTCTACCAGCTGTGTATTTTATGTTTCAGTAAAGTTGCACGTTTAGGTTCGAAGCCGACAAGCTATCCATTAAATCGGGCCACCTCTGACTCCACTCCAAAGAGAGGGCAGTTCTGCCAACAGCTCATCCATCATGCACAATATCAATTGATTTCCAAACATAAACAGAGCATCTTTGATATAAGGGACAGCTGGATCAGTGGGGGCATGGCGGAGGAAATACACTTATAGGCATCACAGCCGACTAGTGCAGCTCCTGTCTGCTGCCCTCTCTCCCCCAGACTGGCATGATTTAGCCGGGTCGCTCGCTTCCTGCAATTATTTTACTTCCGAAGCACAACACTGCCGGAGAGTATAGCACCATGACTCTGTGGAGTTGACTCTAATGACTCCTCCAGTTCACCTATAGCTGAGCCTGGATGACTTTTAACCCACTACCTTCACTATAGTGCATATATAAAACAGCATAGCTATGTAAAACAAAGTATGCTGCTAATAGAATGGAGGTTAAATAGGGCATATGTTTCAGTCACCATGAAGGACATATAGTAGGACATTATGTATGTATGAGAGACCCACTTTGTGCTTCTGTGAGCACTCAGGAACTGTGGCCGAACACATTAACAAGATCGCACTGCCATAGTGGTAATAATAATCATAACTAATTCAAAACATGGAAATCTTTCATTCATAAAAGCACCAAATGAAACAACCCCTATTTGTCATTGCAGGGGAATTGAACTGCTCTTAATTCAAGAATTACTTTCATGGTCAGTATTTGTTTCATCCAGTACTTTGGCCTTTTCTTCCACACTCTGCAGTAAAACATCCAATGCACATTTCATTCAATTATAAAATAAGTGTATGTTTTATATTAATTATTCATTGATAATCCTATTGAACATGCTACGGAGCAATTCCGTTAAGCTACATTGAAATAGTATCAATTATTGTGTTTTAATTTTTACCCAAGTGGCTCCCCTATCTCCACTTACATTACCCTCCTCTGCTCTTCCTGCTCTTCCGTGCAGCATTAGAGAGGCGTCATTAGCGAGGACCAGTGGGAAGGCTGCCCGCACCGGAGCAAATGGAAGTCGTAAAGCAGCACTACTCATCGCATGGACATTACACATTGACCCTCCCAATCCCTCAGCCTCTGCAATTGGCTGACACTGTGCACCAATGACACGGTAAACCACAGGCTTTTCAAACTCAATTTAGTCCTGCATTAATTATTCCTCTAAGTATTCTATACCCCCGTTAATATTGAAATTCATAAATGTATGTATGAGGTTGGGACGAGCATGTTGTGGTACACTTACCAATATGATGATACAAGTCCCATTTGATAGTAGGCACCTAATTAACACTAGCGAGCTGTGTACTGCAAGACTCATATATCTTTGTTATACCAGACAAATACTCACTTTGGTTCACGACCAGAGCAAGTTCAGAGTATTTTGATCACTAAAACTTACATTAACTTCCTTTAAAATACATGGAACTACCACATTTCCGTTTTCATCTATATCTCGATGTACAGGACAAAAATGAATTATCCGTGGCTAAATTGAATTTATTGCAGTACACCCTCAAATCCTGAGAATGTTTGGTGCCATAAGTGGATAAAAATGTCTCCATGATGTAAAAATATTCAATACAACTAGTGGGTTGCTTGGTTTCAGGGAAACACTGCACTACTGATGCACTTTAGCTTTGTCATGTAAGGTGAGAAGGGTTCAGATTTTCTGCCCGAGGGCCCTGTTGTCCATTTGAACCCTGGGCCTTTGGTCCAGGGTTCAGAGGTGCAGACTCTGCCTGCTCCTTCTCAGACATCCACTGCATTGCTCTGTATGCAAATGAGCGGATTGTAGTTATGAGTTAACTGCCATATTGACACAATAATTATAATGTGAGACAGGTATACATTTAAAGTCTAAACATTTAAAATTAAATCACAAATTACAACCCCACTGTGGAGAAAACTCAGCCAGCATGTGGTTGGAATGAGCCTTAGCCAGTCCCAAACACAGTCACTGCAAAGCTGCTGTTATTTATAGCATAACAGCTGGTTCTTTTCCCATTACCTTTTTTTAGAACGGCTGAACCTGATGACACAAAAGCTACCACGGCCTGTGACGACTGTGACTTAAGTTCAATCTGCCTAAACCCATGTCTGAACAGAGCTATGAGCAGATTACAGTGTACACGACTTGATTTAGCCTGTCATACTAAGATGCAACATCATTTTTCTTGATAAAGACAGTAAGATTTAAAGTCCCAAGGGGCTGGAGCGAACATGACGGAACTCCTTCGTTTAGGGAGTCTCTTTGTTAATAAAGGTCCTCAGTAGGCCAGTGTATTTGTTACATAAGGATCTGCTGTAATGCAATTACTTGGTGTCTTTTAGGACCTGTTTAGCTACTGTATGTAGGTCAAACACTGAATGTGGAAGCAAGTGATAAAACTGAAGCTATAATGTTGAAAATAGTACTCTGTTTGCTTTGAAATGTGATGCAACCTAACTGAATACTATACTCTTTTATAACATGTAACAGTTACTGTACAAAAATATTTGTGTTGTTTGTTTTTATCATTCTTGTCCAGATCTTTCCTGAAAAAAGATTAGGATCTCAACATGATTTTTTTGTGGTTACACAAAGGAAAATGCTTTTTGTTTTTGTCATGTATATGAATCAGTGTTCATCACCTTGTGATGCAAGAAAATGCAAGATTCTAATGGAATTTAAAAGCACCTGTTTGTTCCACCAAAAATGCTTGTCAGATGGTTGAACAGTGTCAACCAACTTTCTGATATTGAAATTGTGGGTGCTGCATCCAACAATTTCTGAAACCTCCCAAAACCGATAATCTGATGATGATGCTCAGTGCCTGGTTTGTGGAGGTGAAAACATTAGCTTCCCAGATCTGCTTCTGTTACTTTTTTCAGGAACAACCGAGTGCTAAACTATGAATGCCTTCCTGAGGAAAGTGACCCATATTTAAATGATTATCTTGTCTCTCCCATGTCTCTCCATGTCATTTGGAAGAACTACAAACACTCCACCTACCTGATGTGATCAGACAACACTTTGTACGAACTTGTTCATGTTGAGCATAACTCTACCTTAAACAAAACAAAGTTATTTTCTGAACCATTGTTTAACTCATTATTAGCACTCTGTTTTCTGGCCATAATCTTATGGCATCAAAATTCTGCTCTCTCACTGACTTCCAGTATACAGGGCAGGGGAGAAACCGAAATAAGGTACAAAAGCTATGTTGAATCCCCTTTTTTCCATACAATCTATGGGGATCCTATTCTGCAATAATGTTGTAGGGTTTGTGACATTCACTGCTGATAGAGGACATCATTTCACAGGAGACCTCACAGAGCAGCTAGACCAGGAAGAATGTGGCCAGATGGAACTGGGCTGAATTGTCAACATTTCCCTGTTGACTAGCCAGCTAAGCAAGTTCTACATTGCAGGCAGATTTTTACATTCAGGAGGCCACACACACACACACACACACGCACACACACACACACACACACCTCCCAAAAAAGGCACTAAAACCAAAACTAAAGTGAGTACACAGAGCCTCCTGAGTGCCTTGTCTGAGAGGGAGAGGACAAAGGTGAGGACTGGCTGTAATAAAGCCGTATGCCCGCTGTTAAGAAATGAAATGTAAAGCCATCACCGTGATCCATCTTCATTAAACAATTTCCCCTCTCCCTTGCTTGCGAGGATATCAGTTTCAAGGGGTCAGGTGCTATTTCTCCTCCTCTTGGGTGTCGGCATGTGTTTAAATATACTGTAGAGTGCAGCACCAGTGCAGTGCAGTGAAGCAGAGGAATGGGAGGCCATTGGTCCCGTGCCGATTGGCTGCCATTCAAGGTTACTCTTGGAGGGTTTCCCATCACCCCCCTCTAAGTGATACATTGCAATCTGACAAATGCAAACTGTGACATTTAGGAAAGCACTGTGAGAATAACTACTGTTGTGGTGTTAATATGTGCTCCTCACTGCCAAACTAGATTGTTGGGCAGGCAGCTTTACAAGCCTGATGCCCATTACACAGCCGGATCATTTCATAACTACTCTGCATGCACTTCTCTTTTCTATTTTTATTTTAATAGTTTAGTTTGATAGTCGAGGAATTACCCATTGAAGGAATGTAAGCTAGTTTGTATTTGCATTTGTATTGTTATTGTGTTAAAACAGACAAAATTTAAAATTCCACATCACATCCAAATTAAAAACTGACTTTAACGTCTGTGAACGCAACACATTATTTGTTTTGGATGCAAAGTTCATGTTCTGCTTATAATTTAATGTGTAAGTGGAAACTAGATCAATTAGGAACATCCCAGCAGAGCATAAAGATGAAAGTACTTTTTTATATAGGTAAACAAAAGTGTGTGTGCAAAGATCAGATGTTGTTTTGACAACATAATTACATGATTTATGCTCTTTTTTCTAATCTAAGTCAGGGATGGCCTCTCTGTTTTTGCTGATTCATAGGGAAAATACACCAGGACAGATCAGATGAATTGCCTTTTTCTCAAAGTCGTGTTTGTCTAAATAAGAACTCTGCGATCAATCTTCAGTCTTTCAGTTAAGTTTATTGTTCTGACTGGCTCCTCGTTGTCTGAGTAATAGCTAGGCATTTTTCGAATAGCTGATTACTTCATCACGTCGTGGCAAATCTGTTATAATTTGAGCAAGCAGGTACACATCTCGCTGCCATGTTCAGCCAAAAAATACACAGAAGATAAGATGTGTACATTCTTTGGAGTCTCAGTGTAATTCCGTATGCAGAGATTTGTCAAAAAAGCCATGGAAGCAAAATCGTTTTGTATTATGCTGAAGAAATTATAGAAATCAAGTGGGAACTGTGGGACACATGGGAGAAATGTCTCTCTTTTTGTTCCTAATCGCACTGAGCTTTTCCCCATGTATGGTTGCAAGGCATACATTAATTATACTGCTTACAGGAATTGCTCCACTGCCATTGCCAGAGAATAACCACCTTTTGCTACAGATTGGCTTCCTCTTCTTTAATGTGCCATTTAATGCAGTTTCTCCTAATCCAGTTCATAGACAGAGGTGAATGGAAATGGTGCTGTGTGTGTTTTATGCAAATTGCAAGACAAGGTGATTAATTTATAATGGGTTTCAGTGCAATTGAAGGCAGCGGGAACTGATCAAGGGCAAGGACATTATAGAATGGTACAGGCTGCATAGGGGTGGCTCTGCTTGTTCTGCACTGTACCACAGCATGACAGTATCTCATTACATCTAGACAAAACACCTCCCCCATTGATAATGAGCATTTTTCATGAGGAGGGACCGTTTTCGTTTCTTGTTGTATTTTCCTGCACTGAGCTGCACATCATTCTTCATCTAGCTAAATCATGTATTGATCCAGCACTATATCTCATATCCATGCACTATAATGTCCTGTGCACTGGGCATGCAATGTGCCTGAGCCTTTTTGAAATCAAGCCACTTGGAGATTTTCTTGTTTACTGTGGATGCTACATCTGAACTGCAATGCATCACCATCCACAATTTAATAATAATAGTCATTACATGGGCTAACTAAAATGTGTTTTCTACTGACGTTGGCAAGCTATTTGATAATAAACCATACACTCATGCACGTAAACTAACATTGTTTTCTCTCAGAGTCTCTTACTCTCACATGCATGCAGCCAACACCACTGTTAATGGAACTGCATAGACTGCTGAATTTAATTTCCCTGCCTGCGGAAAAAAAGACTGGAAAACTCTGTTTATATGTTCGATTCCATTCGTTGCTGATTGTAAACTACTGAGCAGTCTTGGACAGATTCAGCAATGCCAGTTGTTGTTTTAACTTTTGTCTGGTGATGTACAACACAGTTTTTGAACTGTTTACTAGCATTTTTTCCCAGTTGTCCAGACCATGCTGGCATTATCTATATTATTTTGATTGTGATTAGTAGTTCCACAGTAATTAAAATATACAGAATCTGCTGCAGCTGCAATGTTTTTTTCACAGTTAGTTGATCATAACATACAGTATTTAGTTCTTAAAACCCCCTAGAGTCCATTATTTATTTAAGCTTGCATGCTTTATTTAGAACATAACTTAATTTATATATGTAGAGAGAAGTTGAGAAAAGTTCAAGGTGCAACTGTGGGATTTTAATACATCTAGTTTATTTCTGTAGAATAGCATTGTTTTTAAATCAATGCTTAAAAACTATTAATATTTTCAGTGATTTACAGGCATACATCATTAGGACAAAAAAGAGTTGGGGTAAAATCACTTTACATGTAAGTTGGAGTGTATTATGGTTTGATTTCTTAAATTTAACTGTATTTATGAGTATACATAGTGACCTAGAAGAACCTTTAGCTGTTATAATAATATTTTGAGTGATTATCACTAAAGATGTGTCCCTTTTTATAAGCATTTTTCCTTGTATTTTGGGCTCCTGGTAGCTTAATACCGTGTTAAATTGAGAAAGTCACAGCTGAGATTATGCTTAAAAAAAAAAGGATACCATGCATGTGAGGTAAGGACAGTTTAAAAGGTGCTAAACAAAGACACGCACTGTGAAAAAAAGAGAAAACTCTTTGTTCTCCACAGTGCATTAAAACAGGGCTATTTTAATATCAGCAAAGGCCTGGTGGCTAGCCCCCGCTGCTTATCATGAGTTCATGACATTAAATATTTACCAGTGCTTCAACAACAGCGAGATGGTCTTCCAGCAGTGCAACTCAGTCAGAGAATAAGGTGTCTCTGCAGTAGAGTTAGCATCATTGTTTAATTACTGGACTGGCCTTGTATTTTTTTTTGCACATGTGCAAATGCCAATGCAGAAGCATGATTGTGATTAATTCTTCCTTGCTACTTGGAGGGAAGCTGCTTCGTATACTTTTACTGAAGAGAGCAGGAGCCCTGAACAGCCCAAGAGGTTTAGCAGAGAGACACAAAACAGCAATGGCACCGTTCATACCTTCAGGTGACAGAGTGCTGATGATTATAGCAAGGACAATGCCCTGCATGTGTCAAACAATTGGCAAATAATTTATGTCATCTTTTCCACTGTTATTTCCATGGAGGGCACTAACTGTGTTGCCAATATCAAACCTCCTACAGAGGAGAGGCAAAAAAAAGGGACGTGCTACAAAAGACTGATGGCGGGAGAGAGGAAGAGGGAGCAAGAGGAGTGGAGTGGGGGAGGGGAATAAGTGCCAGGCTCAGCTTTTTCCTGACTGAAGATGCACAGCCATCTGTGAGGAGACAAACATACGTATGGCCATCATTTGTCCAACATCTTACGTGATGTGAAGGCTTTTCACTCGCCATGCCAACCTGTGTGGCAGATGATGTATGTGTTTCTTCAGTCCCGTGATTACTAGCATGGAGCTGCAGAGCAATGCTCTTCACCTCATCAGTTCCACAGGCTGCGCTCCAAGGTGGGTGAGGGATTCGCTGCAAGATGGCTTCTGACACACAGCACAACCAAGGCGTACCAGCATGAATATTATACAGTGCATTTCACCACAGCCTCCCACTGTGAACAGATCAATCCAGGTGGATGAGGTGAATTAGAATTTTAATAGAGTGCCTAGGTGCAGTAATTAAAAAGAATGATTATATTTTCCCTAAATGTATGAAAAAGTGGATGGTCCATTGGGGTGGTGCTAGCTGCTTTGGTCTTATATATAGTGTGCAATCATTTGTTTCTCATATGTTCTTTGACAGAAACTTTTAAGTGACACTGGAATTACAACCAATATAATAATGTATATCTGTATAATATCCTTTCCACGTTATAATTTTCTTCAATGTAATGGAGGTTAATGTTTCTTTTTATATCCAGTATTGTTCAGAAAAACAATGCTTTGTTCATCTACAGCAAAAAGCAGTTGGCCTGTGTGCACATAACATCTTTGCCTAGTGCTCTCACAGCCATTAATCACTGCCAGGATTTAGGTGAGAATTATTAAGTTTCACTTAATTTGGAAAATGAAGCTCATTGCTCCGTTTGGTCTATAATTATCTTTCATGGCCGGTGGGTGACGCATAACAGGTTTATATATAATGCAGCACAAAGGTAAATACAAAGATGAGGTCGATGAGAAAAGAAGGCGAGACAACAACACAATGTCATCAGAGAAGCTGAGAGACAAGCAGGTGATAATTGTTGTGGGAGCCTCTGGAGCAATACGCTCTTTGAGAGAAAGGTAACAAACCAGCAAAACAATAGAGATGAATCACAGTGGAGGATCTGCTGCTGCAGTCTACTCTCCACTGAGGCCCTATTAGACTCGGCTCACAAGCTTTATGTTTCAGTCACAGATTTCTGATTACAGCTTTGAAAGCATGGGCTTTTACAACAAACCCCTGCTTTTGAAAGTTTTAGGTAACGTTCTGTTGATGCTTTATCTGTGAAAGATTAACAATGTACCTTCACAGGGTTTGATTTTAAATCAATTACTCAATTTACTCCTCACAAATAGAGTAATTGAGGTTCAGAGATGAGACAATGTGACCTGACACATCCTCCAACCAAACACATCTCTTGCCAAGTTGAACAGCAGGACAGGAAGGATGCTATTGCTTTAAAGTTCACTACAAAATCTTACTCTGCGAGGCAAGTGAGCTTAGTCACAATTAGAGCACAGTGGGCTGTCTGTCAACAAAAATATCTCCATTGTTCGGCGGCTTCATCCAGAGAGAGACCGATGTTTTTGTAGGGTGACCTGGGCAACTATGCTGTGTCAACTGGTGTCAGGCTACAAGTGCGATATACCAGCTTGCCCGCAGGCTAAATCCCAAACGAGGCCCCTTGTGTCCCAAACAACACAACCAAAGATAAGGTTCCAAGCCTCCTCTTTGACAAATATTTCTGGTTGAAGGGGCCAGGAGAGGTGACACAGCCATGGTGACTAGACAGGAAACTGGTCAGCAGGTCACAGCTGAACTGGACAGCGTGCATGAATGTGGCAACAAATAAGACACTTGAAGAAGTGTGCTTTTTAGGTGATTCTAACAGTAGCAGTCTAAAGTGATAGTCCTCTAATGTGCAACGTTGCTTAAGATTTGTCCTTTTGTTCCTCCAGGGCAGAAGTCGAGGGGCTCTCCTCTAATAGGGCCCCTGCACCACAGAGGAAGCTTTGTCTCTCATCATAGAAGAGGAAGTCCTCTGCTGCTGTAACTATGCCCCTCCGAGTGCACGTTACAGACGATGCAGCATCTTTCATGTTCCAGTTAAGGGAAAGAGGAACAAGTGAACAACCCAACCTTTAACCCTCACATGACTTTTCAAAGCATGTGGTGATTTGTCTAAAGTTTGAGCCCTCAGAAATGATGACCAACCATCCACTGACCGGAGCAGCAGACCACAATGAATTCTTTTACTTGAATATGGAATTGGGTACATTTTCAGAGGGCCTAATTAATTCCCCGTGAACAATGCAAGTTCTTCTTTTATTTTTTATTTTTTTCCTTTCGGATACAAACCAGGCCATCCAGTTCAGTGGTTCTCAAAATGGGACGCAGGAAAAAACTCATTAGGTTTCCCCTCACCTCCCTCAGCTGTGGTTGAGCTACAGCAGGTTAAGTGTCACTCAGAAATTAGCGTTCTCCTGGTAGAGCAGTGGACGCCACATCAGCTGCTACCATTTTTGTAACTACATTAAACAAACCCTCTGAAGGCCTCAATGATGCATGCAATCTTAATTTTTATTACAGCAATTTATTATACACTCCCCAAGCTTATGACAGCCCCGACTGTCATTAACAGATTAATTATAATTTTCCCCTGCGCTCAGAGTTAAAGAGAAACGTGAACACATACAGGCACCCCTTAAAAACAGTGAGAGTTGAGTAACATGTTTCATCATTCCAGTGGCTTTACCCTTCACCCTTACTGAAAGTAAATGAAATATAAGAACCAGGGGTCATCTCCTGAAGTCCTCCCTGCAGTCACTGTGCATAACAAAGTGCCCAGATCCAACTGATGCACTTCAAAGAGGAGAATCTCCTCCCAGTTCATCATGTGTCAGGAAAGTCACAGGACAGGACAGGCGTGAAAGCTCCCTTTGGGTCTCACCTCCTTTCTGTCACTGTCCAAAATATATGGCAACAATATCATGTATAGTGCTAGCTCCGAGACGGGTTTTTTCCTGACTCAAAATGTAGGTAAAGATGAAAACGCCAAACCCCTCTGCAAAGGGCAGGATTCACTGGCGCTTTCAAGGAACTCCCAGCTATTTGCTGCCCCTCAACAGCAAGGCAGCCCAGTTAAGTTGTTTACCACCAAGGCCACCTCTCTGCCAGGGTTTGCAGCACAATGACAGCTTTGAAACATACAAATAAGTTGTTCCTGTATGAGTAAGCCAGAGCTCATAGTGGGTTCAGTACTAATGCCTTTTTCACACTACAGGGAATCATTTGAAGTTTTCCTAATAAATCTTTAAATATCAGATGTTTCAGACAGAAACAAATACTCAAAAATATAGAAGGATACCTCAGGAAAGTATTAAATGTGGCTATAAAAGTTTAAGTGCTGAACTGATGATAACTACAAAATTTGAACAAAGGGTAGACATGATGCATACATGTTACAAGCACACAACGGTGCTGTGAACCAGCTAGCAGCTAACATGAATAGCTAGCTATTCACTGAAGGTTTGCAAATTAAAGCAAGCACACAGGGATAGTGAGGTCAGGGTAAGTTTAGCTAATTTGTGTAAAAGGCTGTAAGGCAAGAACATTAAAAAGCTAGCTGGGAGTGAGGTAATAGCCCAATATTAGACAAAGGTGGGGATTAAACTCATTAGATCAACCTTAATCATCTCTAATGACCCTCACCTGTAATTTGCACCTAATAAAAGTTCTCCATCTCAGAATTCATCATCTTGGGCTACATCGATGAATTTAAAACCACAGTAAGAATGAGAGAGAGAGAGAGAGAGAGAGAGAGAGAGAGAGAGAGTATGTTGGTCCACAACAAACATTAATTTGTCATGTAAAATCAATGAACAGACTAAAAAAATACTGTTAAATATTATATATTGGACCTGGGAAATGCTGTCCGATAAATGATGACAGGACACCTTAGGTCTGCTCAACAGGTGCTGCTAACCACTGCACTAAATCAGCAGGTACATATATAGACTGTGTCCTGTTTACTAACAGTCAATGATGCATGTGCAGCAAGGAAATAAAAACACATTGCCACAATGTCATGATAGCCATGGATGGGCAAATATACATCAAAATGTATTTTACAATACGATAACAAACACCCTAATTTTAAGTGTATCAAAAATAAACTACAGCAGCCAAGCCATGTATCAAAATAAACTACTGTATTTTTCCAAAATACTAAAAATAATTTTCCAAGTACCATGAAATCACTTCGCAAACCTTCTATCAGCCTATTTTATCTATCCCTTCACCAGTACTCAGTGGATTAAATGGACAATTTTTGAGAGCAACAGCTTTTCTCATGCAATAAGTCTGATGTATGCAATCAGTTAACAGATCAAATGTTGACATATCCCTGTGATCACCCAGATGAAGTCTAATTTTAAATTAACAACAGTTTAAAATTTGACAGTTCGCTAAAGACTCATATATATTTGTGTCCTAAATTAGTTACTTGGTGTTTGGTAATGAACTTAACATAGGCTGAAAGTAGCAAGCTAACGTTAACTGTGAGGGCTGCTACTCAGATTAAATAGTTAGCTAGAACATTACATAAATTGGTAAACGATTTAGCCCAAACTACTAAAACAAACACCAAAACGTAACAGGAGCTGTCACAGTACATGCTAAAAACTGATAGAAAGGTGGCAACCAACACTTTTTGAACTTGACCTTCTTCAGGTCTGAGTCAATTTTCTATTCTGATTTCAATAAGTAAGTAACTGTGTCAATACAGGATGTAAAACATTTTATTTATCAGTGACACAGAGTCATGACAAGAGACTCTGTGCACCTGTTTGTGAGTTTTCCCATCAAAGGCCATAAATCTGCCACCTCTATCAACTGTCACCATGTCACATAATGAAATCCCATGTCAAATGAATCACCAAAGCATTGATCACACAGCTTGATAAACTTTTGCAATATTTACTAAACAACCAAAAACACAAGGAAACAGTGTACGCTGCCTTACCTTAAAACAGGAGTTTCTTTGTTACCTATTTCTGTGCAAAATCATCCACCATCTTATTATAATCAAGAACTCTGACCAGATCACCACATGCTAATATAAGCTATGCATGCACTCTGAACTAACAGAGAGGTGTCCTTCTTGGGATAGTATTAAACATGTTCCGCACATTACTTTAGCGACTCATGCAGTTCGCAGCACCAAAGTAACTCCCCAGAATCTTTGCCTTCACATAATAATGAGATAATCAATAAGAAACAGCACGATTGCTTACCGAGTTATAAGCGAGTTGGTAGAAATAGATAGGCATTTACTTTATGTGGCACATATTTAAGAGAAGATGAGCCTGCAGGAGGAGTTGTTGTGACCACAACTCAGAGACTGAGACAGAGACTTTGCATGGTTTAATATTAGAATTTGTTTTTATCTGTTGTAAACTCACCAGGATAAGCACGCCAACATGCATAATATCACTTGCACTATTTAATTTTTGGAAATTTGTTTTATAATTGAAAAATTATAGTTTTTTAATTTTAGTATTGTATAATTTGTATAATGTTGACTTTACTTTATTCTATGCTATGCACTTGCTGCTGTAATGTTTGAAAATTCTCACCTGTGAGACAAACAAAGGCTGATCTTACAAATTAACGCCATGAGCCAAATATTTGCTCTCATCCTGAGGTTGTAAAACTCCATTTCAAGTCACCACAGAGGCAACAGGAGGAAGGCGAGAAGGAAAATAACAAAGGTATGTGTGAGTTCTCAGCTGTCACATAAACACACACTGCCACTCTCCACACACGTGTTGCTGGCTAGCCACTGTTAACCTCTGTACAGTTGGTACAGGGGTTGATCGGTCGATCTCATCTCATCTACCTTTAGTGAACACTGTTTTCCCACAGGCCTTTGACCACTGCAGGTGAAACATCCACAGCTTTACAGTTTGAAGGGAATCTAGAGCGAGGCGAGAGGCTGTCTGTAATAAAAGGTGTAGATGTCATTTAGACAGATATTAAGCTACCCTGCCCAGCTTTTTTTATTATGCTAACAATTAAATTAAATTTAAATTCTTTAAAATCATGAAGGGTTCTTCTAACTTCTAAAAGCAAGTGTTATGGTAGATGCTCATCTATCTAAGAGTATGGAAAGTAAATCCTGTAGGAACAGGTTTAATTTTTTTTAGAAATGTTCAGCCGAAGATTTCATTGAGTCACAGAGGAACAGTGGCTCACCTGAGGTCAGAACATTGGCTCACTATTAAACAGCAGGCAATGAAGGTAGTCTGTATCAGTCTGCTCCAGGCTACTTTCTACATTAATTATATGTTACAATTTGTCTTCAGCTGCACATTTGAGGCAACAAGAATGCTTATTAGAAGTTGCAATATTTACAATACAATAGTTACAATATTTCTCAAAATAGATAAATCATCACTTCATGACTTTGAAAACTTCATTAAATGTGTCCAGCAGTATTTTCAAAGGTACTGACTGAGCCCATATACCATTGCACTGGCTTTACTATTTGTTGCAGCGGGCTCAAAAATAAACAATGTATGGAGCACTGTGTGAGTAATGCTACAAAGTACAATGTTTCATTTATGAGCTGCAAGACACAATAGTAAAGAGAGCCACATTTCATAAAAGTTTTATTAAGACAAATGATCTGAGAGGGCAAACCATCTCTTAGGTGGCTCCCCCCACATCACGTGACAACCAGCTGGACATAACCGCTGAGGACAGAGAGAGGAGACACTGAGAGTAGGAGGAAATGATGGCGGCCAGCTAATGGATGACAATACATTTGTTATGAGTTTCACGTGTATACCCCTCAGACTAAAACAGCAAATACAGCGGTGGTTGTGATAGTTTTTGTGTGAGGCAACATCCTACTGGCCCATGGTGTGATTTATGATGGGACGACTGTAATGAGAAAAGGTTAGCAACATGTCATTAATGAGATTTCACAGTGGCACAGTAAAGAGGCATCCGTTCCTCTTCCAGTTTGTTGTGTAGATACTGAAGCCATGTCTTTATATTGATTATCATTGGCTTGCATAACATGAATGTCTTGTAACTGTGACAGGCTGGTGATGTCACGTATGTACACACAGGTACAATTTCGGCTCAGGATTATCTAGAATAAAATGTGTAATAACTGGCCATTGCAGAAACAAGCTGAAACACAGCACTGACATGTTATCAGCTTTTAGGTTGATCTTGTCACCTGTCAGCCTGTAAGAGGGCAGATGACAGGAGGAGAGCAGAGATATGGACACGTAAGAGGATTGCAAGGATAAACATTTGTTGAGATCATCATTGACAATGCGTGATAACCTTCATCCTTGAAGTGTTTTGATTTAGTCTCTTTCTGGGTTTTATTTGTTTACATATATGAACTGACACCAATGCTGAGTGCATCCGAACTACAGGCAAAAGGTTCAGTGCTTATTAGATCCTCAACAAAACATTTTAACAGTGCCATCTGTGCCGTGACAGTATGGTGAAGTTATTGGCAAACAATTAAGTCCAAGATTTACTCTCCTTTTTAACTCTGTTTTACTCTCCACCAACTCCTAAGGGAAATATTTGGCTCTTTAGCTGCTAAATGTTCCACTATACGTTTAGCAGCTACACACTAACTTTGTCTGTCTGCTGTTTGGTGGTGGGAAGGTAGCATACAGTTAGCAGAGCTTTTCCAAGGACGCTGATGAAAGGCGTGAGAGTGAGTAAAAACAGTTAAATCTGAACAATGAGCTGAAGGACGTTAGGCTCCGTAGAGCAAAGGGGAACTGCAGAGGCCAGGTTTAAGTAAGAGACACTAATGAAGATGTTGATAATGTTTTTTGCATCACTTTTTGCTGATGGGGCTTTTTTCAGAAGTCAGAAACACACTCAGTTTGCCGGTATCTGAGTTTTAGGCAGATCAGATTCTGAATACATGGGGCGTGATATAGTTATGCTCAATGAGACAAAATATTATGTGGTGTTGCTCTGTGCACAGATTCACTACAAGGAAGCAGCTCCGAACACGAGTCACATTAGAAGAAAATCACATTCCTCCAGCCCTTGACTAAAGAAGTCTAATGTCAGCACTTTCCAAGAAGGAAACCGCGTCATTTATTTTCCTGTCAGTCAGACCCGACTAGAGAGCTGTCAGTCACCATAAGCAAAAGATCCACGAAAACACTGCTCTGCTACATACCATTAAGGTTGGAAACAGTCACATTTTCAAGAGTTACTGCACCCAGGTTGTCAGCAACACATTTTTCATGAGCGAGCTTGTGTACATAATCCAGCCCTCAACATGCTGCTTCAGGACAAGAGGTCTGAGGATGTAACACCATGTGGGACCCTCATGATTTGTACAAGATATTGCAACAGCAATAAAGAGCTAGAAGCATTTTCAGCAATGAGTAAAGCAACCTCTTAAAGGAATGCAGTAATGTTGACATTGTTTTTATCATGTCAAAAAAGTACATTTCATGTCAGTAAAACTTTTCAAATACGGAAGATGATTACCGTATGTTATGCATGCAGTCATTAGGGGCACTGTAGAACGGAAGGAGATTGATGGATTTGTGCAGCCCTGTGCGGTCTGCGCTGCCTGGTCATACGAAGGCGAGATACTTACAGTGCTTTCCCCTGGGCCATCCAGACTATTGGTCGAAGTTCAGATATAACTTCATTTTCTATGTGGATGAAATGCACCTTAAGGGCAGAGGCGGTTGGGGGAGGGGAGGAATTGGTTGGGCAGAAACTGTGTTTCCAGCTCACACAGATGCTTGGTGAGAGTCAGAGGCTAGGGCATAAAAGAAATCCATTGTTCCTGTGGAGCCTGACTGCTGACAGAAATTAAATTGTGTCCACAGACTTTTCATATAGCAACCTAAGGTCTATGTCAATACTGACAGAGTTTCAGTACCATTTCTGAGAAGGCAAAAAAGCCTTGTTGTTTGTTCCCCAACTGTCAACCTTTCAGTTTCCTTTATCTCTCCCACATGAGCAATTTCTAATAAAGAAAAAACATCACAATTTCTACTGTGAAGCATCACTTAAGGACCATCAACTTAACAGCCTTTGATTGAACATCGAGTAGTTCATAAAAAAGCTGTCTGTGTATGTGTTCTGTATTTTTGTTTTTCTCTGTTTTAACTGCAAATGTTATTTGTGATCACATGAAGGGTCCACACAAGGACTGTTATCATGTTTATGCTCAAATTATTAGCGTAGGTCACCAGCATGTTAATTCTGTCGACAAAAAATGTGATAAGAAATGTGCCATGTCTTGAAATATGAAATAATGTATGTAAACAATTTACAAATCAAGACTGTTGACATATCATCATAGCTAAAACACATGTAGTACAGCTACTACAGTTTGATTTTGTGCTGTTCCCATCTTTTTTTTTTACTTGCCTGCCTTTATAGTAACTAATCCAGCGTATGAAATTTTGTAGCTTTGACATACACCACACATTTAAATGGTTGGTTGTACAGTAATTCAAAGGTTCAATAGGCATTCAGTAAATTAGACACACATTTAAGTTTACACTTCACGTGTGTGCACTTAAAATTAGTTATGGACAGGTACAATTTCTAGTAACAGTCTAAGCCAACTTAGTGCTGCATCTGAATGTTTCTGTATGTATAACAATGTAACATGTTAGCGTATCTAGTGGTAGCTATGTCTAGATATCTAAGCTAGCTCACTTTCTACTCACCCAAACTAACATCGAACATGCTAATCTTATTTTTGAAGGCAAAACTGATACAGACCTGCATTTCACATAATGAGGAAGATAACATTCAATCATGAGTTCAGTATAACTGTATTGGACAACATTGCTGGTTGTCATCTGTTGTCATCATTCAGAGAAGACACTCCAGGCAGGTTTGCTAAGCCCAACAGTTATGTGTCTTTTTCAAGCTGAACTTGAGACCTGAAATATTAAAACTGCCAGCAGTAACCAGTAGTGTCACCATATCAAGCAGCAGTGAAATTATAGAGGTTTAGACTCTTAAACGAAGTTCTTGAAATAGAATGAAATACAAAGAAGACATACAATTGAGGACAGTAATGTAGACTAATGCTGTATGGTCTACTGAGGTAACAGTTAGTGTAGAAACTGGCATGAAATATTTCTCCCTGTAAAGGCAATTTTCTTTGTTCTGTGATTCTGACACCAAAGCTATGAATTTAAAGAAATTGTTTCAGAACTTTTTATTTTATCTTTTCTTGCTAAAAGTTTAATAAAAAGATCAATACCACTCTGATATCTGTCTGTTAAGCATAAAGTTACAGCCAGCAGCTGGTTAGTTTAACTTTGCAGAGCTACCGCAAACAGCTAGCCTGGCAATATCTTAAGGTAACAACAAGTTATATCTCGTTTGTTAATTCATTAAAAATTTTATGATTAGTGAGCGTTAGATGGACTGGTAGGTGTAATTCATTAACTTCAGACAGACCCAGGTTAGCTGTTTCTGCTTGTTTAGGGAATAAGCATATTTGCAAAAATGTTATTATTATGTTATGTATTCCTTTTAAATGTATGTGTTAGATTGCTGAAAATACTGTGCCATCAAATGGCATAATAGCAGTCTATCGAGTTGACGCAACATGCAGTATAGTTATGCACAACAACCAGTTAACTAATCAGATAAATAAACCACTGGAGGCTGTAAGAACACAATTAAAACAAACTAAATGAAAAGAAAACTTAATTTTCTTCAGTAGAAATGACTATGAATGAACGGTAAATCATCCGGTTTAAGTATGTAAAGATTACAGTATTGTGAAGTTTAGCTTCAGTTTTTGAAAATAATATTAATGCACAGCTGTTATGTACAATCTTATCCACATCACCGAAACCCCTGTGTACCATTGTATGTATATTGTTACAAAGTGTGCAGTAAAATCTTGATTCAACAAGACAAGATAGTCACAAAATCCCCAACTCTTTCTCAGTCTCTACTCGATCGAATCTTTGGAGACAGATACAGTGCTCAAACAAATATCAGATTGACAGATTGATACATGAGGATCCCGGATGTGTTGATAGCGGCAATCTGTATGAAACACAGGCCAGAGCAGCAAAGAAAAATTACTTATTTTTTTGATGCATGGATCCCGCTGTTGAGCCTAGTTCACGGAAAGTTCAGTTGAGCAGGAGGCTCTGTCATGGTCCTTTTGAATGGATTCACTCTCCACTATCTCTCTGGCAGGCCAAGGGTAATGGATGAGGTGCAAGGTTCCAACAAAAAGCACATCTGCATCCACACGATAAAGTGTTTCAAAAAGGAGAGGCAGGTTTCTTTGAACGAGGGCCCTCTTGGCGTTTCCCACATATGGTCCTCATAAACAGCTGAGGTCCAAAAGTAACCAAAATGTTACTCTTCTGAGGTAGGCTGTTGAAAATATATGCAACCACAATTTTAAAATTATGATGCTTTCTGGGTATTAAAGTGCTTATATAAAATCTTACTCTTCTGCCAACAATGTCTTGTAGAAATTACATTATAACCTATATATTACTCATATATTTACATGATAATATTGTAGCGACAAACGTACTTCCTGCCTGGATTATGTCTACAGGGAAAGTTTTTTTGAGCAATAGCTATATCTTTGCACCGGAGGCGCAGGGATATGATTGGGGTGGTTGGTTTGACTCAAGAAAGTTTTAGGCAACAAACGCACCTAGATGTCAATAATCATGTTATGTCTAAATCACTGTGGACTTTTTCTGTGTCTGACCAAGACCACAATCTTTCCCTGACCTTAACCAAGTGCCGTTAGTGCCTAAACATAACCATCCATCCATCCATCCATCGTCAACCGCTTATCCTGCGTCAACCGCTTATCCTGCATTTAGTCTACAGACTAAATGTAATTTCTTGAAGACAGGGTTACTACTGCAAACAGCTGCTCACACAGAAACATTCATGCAATTTCACAACTGACCACAGCACTATATGACGTAATGACAATATCTGACCAAATATATTCTAAGAATGGTTTGGCCATTGGTATAAACTGTTCCGAGATCTGTTTCCGCTTTGCCTTTGGTCCATTATTGAGCACATGTCATTGCTAGTGGTAGACAGTATTGTGTAGTTGACTGGCTGGCCCTGAGGCAACTGGAGATGTTAGGCATCTCGGTGGTCACACCTCAGTGCCTCACAGTTGGCAAGGCTGGGCTTGCAACAAATCACACTCCACTGACAACACACTCGTGTTTTGCTGCTTGCATCCTGTGGAACTGCAACAACAGCAACAAACGGGCCTGGAAGCAAAGGACAGCACATTTAAATATTACTCAGCATTAAAAATCTAGTCCAGCTCTATCTGCAAATAAGGACCAACTAGTTCTGATCATAGAACTGTGAGCACATGGAGGAGGCATTTACCCTGCCTGTAACCTAAGCAATGGCTGGGAAACCTCTGCTCCAGCAAATGGGAAGGTCTGGCGGGGGAAATGTATTGTCTGGGCACTCCAGAGAGAGAACAGATGGGGACGTGCTCCTGCTGTTGGACCAACAGGACACTTGAACAGGCAGATTGCACATTTACATTTACGCCTCAGAACTGCAGACATTACGAGCCAGTGCTTTATACAGAGTAACATGCATCGTTGCATCCAACATACTGTATATAGTCTAGGATAGCCGCAGCAGATGCACATAGCTGTCAGTGCATGAATGTATAGGTTTACTAATTCAATGCAGACATTAAAGAAATCAAGATTTAAATGTTTGAATAAGAAATGTGATGATGTTAATCATTACTTGCAGAGGACACCAACATAAAATGATCTATATAAAATCAGTTCTTCTATCCGGGATAGGCAAGAGACAGGAAGACACAAGCACAAACAATTGCCAGCGTTGTTCCTGGAGACACAAATGTATTCAGATTATGCCTGGTGGGCAGAGTGCATCCCAAAATCCTCTGGTTTGATTTTATCCCATCTATCATTATTCTCTTTGGCAAACACAATGCCATTGGTTCCCAGAAGAATTATAGGGCAGCTCCGCAGAAGACAAACAATTTACTGGCACTTTGCCTCACTGAACAGCACTGTCAGCCTGCCAGGAACCATCCATTTTAAACAATACGTATTTTAGTCACCAAGCTGCACATTTCTTGGACACAATAACTCACAGTTTTCATAGAACCATTCAAGTTAAGCCAAGTACTTAAAATAATAGAAGCTATTCGAACATTGGAAACGTGTACTCTCATCACACAGGTTCCATATTATGCTTAATGAATTTATATAAACAAATATTACACAGATCAAAGGAGCAGACAGCCTGTGCTGGGAAAAACCGTCACCCTCCAGACCTCTATTTGATATATTGTGTTCTGAACTATCTCACCTTTAGAGAGGGAGCACAGATAAGATTCTTCTTGGCAGACTTTTCTGCATTAAGTCCCTCTCCTACCAGTGTGTAAATTAAGAGGGGAGCTAGTGCAGTGTGCCAAAGCAAGAATGTGGGCCTGAGGCAGAGCAGAGCAGCGCTGTGGGACGCTCCAGGGGAGCTGGAGGCCACATTATGCTGCAGCAGGGCCAGAGAGCTCAGTGTCTGACAGTGCTGCGCCCTCAGTGGACACACCAGGACCACTGCCACCGTATTCTCTGGACATTTACATTATTCAAAGATAAATGCATTGTCAATTTTTTGTCTCCCAACGCTAGATATGTGTGCCGCTTCACTCCTCCTGCAGCCAAAGGTGGGCTCACCTCCGCCCGCTGCAAGACACACTACAAATGAAATCAAATGTCTCTTTCTCAATGGTGCAGAATTACTTAACCCTGCACGCTGCCGCTGTGCTCTTGGATTGTCGATTGCATTGCAGAGGCCTGTAGGTAAGGAGAACAATAGAGGTAGGAAATGTGTCTTTCCATTTAAAATGCAGGATTCACACTGTGACTTAGCACGCTGACATTTTGAGGATGAGGATTGTTAAGGGGTTAGCACCAAGAAGAAACTATTTCTGTATGCTATTTTTACATAATGGAACACTTCAATTTGTTGAAGCCAATAATTAGATTACCTAAATAGCTTAATAGTAATTTATTCAATTCTGATGAAGGTATACTTTAGGGAAATAACCTCTGGCTCCTCTATACCCTACTTAGCTGTCGTACACTTGAAATTTGAGGCTCGGAAGAGCTGTCCTAGGACAATGGTTTGAGAGAGTAAGGAAATATGGTTACTGACTTCACATTTATAACACATTTATCAAGTCAAAATCAAAAGTACCAAAAATACACACATACAAGTTTTCAAACTTGATCATAAACAAAGTTACAAGGTGCTTTACATGGTTGAACCAGGATAAAACATTCGGGGACTGAGGCAAACAAATCAGGGAATTAACCAACAAGGAACTGAACCTACTAACAAGTACTAACTTTGTGCCTAATGTATCTTATTCCTTTGTGTCATAAACCTCTGTTGCCGCCCAGAAACTATAAAAAAACAGAAACTATAAAAAACACATCAGTGAGCCACACTCTTACACTGGGTCCTTCGTTACCATGAGAATCGACAGCGTACATGTACACCATCCCACTGCTATAAAGGGCACCAAATGTGTATTAATCTTCGGCTGAAAATAGTCCCCAACAAATGCGCTGTTTACTTTTGTTTGAATAACATTTGCTGAAAACTGCAGTGTCCAGCTGTTTTAGGAAACTATATATTTGTCATGGGTATTTAAAGATTTTCATCTTCAGTAGTCACAAATGGGCTTGGGGCCACAGACAGGGCAGGAAAGTCAGAAGGTTTTGAGGTTTTGGTCTTTTTATGGCATTTGTAAAGAAGAAGGAACACCTTCTTATCCTTTAAATGTGTGTTTCTATTGATTTCAATGCCGCATTAAGTCAGTCTCAATATTTCAGATATCATTTCCCTGCAGAGAATTTTCCTTTAATAAGATATTATTTCTATTGTCCCAGTAAACCATCCTGTAAAGATCCTGTGTCAGACTGATAGTGATACCTTACATCCTCAGCAGAGGTAAGACCACCAACGAAGCAGGATCCGGTTTCTGTGCTGCTGTCAACTTTGAAAGAAAAGTTACATATTGAAACTTCCTTCCATGAGTGAATTGTTAACTTTAATTCTGAAACTTATGAAAATAGTTATTCATTGAACAATCCATCTCTCATATCTAAAAGTCACAGACTATTTTACTGAAATAATGTGTCTGGGGTTACAAATGAAAACCACACAGGATCATTCTTTATCCAGCAGACAGATTAAATTCCAAACCCTGTTACTGTAATAGGCACACTTGTAGCTTGCCATGAATTAGAGCTCTAATTATATTAGGTACTATTTTAAACAAAATAACACATTTCTTATGATCCATAGGTGTAATTTATAGCAAAGCCAGGTTCATTTTCCTGTGCAATCAATTTCGTGGTGTAGCAGAAGACTAATATAATTATGTAAAGCGCTGAGAGCTGAGTATCGCAGTCAGCACAGAAGGGCTTTTCGAAGATAAATGAAGATGCAATTTATTCACTCATAATTTCATACAGAAAAGGCCGTGAAAGAAATCCATATGAGCATCAGAAAAGGGTAGGGGCACTAATACTTTTTGATATAGACTACCAGAGCATTGTAGTCAAGGCTTGGGTAATGCATGAGTTACTTCAGGTTTCCTCACATCAGTGAGCTATCTTTCACACGTGGAAGGAGGAGAAGAGCCTTTTGGCCAAGCCCTCTAAATCACACCCAGAGGAGTGAGTCATTTATTATAGTTACAATTATATCAATATCACTAACACATAAGAGCTGCGATAAATCCACACACATCAGTTTCTGTGACAACATGCGTGATCAGTGTAGGGAGGCAGTTTGGTTGCAGGTTTCTCACAGTTAAAGATTTTTGAGAATCAGCAAGGCCACAAGCTTGACACAGAAACTCAACATACTAAAGGATTAGATCCATATTTTCAGTCTCTAATAAATTATCCTCTTTCTCAGTGGTTCCTCCCAATATTTTGCATGTTCTTACCGAAAACACACAAAACCCATAACCATGCTGTTACAGCACACAGACGCTGCAAAACAAAGCACCACCTACACTTCACTGGAAATCCATTTCAGTCAGCTGCAGAGGCCAGTTACAGCAGAATAGGAGCTGACAGGGTAAATAATTATTTTGAAGCTTTTAGCTGCTTGAGATGTAGATTGTACAAAATGGGGAGCAACCCTATCAGTCAGTTGTCCCTCAGTGGGAGGCATCCAGTGCAGCAGTCCTATTTCACGCTCCTCACCTTTAAGAAATTATGTATTTTGCCATTTATTAATGGTTTTACTTTGGTCAGTGTGTGTAGACAAACTTTTCCCATGCAATATGCCTTCTTTAATAATATAGCCTACCTAGAGAGGGACAACCTATAAACAAATAATGAGTATTCACATGGATGTGATGTAACCCTGCAGCAGTCTGTTTCCCTTCAGAAGGGAAAAATGCAGTGTAGACTTTATGATCTGACATACAACTCAGATGCCCCCATCATGAAGAGAGTGTCTGGCTTCCCTTCTCATTCACCTATACACTGTGTGGTGAATCCTTAATGACAGCAGAGGCCAGAGAACAGGAAGGACTTCTGACAATGGTGTCCTCTAACATTCACATCCTCTTTCAGTATTTACAGATGGTCAGAGTGTGTGATGCAGGTCATGTCTGATAAAAAGGAATTACTGAACGTCAACACAGATGAAGTTCTTTATGAAAAGAGAATGAATTCCTGCAAAGTTAGGATTTTGTTTGAATAGTTTAGACAAAAAAAGGTGAGTGAATTGGCATCAGGTGAAAAAACACAATTTTAAGGCAAATTAAGTCCTTTATTTGACGGAAATATAGGTCTTTAGGCATCAGTACATTCTCTTTTATCAATATACATTAAAGTCACTGGCAATCACTTAATTACATACTGACATATTAATAATAACATCCTGTTATTCTTAGAAACACGTATAAATACAGATTTAGTCACTTAGTTCAAACTGGAAGAGACATAAAAGTATTTAAATAAACAAGTAAATAAATAAATCTACACAGATCCACTACAGCAATGTAATCTAGTAGCTTTCCCTGTGTCCTGATTAAATAATCGTCCTGTTTTGCAGGGGATGAATATTTCTTCCCATTCCCATTCATTCCAATTATCATACAAATTATTTTATGGATTTTGCAATAAAAGGTATTTAGACAATTTCGTATTGGCTATTCTGATAGGATTTAATCGTTCTAAGTGTCCTCAAATCTTCACAGTTAAGAGCTTTTCGTCATGTTTAAGAGATAGCAGTGTAAGTCACCGGCACAAACTATTTCTTCATTACTGGAAATAAACGGATTGAGGGATGCTGTGATAATAACAAAGCAGACCTCCAGGCCCCCTTTCTTTCACGTATTCTGCTCCACGCCACTCTTCAATTCTTAGATCAGTTCAATGTACGACCAGTCATAAAGTTTTCAGTCAGGTTCTGCTGAGATGAAAATCCTCTCTTCACTTCTGTTAACTGCTTTTTTTGTGAAATTCAGTCTCGATCAAATTTATAATCCACAATGACTTCGTTCGGTGCCGATAGAGGAGGACTGGGCGCGTTTTGTAAAAGTCAAGGCAGGTTAAAACATAAGTAGAAGAGGAAGAAGAACAGAACGAGACATTTTCTTACTCATCTTATTTTCTTCTGCAACGTTTTCACAACTCTTGTTCCCTCTTGTCTCTCGATCCAGTGCGAGTTAACAAAAATAATAATAATAATAATAAAAGCCCTCTTGGGATGGAGATGAATGCTGCTCACTTGCACAGAGGAATCATCGCGATATGTTCTGCCAGCGCGCACACCAACTTTCTTCAAGGGCTGATTAAATAATCGTCCTGTGTTGCAGGGGATGAATATTTCTTCCTGCACGCTAACATAAAGAAATATAAGAAGCAGCTCTGGCTGTATTGTATTCTACTTCAAACGCTTTGAATGAAAGGCTCTCTCCCGGTGGTCCAGCATACAAACCTCCACTGCTCTGAGTTCTCTGTCCATCATCTTAAAACAACATAAATTACAGAAAAAATTACCTATCAAAATGTTTCAATTCATAAAACGATTGTTTCCAGTTAGGATGTCCTGATGAACCAATGGCTGTTAGCACCTCTTCTCATTAATAGTTAGCCTACAGTAGGGCTACTTCCCCATATTACCCTCCACTGAGCAGGCGTGGTCTGCTCTGCTTTTATCCAATCAGGGACACAAATTGAGCTCCCAGATGCACTGCCTGCCTCGACAAAGCGCCTCTTTGGTGAGTTGCTCATTCGTGGCTATGATTTACTCTGGAACTATAATGCAGTTTAATAGATAATCTAAAGTGGAAATGTAAGCATAACCTAAGACAAGTGCACATTGCCAGCCACTGCCCTGTCAAATCGTATTCTGTTTACATGCAAAAAGAGTCAGACTAATTAATAATAACAAAAGACTCAGTAAAGTAACATGTTTTCATAGTTTTCCAACCAGAGCAGAAAGTACAATATATTTTTTGCAGAGCAATTATGATCAAATGAGCTATGCTGCTGTTATTTCCAACTGGGGTGAAACTTCATTTTTGCATGCCAGATTGTTGAGTTTGATCTCAGCTACACCCATGTCCAATTACAGAGTCAGAGCAAGGATAAAATCAGAAACGCCATTTCCTCCTTTTGGTGCTAAAGCAGTCAGACTTTGACGTTGGGCATGGCAGCCTGTATTAATCAGTTTTAAGACTTTCTAATTTTAAAAAAATGATCCAAATTCATTAATGATTTCTAATTTAATTTATTCTGGATGAAATAATTAAACTAATTTCCGGTGCATTTTCATTTGAATCAGTTACTTTTTATGCGAAATAATGCAGCTCGCAAAAGAAAACTTTTGATTACGTTAAATTATTTACATACACATACACATTTTTCGTTCAATTTCCCAAACGCTAATTTATGAAAACTATTTACGGGCTCAGTAAATGCCTTGTGCGGTGCAGAAAGCTGCTGTGGGGGAGATGAAAGAAAGAGCTCACCCAGGGTTAAAATGGCCGCCATCCACTGAATACTGAGGTGATTTGTAGCCTATTGTAGTAGCTCATAGCCAAAATCCATGAATCAAATAAGATTAAATCATCTTAAAAGCCGTTTTATGGAAGGATTTAGAATAATAAGTCACATTCAGTTCACTGGCGGAAACTTTTGGGTTCACTATGAGGATCTGCGCTGATTTAAAGGCACTGATGATTTCTGTGACAAGTGTTTCATTTGGCTTGATGCGCTCTTAAATCCGAGGATGCATCATCTTAGAAAGTGTGAACACGTTTTTTTTAAACTCTCCCCCACCATTAAAGATTGGGCTTCTCGGTTTGAAATGTGTTACTTGGATTTGGAATGCAAATGCTTTGTTCAGGAGGAGGAGGGATCAGCGAGGAGTCTGAAAGCGACGAGTTTTTGATTAATGAGCTTTGAAATGGCTCTCCAGGAGCAATAAAGGCTGAACTGCTCTCTCTCTCTCTCTCTCTCTCTCTCTCTCTCTCTCTCTCTCTCTCTCTCACACACACACACACACACACACACACACACACACACACACACACACACATCCATCCTTGCATCATTTCCAATGTCAAAGCATGTTTTTTCTTCTTTTGTTTTTATTGTCACCAATTGCTCTGCCTTGCCCATCAGTGAATGGACATATTTATATAATTTCACTCCGCCATTTATGAAAAATGATTTTGAAGATGGGACTCTGTGTGTGGCAATCAATTAGACGGCCAGTGATTAGGCTTTGGTCTGTGGGAAAATGGAGCTTATTCTCTTGTCCAAGCAGATAGGAAAGTAATCATGTGGCCGAGTCTAAAATATGATAAGTGACCTGAAGTGACACGTGGAAGATGCAATAAGCCCATAGACTCACTTCCCTCATACCAATAAAACATCAATAGTCTCCAGAGCTTTTTATTCCGCTGAAATGCACTTTGCATTGGAAGCATAGAGCAGTCTGATGAGTTTTAGATATCCTGGTGTCTAATTATCGATTGGCTCTCCCTGTTTGAACTGTACAGTGGAGCTGTGAAGTCAATAAGCCTCCTCGGTACTAGTACCTGACAGATTCACTGGCAGCAGCAGCAACTGAATAAGGAATTAAAATAATCAGAAACAGTGTGATGGTCAGTGCTGCAGGGCTTTTACAAACTCAACAAAATGCAATAAAAAAATACAAGTTTGAGCACTTTATTTACAAAATGTTGAACACAATAAAATATAACATTTCAATATCATTAGGGTTTCATAAATTTATGGATATCCAACTGAACTGAATAACAATGGAAGAGAAATAAAAAATAGCAATGGACTACACGAAATGACATGCTGGTGTGTATAATATTTCTTCGATAGTCTACGTTTTGCTTAAGGTTTGACACAAGATTAACCATGGACACATAGTGGTGTTTATACACTATAAAATGCCCCATTTATCCCAGATTTACAATTAGAAATGCTCTTTTTCAACATTACATTGCGAGTCATAGCATTTTTCCAAACCCTGTTTTGCCAACACTTTCAAGTGCACTGATCTGTCCAATCTTACAAAAAACTCCACACTTATAAATACTCGCATATAAACGATAAATAATGTGCAATACAAAGGTTATTAAATAATAAATAGGGTATATGCTAGTACCAAAGATTATGCAAAATGATACAAAATAAATAAATAGGATGCCCGTGAGGAGAATGAGATCCTGACAAACAGACGAAAAATTCCCTAAAAGTCCTTCTCTCTAAAGATGAGCTTCTACTTTTGTGATCTACAAGACTTACCTTCAAGTAACGGCATGAAATATTCAGTCAAAAATTGCGCATTGCACTTGAGAAAAAAAAGTAACAACTGACAACCAGGCTAGTCTGCCTCTGCGCTTCCCCAAATATTCGAGAGGAATGGACAAAGCTGTATTATTTAGAAAATAATTACACAATAGCATTAATAGTAATATCAATAATACTGTAATACACACGACTCGCTTGGAGTGTAGTAATTAGACTAGTGAGGTAATAAAAAGAGCGCAACATAATTTTGGCACACATACATAAACGTGCGCGCGCGCACGCGCGCACACACACACACACACACACACACACACACACACACACACACACACAGGTACCACATATTACAAATGCGTGAGTTTAGGCGCTTCCTGAATCCTTCCCTGAGACGCTTGGTGAGAGGTGAGGTCTGTGTATGTGGGATGGGGATCACAGGGTCCATGATGGTGGTTTCCTGGGATCTGAGCGGCACAGCTGTAGTCCACACTGGTGGATGAGGGGTGGGGAAGATGGCCGAGGTTGAACATGGGGCCCGAGGCTGGCATGGAATCAACAAAATTCCCACCCACATATACAGGGCTGCCTTGCAAATTGGCGTTGGCAAAGCTGCCGTTGCTCTGCATGCCGTGGTGTTCGTACTCGGAGCCCGGGTACCTCTTCTGTTGCGGGATGCAGCCACCCAAGGGTGCCGTGTAGGCGGCCAACCCGTACATGTTTTGCTGGGGCTTGGCGAAGGACGGGGGCGAGGGCGCGTCATAGCTGAGGCCGTTTTGGAGCTGGCCAGAGTATCCAATGTGATTTGGGCCACTCAGCGGCGGGCTTCTATCCGGGGAGTGTCCCAGGGGAGAGTGCGCGAGCCCTTTAGACTTCTGGTCCTTTTTGTATTTCATCCTCCTGTTTTGAAACCAGATCTTTATTTGGCGCTCGGTGAGATTCAACAGATTTGCCATTTCCACTCTCCGAGGGCGACACAGATAGCGGTTAAAGTGAAACTCCTTCTCCAGCTCCACAAGTTGAGCGCTGGTGTAAGCAGTTCTGACCCGTTTGGAGGCTGGTCCCGGTGGGCTCTTCTCATCACTCACCTCGCCACCTGTGAAAGCAACCACAGCATCATCTTAGCGTCTTTTGGGCCTCTTTATTATCAGTGTAATCATAAACTGTAAGCAAAACAAGGCCCAGTCAATACCCCCCCCCCCCCCCCCCCCCCCCCCCCCCCCCCCCCCCCCCCCCCCCCCCCCCCCCCCCCCCCCCCCCCCCCCCCCC
>NC_060156.1:14067700-14140150 GCF_021292245.1 Micropterus dolomieu | reverse complement strand
GTCAACCCCCCCCCCCCCCCCCTCCTCCTCCCAAGCCCCCACACACGCACACACACGTCTCCATCTTCGTCTCTACCTGCAATGGTGCAGCTGTTGCTCTTCTGCTTAGCGTTTTGCCGGGTCTCCTTCATCCAGGGGAAGATCTGCTTCGTGAGGGTTGGCGTGGCAGTATTGGAAGCGCTGCTGGATGGGGATTTCTTCTTCTGGGATGGAGAGCTGTTGGAGCTGGGAGAGGATGCGGACAGTGGAGGTGCCTGCTGCTCCCCAATACCCGTGACTTGGCTGCTGCTGCTGCTGCTGCTGCTGCTGCTGCTGCTGCTGTTGCTTTGCCGCATACAGTCTCCGTTCAGGTCACTGTCTTTGAGGGTTGGTGGCCGGACAGCAGAGGTCTGGATGGGACACACTGAGCCCTGGTAGTCACTCTCAATGTTAGAAGCAGGGTAGGGCTGATGAGTGGGGCCGTAGTTGTAAGAATCTGGTTTGGGGTAGGTGTAACCTCCAAAAAGTCCAGTGTTATCGTAGTATGTTGCTTTCTGCATTTTGTGGATTTAAAGCCAATAAGCCAGTGCAACTCTATCCAGTGGCATGGGTGTTGTTTATTCACGTGATTGGTGTTTCCCACAGTTGCTCCACTCTGTGACCTATAAAGAGACATATATCAGACTTATCTGACACATGAATAAGGCCTATAACCTACTCACTATACCTCCTTAACAGTAGCCCAATAACTGAGATTCTGAGTTTAAATAAACCTGGATAATCACTGTACTTGGCCCTAGACTCATACTGTTATAGACTGCAGCATCTATTTAATTAGAAATTACAAACTGTCTCTATATTGTCTATAACAGTGATACATCTCCCAGCCCCAGATTCGAGCCGTCTGACTCATTTCTGGCACAAAACAGTTAAAGTTTAACTTGCGCTAAAAGGGGACCCTCTGGGAGGCTTTAGGAGTCCCTCAGAAATAAGCTGAATCAGCATTTGACACGCACACACACACACAATACCCTTTTCACTAATCACAAGGCCTGACAAAGCCCGTCATGCATTGTTCCCTGCGGCAGAAATATAGCCCACCAAGGCCGCGCACATGCATTTGGATCACATGTTTACGCACACAAGAAGCTAAATACTGATTTCCTCCACTGTTTGTTGTTACTGAAAATGTAAAAAATGTAGGTGATCTCGGTATGTGCGAGAGAGAGAGAGAGACAGAGACAGAGAGAGAGAGAGAGACAGAGAGAGAGAGCTGTTGGGTGGGGAGGGGAGCGGGGGTTAAATATTATAGCTCATTAGCCTTTACACAAGCCTCAAACCATATATTGTCTGGTTGGTTGCTTTTCTGCCTCTGACCCATTCATGCCAAATGCAGCCTGTCTTTAATTGTAAACAAAACTTTTTGATTCTGTCAAATATTCTGGTGGATTTTTTTAATGCAGCTATTTTTGTTTTAAGAGAATCGCAGGCCCGCATTTAAAGCTGAAACTAAAATATCAAAGGGGCCCTACTGTATGTTGGTGGCTTGAGGAGGTGCAGTCTGCCCCGTGCATAACAATTGCACCTGTCAGTGTGGACCGCGGCAAAATTTATGACCGCAAATGTTATGGTTGTAAACGGGCTCAGGGAGGAATGAAAGGCAAAACACCTCTCAAGACTCTGCAGCCTTCAGAAGTGTAAAACTACGCGTAGGAGGCAGGCAAGGGAAAGAATTTCATACTCAGCGACTTCTCCCATGCAGAGGCTCGGTTTATAAATGATGCCTCCATTCTGGCTGAGCGCGAGTCTGCAGAAGAAAGACCCAAGTGAAAGACTGGATATGTTTTGCTGGTTAAAAAGGATGCAGGGAATATTGGCAATGGCGCGGTTAAAATCATTGGATATTGTGTGGTGAAGTGGTGAAAGTCCTCCAGATTTTATGTTATAATTTGCATGTTATTTTTCCAGTTATACCTGACAACAATGTAAATATGCTTCATGTATTTTTCTATTTTCTTTTCTTGTGGAAAAATAGTATCAAGTTTGCTCTTGATCATTAGGCTTTATTCGCGCGGCGTTGTTGCAAACGTAGACTTGGACATATTGGAATGGGACTTTGGCCTGCGCAAATAATTACACGTATAGGTGAAGTTAAAGTCATCCCTCATGTCTGTTTTCGTGATTTAAGCCTCCTGTGAAACATACTGAGCGTTAATATGCAGCCTAATAACAAATCATCCTTTCACCTTGTTAGAAGTTGGCTTTCTTGTCCACTCCCTTGATTAAAGAAATGTTACTCACCAAAATCTGCGCAAATCTGTTTTTATATCCCTCACGAATTCATCACTGCTCCCACCTGGACCTGGAAGAGAAATAAAATACATGTTTCTTCACATTCCCCCCTTTAAATCACAGACAAACATGGGAAATGAAATTCGATGCACACACACACACACACACACGTTTACAAAACAATAAAGATGAATGCCATCGGGCCCCAAAATTCTCCACCATTTTTAAAAAGAAAATTACAATAAATTAAAAATAAATGTACTGAAAAAGGCTCGTGTAAAAAAACAAAACATTTTTAATTCAAATGATTCCTGGGCTCCCCAAGATTAAAATTTTATTTGTATTAATATTTGTGGCCTGTTTAATTTTGCCAAATTAAAAGACAGATAGGCTAGTCACTACAATGACACACAAAAAAAGTCTCTGCTTGAAGTGCTCCAGAGAGAAAAGTCTTACATGTGCACTTTTACACAAAGAGCAAGCCCAAATATTTAGCAGTCATAAGCTTTTTTGGGTGACCTTTGGGTCATTCAGCATTAAGTCAAAGTTTAATGAACAACGAGCAGTTCGGCTTCAAGTAGACTCAAGTCTCAACTAAAGTCAAAGCATCTTTTCAGCGGAGACTGAAGCACAACAGAAGATCGCCCGACGGAAAGAGTCGAAATTAAACCTTAGATTATTTCTAGTTTGTTGTTTTTACAGTGAGTGTGAAACCACCTCTGCTTCCGTGCTTGTATTTGAGGATAATTACTCAAAATATGAACATGGAGATTTAAGATTCCTTCGATGTGGACTATTTGTTAAAGCTGGTCGATAATCTGAGCCTGAAGTGCTTTTGAGCACACTGGGCTACTAGTAGCAGACATGATCCTCTTTTCAAACAGCAGTGTTTTTCGCCTACGCGTTGTTACGGTAAGTTTGGTTCACACAATGGGCCGGACTCAATGTGGAGTGTTATTATCCCAGTAAGTCTTTCTCCTGGTTAGCCCCTCAAATTCTCTCCATATTTCAAGTTAAACAGCCTTTAGACAGGCGTTTTGTTGTTGCTGGAAAATGTGTGTTACATCCAAGAAATGATTGCATGGATACTAATTTAATAATATTGTCTCTACCGCGATGTTGTAAAATACAACGTCTTATTTTCCTGGAGAAAATACAAGCTGCTCACAAAAATGCAATCGCAGCAATATGTTTTGTTGTAACACTGCTTTTTGTTGATTTGGGTATAAATTCAGCAGCCATTCTGCAAAGACACACACTGATGAGTGTGTCGCTTATAAAGACGTAGAGCTCATAAATTAAACCCCAAACCATTGTAAAACAGTTAAGAAGCTGTTAGCAGAATATAAGCAAAATGGAATAGTCAACATAAATATAAGGTTTTATTGTCTTTGCGACTCAGGCCAATTGTAGGCTATATTCCCAACAATTCAAAGAAGAATAAATTATATCCAGATGCGTCACAATTAACCAAATACAAGTAAGCCCAAACGTATGCAAATAGTGTGAAAATCTAATCTTATCCTTGTTCAATATCCAGTCTGACAATCCTTTAAAACCATCAAATATGAATTCATGTATAAAAAACGTTGCAGGTTAACAAAGCCATATAAGTTGAAACCACATAAATCACGGCAAACGCCACAGTGACGATAAGACAACAAATTAATGTGATTTACGATCCAAGAGTCAAAAAGAAAAGTTCCTTTCCTACTTCTTCCTCAGAGCCGGTTTTCATCGAAACGTGAAATCAGCTGAAAAGCGCAGAGGAGCTCAGGCTCAATCTGTCGATAATATTTGAACAGGCATTCTCGAAAAGAAATTTATGAATAGGTAGCTGTGGACTTAATATCCGCACGGTCGCCGACGAGAGCGACATTAACAAGCGTCACCTCCTTTGAGTGGAATAAATCATATATATTTCCTTGCATTATATTAACCCCTGGTTAAAGGTTGCTTTCTGCCATGTAGTTGCTTACCTGTGAATCAATTCATCATAAAGCAGTTTACCTCTCGGTTCCTTTCCACGCAGTCTCTAGAATAAATCCTTCACCCTTTGTCTGTAGACAATGCTGTCCTAAACCTGATCTTGCTGTTTTTCAGACATTTCCATATACCAGTGGAGACAGTATTCCCGAAAGAATGGAAGGACTCGCATTCAACTACCAATAAAAAGCGAACAAGGTATCCTTATTCCAGAAAAAAAATCCCTGGCAATCAATCACCATTGAAACATACAGGAATTCAGAACCGGATAGGCCTGTGCAGATTTGGAGCTAACATTAGGATTTTTTGGTTGTTTCGGGAGCTTTGTGATGACAAATAAAGGCGCTGCCTTAAGATACAAGCATATTTGTTCACGTGATTGTTCTCTTCTTCAACCGAGCCTTACCTCACCAATCCATTTTGATAGAGGGTGGCGTTTATTTCCTCATCTGAACTGTGTGAAAATGTTCCACTGCCTATTTCTTTTTCATCTCCTCTAGAATTGCGAGAAATGCAACTCGCCTGCACTTCAGTATTTAAACAACAGCATTACATTATATGCTGCTGTTAAACTACTAATGACACAGATTTACACATCCTCAGGCTCTATCAGTGCAGCAGTTGCAGCATCTATAGTGCTGTAACGGATTTCTGTGCATTTTCTTTATATACCAGCAGAAATTTCCAGCATTTTGTAGATTTTCTCCTCACTTGTTCTTAAAAAAGAAACTGCCTGCAATTTCACAATAAAACGTGTAACGTCTAACTGGGGGCCTTAAACGCACCGCAGTTGTGTAGTTTTGGATTAAATTGTTAAACAATACTATTTCTATCGATGTCCTGTTTGCTAGATGTGCATTTTAAAAATGATTTATGAAATAAGCGACGTGTGGGTCCCCCTCCCCCCCCCACTCCAACTGGGATTTTGATTATATTCAAATAAACCAAGTTATCATCTTTTGTTTGTTGTGTCTGTCCTCACACACTACTGAAACACAAAGAATGAGAGAGCCATTCTCCTGCATTGTTCTCAATATCAATCAGGGGTGGAAAAACATAACACAGCAGACTAAATGAATCTAAGCTATTGGAAAAGACCAGAATGGATTGTAAGATTTGGAGCGGGAGAGAGTCGGCTGCTTCAGCGGTGGGTTATCACTGCTGTGAAGAAGAAGAAGAAGAAGAAGAAGAAGAAGAAGAAGAAGAAGAAGTAGAAGGGATGCAGGACTGTTCGCGTCGCAGCGTATGTTCAGAGGGTAATAAAAGTGAAAGATTTACAGTTTTCGCCCGGCCCCCCTACAGCCTCGCACCCTTTCAGGAATTACTGAGAATGATTTACAAGGAGGCAGAACTGTCAGCCTGCCCAAACTTCCAGGACTTCTTTGAAATCAGAATGAAATCACCCCGACTAATAATAAAAACAGCAGAAATGGACTGCAAGCCAGGGGGAAAGACAAATAACCTGTTATTTTATCTAATGTTAAAAACTTGAACTATAAATCAAGGTATAAAGTTCTACTTAGCAAACAAGACAGCCATTCATAATTTTAATGCTGTGTCTTTTTAAAATATTTAGTTCCTTTTTGTATTTTTGGACCAAAATCGTAAAAAAAAAAAATCTGAATTACACTCTTAATAAAGAATCAGTGGGCCCTATGGAGGGGTCACATTGAAATGAATGTGTTGGAAAGAGCATCTGTTCAGAGCGAGCATCCATAAAAGTCACTGCCCTTTAGTTTTTACCTTTAATGCTATCAATCCATTTCAAGATATTTGCGTAAACCGCAAGATCCAAACAAAATTTCTATCATTTCTAGTAGGCTATATTTGTATTTGTTTTTAAAGAAGACATGCACACAGTGACTAACCACAGCCGATACAATCCTGCTCAGGGCGCACACATCAAAGGGAGCAATTTATCAAATATCAGGACATTTGATATCGTCATTTACCAGCTCGGGCTACATGAAAAATGCTGAAATATTTACCTACCCAAGCATCCATCGGTTCGGATGTGTCGCTAAAGTGCGGGGCTACGGTTGCGCCGGGTATCGGATATTATTTTCTTGGGGGATCTCTTCAGTTTTCAAGTCTGATAGAGTCCTTGCGATTAATGACGACGCCGTGTTTCTAGGGGGACGTGCTGCATTAATTATTTAGACAATCACGTGGTCGAGAATAGAGAGCGGAGTGGTATAGTCTCTGGATTATATCTCTGAATGCAGACAGCGCACTTTAATATATCTTAGGGGGGTTGTCTGGCTCGGAGAGGCTTCTGCGAAAACAGCTGGAAATCAAATATGGCCGGATGGAGAGCGACGACGTTGTATTCCTGCACTGGGTGCAGTGTCATTGAAAATGGCACTGCCTTTGGCTCCCATTTATTGCTGTTCAGACATGTAGGTCAGTGTGGCTACACTGTACGCGGTATAGTAGGCTGCTCTGACCTGGTAATTACTGGGGGAAACTGTGTTATGATATATTTCCTTTCTATTCATTTTTTAATACCAGGAGTTCAGACTACTCAGGTTGTATATTAAATGGTGCAAATTGATAAATATAAATTAGCAATCACTAGTTACCTTAAAAGACTAGTAATGTATATTAGGTAGATTCGTTGTCCAATTATGCCAATGACACCCCCCATCCCATCCCCCACCCCTCCCATCTCCCTCTCCCCCCCCCCTCTTTCTTCAGCATCTATGTACAGATCATTTATGGCAGGATGGTGGATTGGTGGCATCACTTTGTCTCAGCTTCTCTCTGAATCTATATCTTGTATTTTGCACCACATACACACAGGCATATAAGCGCCTGTGCACGCCTATAGGCCTGCGTGTGCTCAGTGGGGATGAGACAGTTGTCACTTGGGGATGAAAACACTGCTGAGTGACTGAAGATCTTCTTTCCACATGTCTGTTTCTGACCGCTTTTGTCTGAATCAGGACTGATTCTGTAGTGTGAAGGGTTGGAGGTCAGTGTTGCCAGTGGGTCATATTCAGTAAAGGCGTAACTGTGAAGCGGGGGGGGGGGGGGGGGGGGGGGGGGGGGGGGGGGGGGGGGGGGGGGGTAATATCAAATGTATGTAGTAATTCATTGTGTGGATGCCTATATTCTAAAACTGTTACAGATAAATGTGTGTATCTTGTAATCTGGTTTCCGAGCAGGACCACAACCTCTGTTTGCATTAGCCTGAATATGCCAGGCCAGTAAACTTTATTTGTGTTTATATTCTGTAATAAAAGACTCGTGTAACGATTGTTTTCCAATAAAGACTCAATTCAGCATCATATAAGAATCCAAACGCAGTTTTTATTCAGTAAAATCACCTTGAAAAGCTCAATTGAGAGCTTAAGAGGATGTTTTTTGCGCAGTCATGCGCTCCTTACGATAGGAGCTGATGAGCGAAAATTAAGACAAGCCAGGGTAAAAACTCTTTTCTTCTTCATTTTTTAAAGATATGCTTGTCATAGACAAATAATATATGTATGGTCATAAATTTCATGCTTGACAGGAGAAGAGGCTGTCTGTCCATGGAGCGCACATTTGGTGCATTTGTGTGTTTTGTAAAAGGGGGCTTAGCTCCATATGGCTCCACGTGCTTGTTACCACTGAAAAAAATATCCTTTCCCACCAAAAGAGACCTTTTTGTTATTTGCGCAGAACGAAAGGCACTAAAAAAACAACAAAAAAAATTGAAAACAAAATGTAGTTTTGAGCAATCAGAGAAATTATAAAATGCCTCAGTGTGCCCGGGAAAATAAACTCAAAATTAAATATTTCTGGTGTGGGGGAAATAAAAGTCTGGCGACAAAGTGCCCTTTGCAATCATTTAAAGGCATATTCAGTAAAAATCTTTATTTTTTCCAATATACGTCTCGCATCTCAATGCACAATACAAGGTAAAAAGCATGTACAAAAATAAAAAAAATTAAAAAAAAGATTGCATATTGACATGAGGAGACAAACGCACAAATCAGAATCTTTTGGGGCTGCGCCTGATATAAATACTGTTAAAACACGTGTACAACTCTGGATTTCACGCACTGACTCTTGCTTCGAAGGATTTAGCTTTGTAAGTGTGGAAAAAAAACCTCCAAAGCAAAGCCAACAGCGCCTGGGAGAGAAAATGCTGCTTGTCCGGCGGGTCAGGGGTGTTGGGGTCAGTCCTTGCGGCTGAAATGTGTCCCCTGGATGAACCTGCCACTGCTGCTTTTGTCGACCTTCGGTTGAAATACCTTTTCAAGCCTCTCATGGTGAAGACTTCACAGTGAAGACCTCTTCGTTCTGGGAGAGCTTCTGGGCTTTTTTTGTTCGAAGACAATGACGGTATAAAACAAAAAAAATATCTGTCTTGAAACGTGACGTGAAAGCCCCCCTCGGAGTAAATGGAAAACTCTACGATTCCCACATTAACTAAGACTAAAACGTTGCATAAAGCCATGCAATTAATGCAAAGAAGTTCAAACACATTTTAGATTAATCAAAATCAAACGAATACTTTTAATTAAAATTGTATGTGTGCTATACGAAAATTTACAGGTTTTTTTGAACAAATAAATAATGACGTAAAAATCAGATTAAAGAAGAATAAACAATTATACTCCTGAATATTCTGGATTTGATTATTTCCGATGAGAAACATCCAATATCAATTTGATGCCACATGCAAGAACAAATGAGCTTTCATATAAGAGTTTCAAATGGCAGGAGAGCGCCTCTGAAAATATACACTGTTTACAAAGATGTCAGGAGAGATTTATAAGGGCACTCAGAATAGTATGCACACAGGAATGTCTTGCTTTTTGGAATAATATTTAGGCTAAAAAAATTCAAAGCTTTATTGTACAAAATAAGTTAAAACATACGAGTCACAAAGAAACTGAGAGTCAACGGGATTTTTTGCAACTTAGGAAAGTAGGTTGTATTAGGCGTGCTCTATGCAAATACTGTTTGCTTCAAGTATATATATATATATGTATATATTGTGCGTTTTATCTGGAGTTTCAATAGGAGAAAAAACTGAAATAACCTTTGTTTGCGTGGAATTTGAACGAAGGGCTTCCCTGTTCTGAATAGAGCAATTCAAAAATCAGCGTGAATCCATGTGAGAAGAGCATAAACACTTTGTTTAAATCCATGAAATCAACCGAGGCTGCTCATTAAATGTCCTCAGGTGGGCAAAGTCCAAAAAATAAAAAAATAAAAGGAAACTGAAAAGTTTGTTTCGTTGTTTTTGAGTCTCTTTGAGGAAATTAAAACAAGAAACAGGGTCAACTTTCAAAACTCAAGGCTGACCTGATTTTCTCACTCAGTCTTGAGTCAATGCTGCTGGGGTCATTTTTGTTAAATAAAAAAATGGCTAAAAATGACATCAGTCCATGCAAAAGTCGAATGCAATCTGTCTTTTTTATGTACAGTTAATTTCTACAAAGGTGTGACACCTTTCTCTCTTATAATGTTGTGATATCAGTCTGGTTATCCTTCTGAGTGCTTTGCAGATGACTGGGGACTGGTGCAGATCTGCCCTTGGTGTTGGGTAGTTTGTGATCTTTCTTCCATTTCATCCGTCTGTTTTGAAACCAGATTTTGATCTGCCTTTCGGAGAGACAAAGAGTGTGGGCAATCTCAATCCGTCGCCGCCTGGTCAGATACCTGTTAAAATGAAACTCCTTTTCAAGCTCCAAAACCTGCTGCCGGGTGTAAGCTGTTCTGGACCGTTTGGGCTCTGGCCCTGTGTAATCCGGGTTCACTAGGAGAAAGAAAACAAAGCAGAAAAAGTCACCAAATGTGGCCAATGCATCATGCAGAATGCACACACAAACAATATAACAAGAGGAGACTCTCTAACCCGGGGGGAGCTCAAACTTAAAGAAAATTCACAAGGAACGACAGCAGTAAATAATGGATGATTTTATCTGGATTTAAGCAGATTTGCTGCAGATTTAAGCACCATTACAACCGGTCAATATGTGTTTTCAGGAGCTTTCAGGCGCTCACCTAGCGGCCTATTTCCTGAGCTATAAAAATTTATGACTTGTGTAATTGGCGAGGCCTTTCAAAGACTCCCATAAATATTACACTGAATGATTTTAAAGTGCAGGTCTCAGCTGGTTCATAAGGAAGAGGAAGAAGACGTGGAAATCTTACCAGTAGTTACGTGGACTTTCTTCATCCACGGGTAAACTACTGCAGGCTGCTTGGCTTGTATCCCATTTTGGCTCTTTGTGTTTTGCTGCTGTCCACAAGTCCTGGGTCCGGGCACTTGGACCGGGGTCCTCTGCTCAGTCTGTATGCTAAAAGAGCTCGGGTGGCTGGATCTCTCGCGCACATGACCCCGTGGCTGCACAGTGGAGTCCTGCACAGTGTTGCAGCCGAAGGGCTCCGTGTAGTTTGACCGTGGGTAGATCCCTGGATGCTGAAAGTCTGTGTCCTGCGATGGACTGTAGAAGTCCGATCCCTGGTCAGGTATATAGTTATTTTGTGAATATTCCTCGCAGGGAGGAAATTTTGGATCCACATACTTAGAGTTCACCATATACGAACTCATGGCCATTAATTTCTGAAGGTAGAAAATACTAATTTTTCTCGAGTTGTCTTTTTTTCCTCCCTCCATAAAGCCCTCCTACTTGGTGTCAACTGAATAAAGTTAGCGAACCATGTGACCAGATCGGCCAATAGAGGTGATGCTGGTCCATAAACGGGTAAACATACAACTAAAAGCAATGTCATCTAACTAAAGATAAACCAAAATTAGACCCTGGTGGAAAGAAAAAAACAAATATTGGCCTGAAACATCCGCGTGCACATTTGGATGATACAATGGAAAAATCAAATACCTTACTTAAACATTTAATTACTTTAAAATTATACAAACAAATAAACATAAAAACGCTGATGGTGCATAGAGTGTTTTATCCGAGAAGATATAAAATATATCAGTTTCTAAGGTGTAACTTGAAGGCACGGTGTTCAACAGAGAAAGCAACAAAAGGTACAAAAAGCCCCATGGCATAAAAGGAGGGAATAATGACAGAGGACAATTGATGGAGACTGTCTTTGTCAAGAAGGGGTCATCCAAAAGTTACACGAATCTCATCACTTCATCTGCTCCTATCCCTTTGAAAAAAAACTGTCTCAGGAGCCTACTGGCCAGCAGCAGCAGACTCTGGGAATCAATAATGTAGAGACACAAACGCTACAGCTGTACAGATGGAGAGTGCTGTGAGTTCGTTTCTTTTGGTACATCCACTTGGTGTTTCATTCAAAAAGAAATGCAGGCTGATTCTTAATTATGTTTATTTTCATGTGAAACATTTTGCTTCAGATGCTCCTTAAGTCTATATAGTTTAAAAATGCCCCAAGCTCTTCTTATGAAGAATGTGGTGATGTCAGATTTATTCTCATTCATAAAACCAACACTGTCACTGCAGCGTCTGACAGCACATCAGACACCACACGGCCTGATAATGAGACAATAAGTCAATACATCGAAGTTATTTCATCGACCATATACTCCCCTAGAATCGAATCTGTGACTGGTTTTATCACACAAATTCGGTTCTACAGGGTATATATAGACGACGGCAAGCGACACTGCCCACGTTTAGCCACAGCACTTTATTTGTAGAGCACTTCAGCCAAATACAATTTACAAAGTGCTTTCCACAGTCAGGATAAACAAAAAACATCACAGGAACAAAGTTACAGAAGAGTCATGCATCAAAACCAGATCTGAAGAAGTTCTATTAGAGGCTATAATAATGTCAGAGTCTTATTCTATTTAACTTTTTACTATTTTTCACTCACTGAAGGAGCCTTTTTCTTTCATTTCGATGTTTTATTTTTAATGTATGTCCCTGGAAGAAACATCTCCTTGAGTTTAGGGTTTTGTGTGACCATTGCATTGTTAGTTTAAACCAAAACTAGCAATGCAGTAGCTTAAAAACTCATGTCAGCCGCTGCTCCTTCCTCTGTACAGAGAATGACACAACATACTGAACGAAAATATCAGCCAGCATCTCAGGTCAGTACAGGTTTCTGCTCAGTAGGTCCTCTTCCCTCCATCATAGTCCAAGTTCACAATAAGAAAAAAGAGCCTCTTCTTTAAATAACATAAATAGCTTTTCACTTTGCAAACTGTCACGTCATAATCAAAGATAAGCATAACGACATAACCGTTAGATACTCGCTCGCTAATATAGGAGAGTTCATCATCACAACCCGAGAGATGAGGATAGAGGCCACAGGGGTCAAACTACATCATTTACAAAGTTATCAAAAAATTCAATTATTTTGGGCCCTGGTGACAGCTCAAAGGGTGCAAAAGTTTACCAATTCCTCCTCAAGCATTAACTAAACCACATGGCTACTGAATGTCATTCTGGTGAAAAAACCTTACAGATGAATTTAAGATGAGAATGGGAATGGGTCATTAATTTACTAAATTAACAAGTCCAGCAAAATGTTTTTTCAAGCACACAAAAATAACCTATATAAAATATTATATTATAATTTAACCCAAACAACCTAGGTCTAGTCCTATATCAATGTGAGCGCCGGAGTTTATAACAAAAATCGGTTTATTTATTACGAATTATTACTAATCCTGTAGCCTACACCTTGAGTCAGTATTATTTGTCAGATTTATCAGTATTGTCAGATTTAAACAATAAATTATATTCTCAGGTGACACTTGTTTTGAAGCACATTTGGCCAAATGTGGCACTGGACCAGTCACACGGGCCATGTTGTCTTCTTCAATAAGAAGAAAAGACATGTAAGAATATTTTACTAATTGGTTATTCACTGGATGGTGCATTAAGTCGTTTAGTTTAATGTAACGTTCCAGCTACAGTTACATTTTCAGCCAGATGCATGTTGTAAAGTTTAAAGTTATCATACACGCCTTCAAAAGGTGAGAATAAAACGCATTACTGCACCTTCTAGTACAAAGTAAATCCTTTCCTCATAGGCTATGTCATAACGCAGATGGAGGGTTTTATCTCCTCTCTACAGATTTCCATTCAAGCTTCAACAAAAAAAAAAAAATATTCGTTTCAAGTAGGCCTGTTCCAAAAAGATAAATAATACGTTGTAAAAATGCGTTCTTGCACTTCACATTTCAGTATTAGTTAGACAGCCTGACCTGCCTTTCACCTTGCCCTGCTAGTCCTTCAGACGGGTCAAAGCCGAGATTCACAAAAGAATGATAAAGTCAGCGTTTCCTGGCAGCTTGTGTTAAACGAAAGGCCAACTAGTTCAGCTTGACTCTTTTTTTCATTAGAATTCCAAGCTTTTACTATCAAAAAGCTCCAATTGAACGTTTGAGAGCAACAGAAAAAACCAAGGGCTATTTAATCTAATTATCGGGCGAGTTATGGGAGGGCTCTTTGACTGATAATAAAAATTAAAACGTTTAATTCCTTGTCAACTTTGTACCAAATATTATTGAATCATTTGTACTGCATTTTTAACAATGACTGATGAAATTAATAATTTGAAGGCCTCCAAAAGAAATGCATTAGGCCTACTGTGAATAAAACAGCAGCCACATGATATGAAAAAGAGAAAACTGATTTTTATTGTTTTAACCTCAGTGCTGTTTTTAGTTGTTTATAAATTTCACTGTGGTTAAAACTGAAGCTCAGATTGTTGCACAAACGAATTGTGAATTATGGCAATTTTAACAGATGCTGATTCGCACATACACTTGTATTGTTTTAACATTCTCAAGAAATTTCACCAAATTCTTCATGAAAGCACGAGTCTAGTGACAACAGGTTGATCACTCTGCCTCTAAGCAAACACGAACCAAAGCTATCAAGTCACTGCATCATTTAGCAGTGAATCAGAATGCCAACTTGAATAACAATAATAATCATCCGACAAAAGCATTGATTGAGTCTTAAAAGGTTTAAACCCCAAACAAGCTCCAGCACAGTAATACGATTAAAATTTCCTCACAGCAGAGCATCATCTAACGGTTTGTCCTGCAGCACGCACTGTTGCCGCTTTTAGAGGCAGGAAACAGTGTAGCCTGAGCATTATGCGTGTGACATCACACGCTCATACCACGAGCATTATGATAAAACACAGCTTACCACAGAGACCGCAACACATGGCACACCGTGCAACAAAAACATCCATGCTGAAGGAAAAGTCAGCCTGCTGCAGCTCCCTGCCAATTGAAGCTCTATTCCAACCCATCTGGACGGTCTAACTAATACACAATGAGAATTATATTTTGGCTTGTCAAGTCCCGGGCCATAAAACAAACTTTAATGGCATCACGTGTTTCCTCACAGCCACTCACAACCGCGCGCATGTCCATAAATAATCCTCAAAGTTGCACTTACTCAATAACGCCGATTACACTAATGTGCACTGAGGAAAAGTCCTAGAAAAGAGGAAGCTGGGAGGTTGCAGCCCAACTGTAGTAATAGAAATAGGAACAGAGGTGCACTGGGACAAAATAGATTGTTTTTGGCATCGTAGTTTTTTTATGTTTTGCATCAAGCTTATACGTTACCAGTGTTTGAACAAACAAAGTCAGCTGGGTCTCTGATAATTAATATTTGCAATCTAATGATCAGCCTGTGACCTGTTCTCCAGTTAGGCTATTTAATTCAAGAATTTTAATTTATTTCACTTATTACACTTAGCCTCGGCTGATTTCGCTTACTTATTGGAAAGATCTGATTATATCATCTCACTGAATCCTTTTGACCTGACGTGTGAACAAAAAACATCAAACATGCCTCACCGATTTAAGCTCAAATACATTTTTCCCCAGTGAACGTGACACAATAAGACTGATGTCATTCATTCTTCCGGGCCAGTCCCAGAGTGCAGAGCGTGCGCGCTCCTCCTCTCCTTTCCTGTGCGAGCTGGAGGGGAATGGTGATGTTGAGGTTGGGTTGGCTGCCACTGTGGGGCATGTATGATAAATGGATGAGCATCAAATCAGACGGCTTGTCACTTTTTTACATGCATGTCCTCATAAAAATGATTTCCCCGGAGATAATGTGAGGGTTAAACCCAAGGCCTCCTGGGAGGTTTAGGAGTGGCTGCACTCACATAGTTCCTGCATAGTTGGTAAGTATGTTTTCTGTGGTTTAATGGCATTTTTGTACTATAAATGTAGTCATTTTACTTTCAGCTCCATCATTTTTCTGAAAGACAATTTCTTATAACATCATCAACATCATGGGGAAGATGTCATGCAGTTTCACCTCTCAAGAATCTGCGTGCAAATGTTGATAGAGTTGCTGTCAATGAAGATACAGTAACAAAGGATCAACTGTGCTGTCGGTATAAGATGAATCAATGACAATAAATGCCTTTTGGGAGAATAAACTCGTAGAACACAAAACTCACGCACATAATCAGAGCAGCTGACACAAGCAGCAGGCTGAAAATGATTGCTTTTGCATTTTCATACACACAATTCTCCACAGACCACTTTCAAAAACGAACCAGTTCACATGACCACGTATCTCAGCCAATCACTGAGCTCAGGAACCTGCTAGTCAAATACTCCTGAATGGGAGCAGAGAGGCTGAGTGTTGGGCAACAGCGCCTTCTGCTGGCGGTTTAACGACTTCCCCCCATTTTCCACTGCAAAAAATGTCCATCCATACTCAAATGTGATTTCACCTAATCATGTGTTTCATTAAACTGTTGAGACAGATGTGCAAGAACGAAGAGCAAATTATTTCCATATTCGTTTAATTAAATAGACTTAATTAAGTGATGAGGCTCGGTTCAAGACTTTTAATCAAGTTCTTGAAACAAATAAAACTTCAATTGACACAAGAAGAATGATCTGAGCCTTTCTGCTAAATTCCATAATTTTGTAAATTTGGACTGAACATAAAACTGGTTGCCATGAGAATATGAGCATGTTTTGTAGTGTAGACGTTATTACTTAACATTAAGCAGATAAAGTGAAACAGACGTGTTGCTCGTGATTATTGGGATAGTGATACAGATAAATGATCGATGAATAAATAAGTTTGTCTAACTGGAAAACGAAACATTTAAACATAAATAATAACTAGTGGACCTTTTAGGTTTCCTATAACTAAATAGGAAGGAAGATTTGTTTACAAAAGCTCTCATTATGTCACACAACAATCCAAAAGAGTCTAATATTGGACCTAAACCACATCTCTGGGGGGATTTGAATAAGGGTGAAAAGGGGAGACCACGTCCATTCATGGAAACTGCTATCTGTTCAAATGTGTGCAGGGCCTGCGGTTAGACATTGTTTTACATAATTACACATAACAAACGCATGCAGGAATTATGTAAGATATGTGCATTGTCAAATTAGAGAACACAGATTGAATCTTAGTGAGTATAATGTTCTTAGGCTTCTGCTTGTGCTTGTCTTCCAGGGTCCATTTTGCCGCATTGCAGTGAGGCTGTAAATACTTTCGCAGCTGCCTGTCAGGCAACAGTGAAATACTGTCTTTGTTCAGTTGGCCCCCATCTCCAGGCAGCTGAAGACAGCTAGGAAAACTGAACTTCTTCTGCCAGGCTTGCATACATGGAATATAGCAAAGCAGATTTGATCTGTGTCGATTATAGTAAACAGATATTAACAAGCAGCATGTATGTGGGAATATAGAGGGCTCATCAGATCAATAAGACTCTCTGGTAGCTGTAGAAATGCTAAATGATATAACTTTTGGTTCACTGGCGATATCTAGTAAGCTGAGGAATATTTTTTTAAAAGGCTTGTCGACATGAAAAAGCTGCTTCAAACTGAAAACGAAATGGGCAATGTTTGTTTCAATACACGGGATTCTCTTCTAATTCGTGTGGAAATAAGTGCACTCAGTTCATCTGCATCAAAAAAATAAAAAAAACACAACCATCACTGACTTCAAACATAAGCTACATTTCTGCAGAATGTTTAAAGAAACATTAAACGATTTGATAATTCAGTTGATTACTTCTTAAAATATCTCTCTTTGATTCTTGCAGCATACTAGCAGCGAAGCACTAAATTTACCCACCTTTTCTGCTTGTATAGTATAACAACAATTTATTTGAATACATCCAGCAACATGTGAAACAACCAAATTTCCTGAGAGCCATTACACTGCTGCTAATTTACATGCCTAATGAAACAGGAAGCTGTCAAATTACACATGCAGACACACAAGCGAAATAAAGTCATTTTTTTACACAGAAAGCTTACCCTTAGCCGGGAGGTAATCCATGTTTATTCTTTGAGCTTTACCTATGCGGTGCATTTTGATAAAGCTGTGAAGAGCCAGTGCCGCTGTGTTTATGAGGAGGTCAGATATGTGAAAAGCTGAAACGCTCCGCTTGGCATCCAGGAGAAATGAGCAGCGCAGTGCTGCAAATATGTGCCGACCAGACTTTTATGAAACGAATGCAATTTTTAAGAAAGCCGACCGTGGAGTATCGGTTTGAACGCCATAGACGCAGAATGCAGTGGGAAAAATTCGCCTGGGAAATTAGGGAAAGAGCCATGAAGACGTTTGCCTCTCACACATGACCAGTGGCATCCAATGACAGGCGACGGAGGCACATAAAAAGGTCTATTACCAAGTTGTAAATTGTCCTCTCACAAAAAGGAATTTCGACTGCAGTAGTTGTCCCCATCTTTGCGCATAATAGCAGAAGCCCCACCAGACCTCTGGAGAAAAACAAGAGGGATTTTTCCCCCCTGTTTTTTGTTTCTATTACTCAACCATAAAATGTTGCATCTTAAAGCGCGAAAGAGCAGTTAGACTGTGGCCCTGAAAATGTTTTTTAGCTTAATCACAATGCGCATTCTTTAGCAGAACAAAAAATAGAACATTTTAGTATAGGAAATGTATCAATTCTTTTCTTGAACATGTGGCAAAATAATGATGAGGCGGTGTTTTGCTTAGATCAGACTGCAGAATAAGAGGCGACATAGACCTATTTCTGTTTTACGTTTAATCAACAAAAGCATTTAACATTTAGCTGTTAGAAATTATGTCTGGGAGTTGTTTTTTCTGCGTCGAACGGAAGCCTTTAACACCAAAGAAAGGACGAATTAATAATGTTTTTCTTTTCTTTTGATTTTTGTTATTCATTGAGCGGCCTATGTGCGCCAATTGTCACAAGAAACACGTCACTGGAGGAAATTAGATCGCTTATTAGGCTTCATTATATCAAATACCGCTGTGTAAATAAAAAATACACTTTATTAAAGTTGTGACTTTGGCTTTCTCAGCGTTGATGCTCAATAATTGTTCCAGACAACAGAATAGCCTACGTTTTAAATCGAGCTGTGTGTAAACGTGTATCGTCTGCGCGCTCCTGCAGGCCTGATGTTATTCTACAAATGCGTTGACAAAATTAGGGAGAAATAAATTATGGCATATGAAAAATGCTTTCACGCTTTCGGCCTGCGAGATTTAAAGGCATGCAGCATTGCAGCATTACAGCAATGCGTGAACATCTCTGCTGCGAATGGGAATTTCTTTCATTTCGTTCTCGTTCATCATGGTGGCATGCCAGAGTCAGCACTGTGCGATTTATAGTATATGGCTCGGTCTTTGGTTTCCTGCCTTATAGCTCTCTCTCTCTCTTTCTCTCTCTCTGTGTGTGTGTGTGTGTGTGTGTGTGTGTGTGTGAGAGAGAGAGAGAGAGAGAGAGAGAGAGAGAGAGAGAGAGAGAGATTCAGGCGATCAGGATTTGTTGCATTACACAACTATGACATTATTGTAACTCTATAGTCCAGTGTAGTCCATCGGAGGAGAAAAACAAATCTGGATCAACATGGCTTTAGTCTCGGTGCAAAGCATACAGGACTATTTGTCTGCTTCATTCTTCTTACATTATGTTACCGTTTTTTATTTGAGGTCACTGATGGCAAGAGAGAGTCCAGTTTTACTGGACCGATGGTGTTAGTTCCGGTATGTGATATGTTGGCGGAACCAGTGCCCAGTGAATGAAAGATGGGGAGCCAAAGACAAATCTATTCACTTTGGACATTGGTCCAAGAAAAAACACATTGCGTCTGCTACAGATAAAAAAACATACAAATCAAATAGTTAATCTAACAGTCAAATGACCTTGGTGTCATAAGGAAACCACAACGTTCCACTGCTTTAGTTTAAAATTAAAAAGACTGCTATTGAGGGAAACAAAGAATTACAGAAAGACGTGGGGTCAGTGGCTGGAGGTGGTAAGCTGTCCACATAGCTGCAACATAATTAGACACATAGAGGACTAATAAATATGGGCAACCAATAGGATAGCATGTCTCACAGGGTAGCAGGTCTCCATGTTTGCATATTAATTCATTAGTCTGATGGGATATTCTTTTTTCTGCGGTCTCACAGTATTTTAACGTATCCGGTTTAAGAATATATGACCAATCGTCTAGTAGGCCCTATATTAAATGAGCTACTGTTAAAGTGTTTTGAGTTTCCTGCTGACTTCTTAAAATTATTTGAAATAAAAACAATATAGCTAAACTAAGACATTTGACATGTGCTTAAAAAGAGGGGTACCTAACAGCAACCTGTAAGTCATGGTAATGTGACATAATCAACTTAGGCTCAAATAATAGGTGCTTTACTTTCATCACAGAGCTCTTTCTGCACGGCCTGATTCCTCGGCAATGAACCCAAATATATTTTTTTAGTTTTTTAACATCATATTGGTTTCTCCTGTTTATACTTCGCTTGTTTCCCACCCCGGATCCAGAACTTGGAATTATAGCAGGCCATCAAAAGTCTGTCGCCGAGAAAGTATAGCTGATGAGTGATTGAATAGGCCTATATTGTTTACATTACAACACTTTACACTTGTGTCATTACTACCAAGCAGACTACCGATTATTGTGTCAGATAATGGACTATAAATCCGTTATTACACCGCCCCTGATCCACTGCAGGCTCTACGCCCACCCCTTGATTCAACATGCATTCCATACTTCAGCAACATTGTTGCATCCTGTGTTCCCCCACGGCCGTTTTCTCACATACGAAAACACTGCAGAACCATCGGAACCTTTAGAACGTGAGACGTCACAGTTCACTCTAGAATATAGCTACCTGTTTGTCAAATTGCGTCACTGACCTCAACTGTTTTACAGTTATTGTGGTTTTCGTTGTGGACATAAACGAAAAGCAGACTAATGGAAGTGTCAAACGCGTTTAAAGGAAACGCAGTAAGACTTACAAGACAGCCAATCAGCTCAGTACACTGACGTGCTAGTGGGCTGGACTAGAGACAGTGTAATATGGATTTAATGTCTCAGCAGTCTACAGGCTTAAAACCGTGATGTTTCCAGATAGGCTCAATTCAAACCTCCTTACTCTCTCACTCTCTGCCTGTCTCTCTCTCTCTCTCTCTCTCTCTCTCTCTCGCGCACACACACACACACACACACACACACACACACACACACAGTGATGAGGGAATGCCTATAACCTCACTTCTTACACTTTCAGAAATACGCACAAGAAACTGCATACATAGTGGACATACCACTGAATCCATCTGAATGTACTTTTTCTGGTACTTTGAGGGTAGCATGCTATTTAACGCTGTTCTGGAAAAGCCCCAACATTGGTCCAAGTACGTTCCAAATCGGTTTCGAATTTCCACAGCTATTATCTCGGCATGCATACAAACTCAACACTGGACAGAGTGTAGTTTGGTTATGGAGCAGCACAGCATGACTGCAGCTAATGACGAGAGTGGAATAGCTGACCCCACTCATGGCCTGTGCGGAAAAGAGGCACATGACTATCTGTAACAGTACAGAGGGATGACTGCGTGGAGAAGGGCATAGGCTATTGACAGAAATTCCCATATTCGCATCTTAAACAATGTGAAACCATATGTCTGAAATAAAGAAGCTGAACGTTATCATATTGGGGTCAAGTTTTCATCCGTGACAGTCCCCTTACAGTCACATAGATCACTTAATTATAGGCCACTGATTGTATCACAGATGTAAGAACGGAGACGTCAGATCAAGACGCAAATAACCAATCCAACATTTTCTCTAGATGCTTCAATATTTTGTATTGTGCTCTATATTCGCTGCCATTGGGTGTCAGGGTTTGGATACTTGACACAACTGGAAGCCTCACGGCAATCATCACTTTTAATGGGGACTAAAGTCATTTTAACCCCTCCGGACACAGAGCCGTATATAGACTGAAGGGAGGCGCCTCTTGTTCTTCCTCTGCAGACTGAATTAAGAAAAGCAGGCTGCACACTTCTGCGTTTCCATCTTATATGTTGACTTGGAGTCCTGTGGCGTTTACAGCTCTTGTAATCTGTAAAACAATAAATAATAAAATGTATATTAAATGCCCCAAGCTTGACGGTCAGTTTAGCTTCAGATAATGGAAATTAGCACCCTCACGGGCCTAAAACGTGTTTGGTTTTTTTGGGGTCACAGAAACCTTAATTTTTTCTTATTCAATTTATTGTACTTAGATTATTTTAATAATGGACTTAGGCTATACCATTTGGAAAGAGGAAAAACATTGTTACATATGCTATTTTCCTCTACAGGCCGCAGCACCACCTCTGTGCTCACTGTAACTCCACATTGTTGATGTCAACGATTTAAACAAAAACATCCACGTTTCGACACTGCTTGAATAAGAAAGTTGAATCTTTATATATCTTTATATTTTTGTATATTTTCATTACCTCACTATACAAGGAAACTGTGACATCAATGCGCACAATCAAAGTCGTTTAAAATACTAAATCATATTGATAAAGGAGGAAATAAGGGGACATTTACAGGAATACATTTCTAAATGTTGACTATAATTATATCTGTGGTTTTCGTCTATAAATGATGGACTAAGGCTGCTCCTGACTTCCATAACCCCTGTCTGTATCGATTAAAAGTGGCTCTTTTGCGCAAACTACTTATTGCTGAGATGTGAGGTCTGAAAACTATTAGGCTACGAGATTTGTTTTGTTTTTTAATCACCATATTAAAAACTGCAATATGCATTAAACAAACATGAATTTGGACTTCCAGCATTGCCACTGTTCAAGCAGCGTGCTATTCTAGTTTTTCCCCAATAACAGCGTTACATTCAGCAAGAAAATTGTAGGCCTATTATTATTATTATTGCTTAAAAATGGACCCCCATACTGAATCTGGACTTTTGAGTAGTTCACAACCCGAAAACATCCAGTTTTATAAAGGACACTCAAAGGCATACAGTATAGTTTCTTCTTTAAAAATACGTTATCAATGAATCCATGAGTAGGCTACATGTTGTATGGTATGGCGCATGTGTTGCCTATATGTTTCGGCTGTCAATGACTAGATGTAATTGAGACTAAAAGAACAATATCGCCCTCTAGCGCTCTCACTACTTTTCAAATGAAACTCCATCAGAGGTAAACAGATAGCATTTAGTTCTGCATAATTCAGAATTTTTCCATTTGATTTGAGTTGTGCAGTAAAAAATGTTATTTATTTGCACAAGCTTAAGAATAATTATTATTAGCCTTCTATTTGACTAAAAGTCTATTTAGTTTTCTCCGGTTGAGCCTGCAGGGGGTAAACAATTGGACTCATGCCTGGTTCCATCTCAGTATAAAATAAATTCATCAGCCGGTAAAAACGCATCAGACAGCAGTCAAATTGAAGTTTTTGTTCCCATCGTTGGGAAGTGCAGTAGAATAAACGTGACCATTAAGGTGGGGGGTGATTTCCTCTAAAACAATTCATCGACCAGACACCCTGTGGAAAAGTGTCTACATTAGGTTTGTCAGCAACACAACCAAACGCCCAAGAAAAAAGGGGGTTCAAAGGAGAATGCAATTACTGGCCAGGACCATAAACTCATTTAGGCCAGACGTCTAGCCATTTCTATAGCTTTATTGGACCGCGTTTCTTCCTGCTTTAAAGTAATTATTCGTACAAGTTGGACAATAAATTGGAAATCCGCTGCAACACCTCTCCCAATCGTAAACACTTTATTACTGGTTCTTCTAAGTTTCAAATCCACCGTTTTAAAAACGTGAATTGTAACACTGCTTCTCCTTAGGGTTATTTTCCTCCTAAGGATTCCTTTAATCTCTGCGGATTCATTTATTGGCTGGAAAATTCAACTGTCAAACATTGACTCTATTGGGTTTAATTTGTGTGGCATTTTTTTGTTATGGTTGCAAGACAGTGTGCTGCAGTAGCAGCCTCACTGTAAACAAGCCCTCGGGGAATATTTTCCCATCTAAAAAAAAAATCAAATTACTTAAATGAAATAACCGGCCAATATGCCAGAAACATGCAGAGAAAGTTGCTAAATATATTTAATAAAGAAAAAATATTAATATATATCGATGTTTGAGCTAATTTAATGATTTGCTTTCCACATGCAGGACCAACTCACTCTGCTCTGTGAGAAAGCATGCCTGTTTATCACTCATACACCTAGAAAGTAGCCTAAACGTCTTTGTGAAAATCTATCAGTGCACGTGCCTGTGTGTGTGTGTGTGTGTGTGTGTGTGTGTGTGTTTGCTGACACAGATAGCAGTCAAAGAAGTTTAAGCTGTGAAAATGTTTTATATACAACTCCAATTTCTTAACAGCTCTAAAAGCAATAGGCTACACATAGGCACGTTTCCAACTGACGGGGGATGCTTAACAAAAAAATGCTTTAACATCCCAGTGTGAGTATTTGGTTAAATTGTAAAACAGAACATGTCAGATCGAACTCTCTAAAAGAAGAGAGGGATCCAGTCTTTATCTCATGAAGACAAATTCCCGCAAATGTGATTTGGATACTGACGCATTGCGTTACCTAGTGGGGCTAAAAATAAAAATAAAATGTCTACCTAGGCTCCTACCAAAATAAATGTAATTGTTCAGATGGCTTCCTTGGTGCAAACATTAAAACGTGTGAAATGGCCAGCAGTGGTTTCATAGGTGATCCTTGCTACTCCTCTCTCTGTTCATCTTCTTCATTTTCATCCTCCTGTTCTGGAACCAGATCTTAACTTGTCTCTCGGTTAAACTGAGTATGCGGGCGACTTCATAACGTCGGTCTCTTGTCAAATACATGTTGTAGAGGAACTCCTTCTCCAGCTCCAAAGTCTGATATTTTGTGTATGGGCATCGCTTCTTTCTAGTTGAGCGTGCGTGAATCCAGTTTGCTGCAGGGTTGTCTGGACAGAGAATAAAAACAGAGAAAGACACATATGAAGACATAGATGTGCAAAAAAATTATTTTAAAATTGAATATTTTCCAGTGAATTAAGCCCAAATGGAGGTTCGGGGAACTGTAAAGGACACTGCAGTAGTGTGGTTGCAGTGGATCAAAAGCAAACTGGGAAACAGTTTAATTTGATAGACAATGAGAAAATGCAATTTAGATTACATGTTTCCTGTTTTTACTGATAAGCCCCCTACCAGGAAGAAAACAAATTAGTCCTATATCTATCTCATCAGATAAAATCTCATCAACATGGGGCAATGTGTATCTATTTTGGGTGTCCTGCGACATGAAAAACTTTAGAATCCCCTGTAATAACCATTTGCAGGGCGGGTTTTTTACCCCTTCCCGAGCCGCGGTACGAGACACTTTTATAGGTTAGTAAAACTGGAGGTTTTACACACCCAGCTCCTACAGTTCTTAGGGTTGTAAATCAGGACTGGCTATTTCGTTTACTTACTTGGGTCAAGTTGTTGTTGTTTCTCCTCTTTTGGCTCGCTGTGGCTCGAAAGCTCACTTCCACTGTGCCCTTTGGTCGCCTTTTCTGCACTCTCCGAGACTCCACACGCGAATTCACCGGCGAACGGCCGAGCCTCCGCTTCCAACGCGTCGCACTCCGCAGCTTTCGGTGGCAAGACCTCTGGCTTTGTCCCGTACGGCCGAGTGCTGGAGTGAAATCCGGCGAACGAAACGTGGTTGGAGATGGGGTCCATCCAGGAGCGGACGCCTACATATCTGCCGTCCGAGGCGGGGAGATGGGACTGGTGGTGGTGGTGCACGTACGGATGATAAATCCCTTGCGGGTGAACCGAGGACCAAGACGAGGAGAAAACGGCGGACTTTGGTGCAAAATTGCAAGAGGAGAAGTCTGCGTTGTCCCCAGCACCTGACGGCCTCGGGGTCACCATGTGTGGAGCCTGAATAAAGCGAGCACCGTACACATCCTCCGGCTCCTGCCCCATTATAGCGTCCACATAGCAGTTGCTGAGAGTGCCACTGGAAGACATTTTTGATCTCTTCCTACTCATATAATAAGGGTTGCACTGTTAGGGGAAGCTTCCCTCTGTGAACAATCGTAGTATTTTTGCTGGCCTGCATCTACAGGGATTGGTTACATGGATCACGTGGTCATATTTACCAATACAGCGAGTAAATCAATCCAGCCCTTGCCCTGCTTTTTTGTGTGTGTTGTTGTCAGGTTTAATTTAGCTTTTCATTTCACAAATAATAAAAAGCCACATCAGATGTGACTGGAGGGGGAAAACAATCGCTCAAATGAATGCAAATGTTTGTTTTTTCTGTTTCTCATGTGCGAGTGGCTGCGGGATATTGCAACATACCAGCAGTTCAAAAAAGGAATAAGACACTTTCACCCCCCCAAAGTCCACCAACACGGATTCGCCGTATCTTAATGTTTGAGAAAAGTCTTGTAATATCGTCCTGATACCCTCAATGCTAGTAAAATGGTTTATAGACTTAGGAGCCCTCGTAAAATATATGTAATAACATGTTGTAAAATAACAGAAGCCATTTCCGTTCACAACGCGGTGTATCCATTGTTAATATTCGGCGAGGAAACATATTTTCTGAGGTCAGTTTAATTTTTAAAGCTAAGCCGGAAAAGGCAGTTGTGAAATTATTGTATTCATTCAAAGGAGGGCAATAATGTCTTTATGTATCAATAAATGTTTTATGAGGTGCGTGTGATTATACATGCTGTCAATAAAAAAAAAGGAAGCCTTGGAGAAGCAAAGTCCATCTGTGCATTGCTGTCTGAAAGGTGTAATTTAAATGTAATATGCATCTTTCCCCCTTTTTTAAACAGAAATGAACTCTTTTCTGTTTGATTTTAGAAATATGTTGACCTTCAGTCAAGATAAAAAAAACAGAAGCACATTTCATAGGCAGTAGCCTAGTTTATGTTTAGGTCAAATCTGCAGACTGGATCAGACTGACAGTTGAACCATGTAACATGTAATTTAATCACGGATGATAATATGAAGTGATGTGCAATGAATACGAAATGCAACGTGGCTACTGAAGCCTGCGGCTCTCGGGAAGGAAGGAAGAGCTGATTCTTGCCTGTGAATTTGTGCTTGAACGTGTCCACACCTGATAGTCCCGATAGACTATTAGTTTAGTCACAAACAGGCCTGAAAATAAAAGTAACACTATGTTTACTGGATGACACGACGACTGCCTCTTTGCTTCTCTCTGCTGCACTGTGGCCTATGGGCCAGAACACAAACAGACGATTGACACTAAACGGCATAAGAGGCAGGACCTGTTTTGTATTTAAGCTCTTTTGGTAAAAAAAAAAAAAAATTTTGAGTTGGTAGGTTTCAAATTGTTTTCAGGACACTGTAATATATTTAAAATATTGTATTATATAGTACAAACAGCATGTGTTATAACTGCTGGTAGCCCTTTAGCTACTCAATATTTTTAAGTCTTTAAGCTTTAAGGTCCCTCGTCAGATGAAGATGGAGCATTATTGGAATTAAAAAAACGTTAGGAACATTGTTGAAATCCCATTTCTTGTCTTGCAGTAACGTGCAATAGACATGTTTAGAAAATGTATTTGTTGTGTGTTTTTTTCCTCCTCCTCATAAACGTTTTCAGCAAAATAGTGCCTGCCCCAGTGCAAATACTGCCACAGACTTCCACACTGATATAGTAACTGCTGATAACGGAGATAACTGTAGAGACTTTCGTAGCACAAACAAATACAAAACAAGATTATTTGACAATTTATTGCAAGATACATGCCACAAACATGCAATAAATTCACAGATTAACATTGTTCTCCGCCACTTTGAAAGGCCCATTGAAACATTTCACTATTGAACAAATGACTTGCACTTACTGTAAAACAAGTGTTGCACTACAGGACAATGAAATGTGCTTTCATGACTGAAATAGAGTAGGCTAACACTTTCCAAACAGCTCGCCATCGCGACACAACATAATATCCATGTCTACTGGCGGAGGGGAAACCTACTCCTCCAATAACTTAAGACCAAAAAGTGTTACCCTGTGATAAAATAAAACAAGTACATGACACCACACAAAGTACTGAAATTGGCATTTATAGTCACAGTTTCGTTGAAATTGAAGATAAACGTCCAATGCCACTAAAGCACCAAACTGAATATGAGAGGGAAACGTAACAGACAGCTATAACGACAGATAACATGCAAGCTCACGAAAAGGTGAGATTTGAGGTCAGTTCACGGATGCGGTTTTCCCTGCTCATTTTCTTCAGTTTCATCCTGCGGTTCTGAAACCAGATCTTGACCTGCCTGTCGGTCAGGTTGACGCTCCTGCTGATCTCTAGGCGGCGCTCTCGGGTCAGATACATATTGAACAGAAATTCTTTCTCCAACTCCAAGGTCTGGTGCTTTGTGTAGGGACACCTTTTCTTTCTCCCACTCTTTGCAGTCAACCAGTTGCTCGTCGGCGTGTCGTTCTTGCAAACTGCAAAGATTTAGATCAGAGACATTATCAGTGCGATTCAGCCTGAGCAAGGTCTCACCTGCTACTTTTGGATTTTGCCTCTGGGAAATAACAAAATATAAATGTTTTCCCGGAATAATTAAATGCAGGGGGTGTTATTAGTCACATACTTGCCACCGCTAATAAAATAGAAATGAAATGAACCCCCAGCTGATCAAACCGCACACCAGGAACACATCTTATAGAGCTTGAAACATTATCAGAAAATCTATTAATTTTACAAAAGCTTAAAATGCATTAACATGTAACCTTTGATTAAATTGTTTTTAAAAAATTATCTAATTTAAATAGAATTTCAAATACAGTGATATTGTCATGTTGCAGGGTTCTAGTTAAATACTCAATTATTCAGCATTACACCGCTGCAAATGCACATATATTTGAAGATCCTGGAGTGATCATAATATCACAGTTACAATAGCTGCTTGGGTTAAATTGTTAGTTTCTTTAAAAGGGCGCAATATTCCATATATATAGCAGCAGATTGTGAAAATATTGGGTTTTTTTAAATTGCATGGGCCCTATTTGAATTTAAATATCTGAGGAAAGGGTTACAAGCATGTCTGCATGCTGCATGGTGAAACCATTTTGTTGCCTATTACTGCAACCTGAGAAAGACTCTCATTAAACATTACGACTTTAGGGTTGTTTGTGTTTTATACTTGGTTTTATGGTGCTGGAGCCTTCTCAGCACTGCAGCGCCACAAGATAAAAAGCTTTCATTGTAGCCAACCCACCTTTCCCTTCCTTCTGCAGCTGCTCAGGACTGGATACACTGTCTTCCGTGGAGCAGATCTTCTCCCCCGAGCTGTATTTGGGATCCGGGCTTTCTGGGGCCGGTGTCCTTGACGTCTCGGGGTTTTGCGGGACGTCCTCGCTTTTCTTTCCCACCTCTGCGAAATTAGAAGACGCCGATGAGGACTGCGGTTTCGGGGTGACCCGGCTGAGTTGCAGCAGTGTTGGGTTTGGACTCGGCGGCTCATGGCAGTAGTGTTCCTGATGTTTCCCGTTCGCATAAGTTTGGCTCAGTCTGAAATAGCCCGGAACCGGGATCTCGGGACCATCGACTGGACAAGACTCGGGAATAACGTTTGAATATGCGGGGACCTCTGACGAGCTGACTTTCTGTACTCTCTTATCGGAGTACATGCAGCAGTTACTCTCTTCCTTTATGCTCTGTGAAAATGTACAGTTTGACATCTGACTGGACGACTCTATTCTGCAGGGTCTATTCGGATCAGTCCAGTTATCTATTTGAGGTATGTACGAGTGGACATTCATGCCCATATTTTGGTGGTTGACCTCCCCTCTTTTGCCGAAAGACGGCAGGAGTCCACAGGTTTGCATTCCGTAAGTTCCCATTTCTGAGCCAGACGGCATGTACATGTTGCTGCTGGAGTAAAAGCTGTCCGTCCTGCAAGCACCAATTAAAGAGTCCACTAAAAATGTGTTTGCCGCAGGAGAGCTACTGGGAAAGGACATTTTGGGGGATTAAGTTCTTTAGAGGAGAGAGATGTCCTTTGTAAGCTGACATATCTAGGAAAAACAATCTCAGTGTAAGTCAGGATGCCTCCCGACCACATGACAAGCCCACCAATGAGATTTGAAAATGGCCTTGAGACGCAGCCTCCTCTCCCCTGCGCGCACACACACACACACGCGTACTGCGGATGCAGACGTGGTCAACAGCGACACCTACAACACGGACTTGAAATTGGTTTACAGACCTGCGCAGGCAAACGGGGCATCGCGAGAGGCTGTTCATCACAAATGAAACAATCACATTTAATAACGATTTGAATGACAGAATCAGAAAATAGTCCCCCTTCATTTGGAGTTTATCTGTTCAAAAACTGAAGCTTTATTAAGTGTTTTCGATGTGCAAGATGCTTATGTTTCTTTGTGTGAGAGACAGACTGAAGGCAGATGGGGAGAGAGAGAGAGAGAGAGAGAGAGAGAGAGAGAGAGAGAGAGAGAGAGTGTGTGTGTGTGTGTGTGTGTGTGTGTGTGTGTGTAATGCTGTCTACATGGCGCATAGGCAACGAGTGCAGACTATTTTAAATAATGTAACCTTTACAAATTTTGTGTTTTTTATTATCAACTGTTCACGACGACTGTCTCCAATACCTTTGAATTTAAATAAAGACAGAAAGCTAAATAAATATGACACATTGCAAAACACTGTTCCTCTCAATTTTGTTATTAATTCAGGTTTTGAAGTTTAATGGGGTTTTTTTGTTGGTTTTTTTTTTTGCATATGAATTATTTTCCTGTTGCACCCAAACCCTTCAATATATTGGCAACGGTCATTTAAAACTAAAATGTGAGTACATTCTGTTAGAAGCTCTGTATGCATGAAGGTCAACACTATAACACTGAAAGGATTTACTTTTCAAATAAAGTCAACTTAAGACGGATAGAAAATTGTTCTTTATTATTTGCACAGATTATCAAGCACAATGTCTTTATTTGCGTGTTGTCACGTGTATTTCCGATGTTCAAATGCAAAGTTACAAAACAAAAACCTCGGGGCTTCATTGTTTTTGTCTGCAAGGAAGGCAAATGTGTGCAAGATGAACAGAGTGTCTGTTAAGTGTGTCTGGCAGATAAAAACACATTGTATTTGAATATGTCCATCGACCACAAACCTGAAGTCAGCCTACAAGTCTTAATAAACAACCACTTGAAGAAAACACTGTACATGCGGCTTGAAATAATTAGGCCTATAGCTTTGGTATTTATGCCACAAGGTTTAAATAATCAAACTTCTGTGAGAGGATCATCTGCCAGGCCTTCAAGGCTCTTCGGTATTTACAGTTGGTTGTAAATACACATTTGTAGTATGCAAATCATTCCAACATCCCATGATTCACAAACAACAAAACAGAGGCTTGTTAACGCAAATTTCAAATAGGTGCAAAAAATACACATCTTGATATTCGGCCATTTTAAAGCAAGAAGGCTAAGGGAGACATTTGACAGCACGAACATCATTTATGTTTTAATAATCAGATTTATAATAGGCCTAATGACAATTGCTCAAAAATGGTATCGGGCGATTTTGTATACCATGTGAGGCACTGAGCCAAAAAAACTGTAGTCTTATAGAGTAGGCGTATGGAGTATATTCTTCAGGTATAATCAACAATTCACACACGCACAAAATATAAACTAGTACCTTAAAAGTGTAAAGAGAAATTGGACCTCAGGTTATTGGCTATAGTTTATTATTATTGTTAGCCTAATAATAATAATTTAAAGGGAATATCAGGAGATCCACTGTTGGGTCTATTTAAAACATCAGGGTTTAGCATATACAATTAAAACATAAGAGTAGAGTTATTCGAAAAGAGTACACAGACATTGTTGTAGTTTCTGGCAAAACCTAAAGCTTGAAACTACAGAAGTAGCCTACTCCATTTCTCCTTCTTGGAGCAGGCCTACGTGTTATAGTTTTTAAAGCAAATAGCCAGACGCAGATGAAGGATATTTTAATAACAGCTATAAGGCTACAAAACTAAATTCAATGAAAGTAAAATTTTCGGCAGAGTATTTGGAGTCTGTAGAGACTGGCCCAGAATATTATGTGGCCTTCAGATAAAGACCGTTTAAAGGTTCAGATGGCAAAGACACGGAGTACATTTTATTTTCTTTGACTCTCAAAACACTTGAACATGACTTGTAAATGTAGGCTAATTGCAGTCTGCGGGACACGGGATTTGCACCAGTTAAACTAAAAAAACTAGACTAAATACTTGACTAAAAAAACAGTGAGATTAAGGATTAAGATTATCTGTGCTCTTGTTTTTCTACAGAGACACTGTAGACAATGTAGCCCACAGGCTACTGTTGAATGTTTGATGTTAAAAATGGAGTTAGAAAAAAAATGGCATTCTGTCGAAGACATGACAAGGTTATGCAACTGAATGCACTTTTAATGGAAATGAATTTAAATAAAAATCCAAACAAAACCCATGTAGAACGGATTACCCCTCCACTGGATGATTTTCATGCAGGACAAGATGTTAAATTTGGCAGAACCCTGCATTTCCACGGGCAGCTAAAGCTGCAAGTCTGCCCTCATGTGGATACACCGAGAAGCAAAGTGAAATGCCCCACACAGTTGGTAATGCAATTTCACTGCAGGACATGATGACAACCCAATCAAACGCTTAATGAAATCCCGGTTTTCTTATAGCCTTTTTGGGAAATAACTGAATATGTGACACATCACAAATGAAATAAACAACCTTTTTTTCTTCCCCATAAAAGACGCTGAAACAAGGGGTGTAATTGTTGCTGCAAAGACCTGAAGTGAAAATAATCCCCTACTGGCATCACATGAATGATCAATTAAGCGACTGTTTGTGTGGAATCAATGCATTTACTTACTCTGTCCTTTGGTTATAAAAATAGAACATATACATTACTGAGGTAAAACATGGCCCCAGATGATTTCACTTCTTATAGAGCCAGCCTGGGGTTAATGTACAGTGGAGCTGCACGAACACCTGCATTAATTAAAGATGGAAACACGCTTTTTACGCTAATTAGAAATTGTTCTCCTTTGCAGCAAATTTAGAGGCGTCAAAGCCACATTTCGTCTGTTCAGAATACAAAAGCAGATACACTTGAACAATTGCCTATCCTATATGGCTGTCCGTGTTAGAACATCCTATTGTCTCCCATTTAACACTGGTAACATTTGTGACAGTATCGGATGTGAGAAGGAGATGTGGACGGGATGCGCAGAAATCTCTAGAATTCTCCAAACATCTGTAGCCTGGAGCGAAACTAGCTACTTTGGGACAGGAAAGTGAATCAGTCCTCTCGTGGAATAGGGGGTTGGGACACCAAAGTCCAATAGCCCCCTATTTAGATATTTACAGCTACGTTTATTATACTGTCTGGACGGTTCAAGGTTTAGTAAACAACCCGTGTTTGAAAGCAAAAGGAACTAACGGGATCATTGAAGCCCGCAAGCGCCAAATTTCTCCATTGATGAATCTTAAGAAAAATCCCCCCTTTTCATGTTATTTCTGTAGGACTTGGTTAGGTTCATGTGACAAGTTTCGTGACTATGATACATTTGATGTGTCTACTTTATTTCACACCACAACGTGCATTAGGCTACATGCGTCCTATAAATGGACATTACACACGGTAGAACGCCTACACATTTTTATATAAATAATTTCAAAGCACAGCTCGCACTTTGCTGAAATATGTTTTGCCAATAACTCGAAGAAATATGTGAACACAAATAAATAAATGCATAAATTGTTTGCAATAAGATTTGTGCTAAATAAACAGTTTAAACAGGATGATACGGGCTCACATATGTCAGCTGAATATGCAGAGGGGGCAGTCTTTAAAAGATATGGGTGTATAGCTTCTATTTTACTACCGTGTGTGTGTGTGTGTGTGTGTGTGTGTGTGTGTGTGTGTGTGTGTGTGTGCACTAGGCCTATGTCAGGTATCAGAATAAAGGATTCCCAGTGAAATACTGTAGGCGGTCGCGGTTCAGCTTTTTCTCTTTCATTCTTCTATTCTGAAACCAAATCTTCACCTGCCGATCGGACAGGTTTAACATCCTGGACAGCTGAAGCCGCTTCTCTTTGTTAATGTACACGTTGAAGAAAAACTCTCGTTCAAGTTCTCGGATCTGGTATTTGGAGTAAGGACACCTCTTCTTCCTGGACTTGGTTGATGAACCTGCACAAGAACAGAAAACGTGGGGAAAAAATAAAGATCACGTCATAACATTTTGACTATAGTTCAGTCTACAGGTTGACAAATACATTTATTACTGCACAAAGGCTCTCTGTCTCTCTCTCTCTCACACACACACACACACACACACACACACACACAGACAACAACAGAGGCATTTGCATTAAAATTAACTTTATAGATTTTTATGCATAAGTAGTTGTATTGTATGGAGGCAGAGCATCACATTATGTCTTAGATTCCCTGTAAGTGTTGCTATACCTGCACAACAATGCCTAAGACGATAAAATAAACTTTTCTGATTTTCCCCCATAAATACAAATCAATTCCAGCAACGCAGTATTGTTATTAGACGCAAGACGACCTTTAAAGTATGGTTACTTAACCGTTCCCCATTGTAAAAACCTTTACAACCGTAAAGTAAATCTTATTGGGATATAAAAGCTTTTGCATGCTTATAAAGAGGCGCGTAGCCCTGGACGGGCCACGGCGGTGGACACAGCGCAGCCTAGACGCTCTATTGTCCAAACTGCACACCTTATATCCAAAGACAAAGAGGACGACACTGACTTACTCTGTTGGCTGTTTCTGTCGCCGCAGTTGGAGGATGAGTCCTCGTCGCCGCTCCCGCTCGGCTCAGCTTTGTGCTGTTCCAGTTTGGTTAAAGCCTGAATGTTGTTCGCAGCATCTCCGGGAGCAGCAGAGTCTGTCTTTTGTTTGGGGAGTTCCGCGTTGGGCTTGTCCGAGTTACCAGCGTCCAAAAACTGGTCGAAGCCCTGGGGAAGAACCCCATTTCGGCCGACGTTGGTGAAGAAATTGCAGGGCGAGCTTGTGCCCCCGTGGTGGCCATACAAGGACTCGTTTTTGAATCTTACATCCGCCCTGCTGCTGGAGGACTGGATCAAGTCCCGATGCATCATCTCGTCCGTTGAGTAGTAGGACGCGTAATTGCCCCTGTAGTGCCATTTGCTGGGATGGTCCAGTCCATAATCCCTGAAAGCGACTTCTCGAACAGGTTGGACTTGGGCTATGTTGGGAGAATAGGGGAAATTAATCTGACACGAAGTAGTCTGCGGTAAAAAGGAGGAGACTGATGTAAAATCGGGCGTCGAAACATAATAAGTACAGCTCGGTAAATACATATTTGACGCACAGCTGCGATCATCGTATTCAGTCATATCTCTCCTTCCCTTTTCCTCTTTGCAACAGAGGAAAGGATTTGGCAGCTTTGGCTGTGTTAAACTTTGTCCATCTATAGCACCAAAAGCGCGTGGAAAGACCCCGCCAGGGAGAAAAAATCGGAAACGTAGGCAGACCTGCAATACATCTTGATCGATTCTTGAGGTAATTGTGTCATGTGATCCAGCCAAGAAATTACCATACATCAATATCAGTCATTAAAAACTGTCCGGAGAAACTCATGTGAGCGAATGCAAGAGACTTCATTGGCTCCCTGGCTGCAGAGGAAACTCCTCTCCAGCCTTCTTGCCCTGTAGCTCATAGAAAAGGAACATTTGAACCGCAGCTCTAATATTTAATTGAATGCTTTTACAGCAACATAATCTTCATCCTGTAATGACATCCGCACGCATAATCTTCAATAAATTCGCCGCACTTTGAAGCAGGCGTTTGCAGCAACAGTTAGGTTTGGAAACATTGAAGTTGACCTCCGCGTTGCAGGCAGAGCTCGGGGAGAATGGCACCCAAGGCCACCGCGCATGCACATTCGCTGCACAGTTAAACAGGAAGACTGCAGAATTATTTAGGATTAACAAGCGGTTCATTAAGTAATTTTTATGCAAGTAAATGTTGGGGTGCGTTGCGCGTAATCGCTGTGCAGCGTGGCGGTTGGAGGACATTTAAATACACACAAACAAACGCAGCAGGAAAACATTTGAATTCATTATCAGATACAAGCATCTAGTGCAAAACAAGCTCAGGTGCCAGAAAAGAAATAAATAGGCTAAACTACTGCTATTTCTTATTCTTTTATGAATTATATTGCAGGGCATGGAGCTAGCCCGTCTGAGCCACGTGGGCTTGTACTTAATGTTAAAACGTTGTTTGCTGCTTGTTTTTTCATTTGTTAGCCTACACCTTAATAATGAATGCAGATGAGCGCGCGCGAAAAAAAGTATAAAATCAGCCCACACTCTGCTATTGCAGATGCAGAAAGGTTGATTATGGAAGTAAAATGCACAAATGCAGCCATGAATCACTAAGCACACTGAGCGTGGCTAAGTCCAAAACAGCTGGCTTTGACCGTATGTGGTCTATGTGATGTCCACCAAGCATTCAACAACAAACCTCTGCACCCAAATCATTTTATTGCACGACGGCAGCGCCATGCCTGCAGGGTTCAGGCCCTGTTCTCGGTGGGGGAAAAGGAGATATAACACTGGTGAACGGATACCACAAGTCTTCGAGCCTCGATCAATATTTTGTTTCCCTCTGTGAGTATGATTTTTATGTTTATTACTGGTAAGAAAGTAGAGAAGGACAGCAAAATGTTAAAAGAAAAACAAGCACTTCCTAGTTGTTGCAGGCCTGAAAACAACATTATCATGCAAGTTGTGCTCCTCCAGTAGATAGGCAGCTCGAATTTGAAGGCCGGGTATTGTAGCGAGAGGACAAGCAAGCTTGAAGGTCACACATAAAATGTGGAAGTAGCTTTAAGGCGTCTGGGGTTATTGTTATTGGGGGTAAAACCCTCTCTGTGGTCATTGTCCCTGTTTTCAACCTTTATCGCACTTCAAGTTGAAACCCCCCTCAGGCAGTTAGCATGCAAAACAACATTTGTGTTTATTTACAAAAAAATGAGGGTGAAATTTGGACACAGCCTAAAGAGTTCAAAACCTCATCACAGTGAAAAGTGAAATATTAGAATGATCGCATAAGACTGAACTTCTCAAACAGACAAATAAGACAACGTTAAAGCGACCTGTTGCCCCTCTCACTTGTGTAACTGTTTATTTTTTTCAGTTGTGCCTTTTAATTTATCTATTTGTTGTTTGGAAATTTGGATGGAAAATGTGTATTAATTTCATCAATCTTATTATTATTATTAGCCTAAATCCGTTTTGCGGTTTTGCACTAAAATAACGTGGGATGTTTAATTTTCTGAGTGTAATTGACATTCACAAATGCGCTAGATTACTTACATTGTCACTGCAGGCTAGAAGTTTAGAGGAAGCAAACTTGAATTAAACTTTTATTTTAGTGACTGAGCCTGTTTTGTTGTGTGTAATATGTGCGCATTGCGCATAATACGGACTTTATTACTACAATTGTACTAAAAATAGGATAATCTACTTCAAAATGGTTTATATCTGTTGTAGAAATAGACATTTAGAGAAACAAATTCATATATCCTCACAAAGAAAGTAGCTTTGGTGCTAATATTGGGGAAGTAGCAATGCACAGCCTACTAACTTGACCTTAACTTTGTTTTGGCGCCCCCACAATCTTAAGGAGCCTGAGCTATATGCGTTGGGCAATAAAGCAATAAAATAACAAATAATGAAGGAAAACGTTGCCTATCTGATGCATAGAAAACTCAAGTGTGGCCGTTCAAACTGGTCTGAGCAATAAAAAACTAATTAAACGTGTTATGTGGGAAGGATTTTAAGTAGAGAGAAATCAGACAGGCCTCGAAGTGAAACACAACAGAGCCGCAGCATATTGAGTGTAGAGTGCAAAATAATGTTAAAAATATTGCCAAATTGCGCAAATAGACATTGAAACCCAACAGCTCAACACAATAAAAGCCCAAATGTGGAAAAAAACGATCTGTAACAGCCACTAATTGGAGGAACCATCTCTTCACGTTTCATCACAAACTAGTGGGTTTGAAATGTTTCTCTGACTTTCAGGAAGCGTTTATGTCCCTGCAGTGTCATGTTCTGCAGACAAACTATAGTTGCAGTGCTGATGACGTGGTGATGATGTAATGGGATGGGTCCATTAATAGATTCACTCTCATGGATCATCCATTCATGTGTACGGTACTCTGTTGGCAATTCTATAGTAGTATAGTATAATAGTTGCAGTTTGAGCCTCTGCCCTCAGAACCAAAGTGAACTTAAACTTTGTCAGCTCTCAAACCTAATGTGAAAAACAACAGCAGGGTGTTTTGGCAAACATAAACAATGATATAGGCTAGCACATGCATCAAAATAATCGCTTCTAATACCCACAGAGGAACACTTTTTGACGTTTAAAGTGCTTAAAATATCAGTGAGAAATAAAAGGATGCACTTTTACAACACATCCATTTGGTCAAAGCCACAATAACCTCCTTCTGACATGTGGAGGTTGTGCCTGTGGTTGTAAGCTGCTGCTGTGTTGTATGTTTACTGTGAGCAGGAATCACGTGTCTGCACTCAGCAGGAATTCTAAATAGATACAAACGAACATGTGACCAACACTGAAGAAAATACACATGTCAATTTTGTTGAGAAAAATACAATTTTTAAGTATTTGCTACTGAATTTACAACAAAGGAAAGATGGATGATTATGACACAACAATGGTAAAGTGGTCGGTGATTTTGTTATGTTTTAAGATAAAGTGACATTTACTAGAGATAGGTGAATGCAGACTAGGACGTTTCATTTTATAGTGAGAGCTGGATTATTTCCCATGATTTTACCAAAGTGTCTGTGCATAAAGGCAACAAATACTTTCCATAATCAACTGATAAAGTGAGGAGTGTTCCGTTTATCTCCAGCAAAAGGTAACAACTCTCGCATACTCTGGTCTTTCCAACACCACATGCTGCCAAAAACAACCACTATGGTTTCTTAAGTAAATTCATTTTTTATTAAATTAGAATTAAATTTAACTATTTTATAAGGAGTGTTGACAATTAACAATTAACGTATTCAAACAGAGAAATATAATGATCAACTAGTGAGCGACTGACTGAATAATCACGAATACAGCTACAGTATATAGTCTACATTTGAAACCTCATTCAGTATCTCGTCATTCAATGTACTGCCTTAAAATATAAAACTCACATGATGCACAATAATTCGTCAACAGGTCATTTAAGAATTCCCTTTATTTACAAATGTATCTGCAAGTTGCGTCCATTTTACAAAATCTCTTGTCCGTGTGTAAAAGGATGGCTGGTCTAATGCTATTGAGTTTTGCAATAACATGCTTTCTGGAAAGATTCTTTAATTAGTTCAACCCAAAGTGACATATAATTTCATTAATTATGTATCTATAAAGCTCTACAGAGCAAGAGGGACTCCGATGCATCTGGTCTGTGGTAGTGCAGAATAGCAACACAAAACCAGGTCTGACAACAAAAATCCATCTTATTTAATACAGTTATTATGTAGTTTGAACTATCATCCTCAGAACGTATTGTCCAAAAACACTTGTTTTGCAGGCATTTGAAGAAAACACCTTCTAGCACTAAATGCGGCGCTAATCATCCACAGACCGACTTTAAATGTGGCCATAGAGAACAAAATAAATGTAACTTTTGTTATTTAATCAGATTTAGAATAAATGTTAGGGAAAATCAGGCAGTTACTTTAATATCAGCAATTAGGAAGCAGACATGCGATTATACTATACTATTTTGCAGTAGGCTACTGAATTTGTTTTATCCGTCCGTAAACATGAACTTGACTGTTTGCGTCCGCATTAGGCCCACAATACATGCGCAGGCCATTTTACAAAACACACAAAAACAAATAGAACCATATTCCTGTTTAAATAGGTCTGACATTTGAGCTGAATGAGAAAAAAAATAGGCTTAAAGGTTTATCATTATTGACCGCCATAGGCCAACCAGGAGCCAGGGCCTACTGCGCATTTGGAGAATCTTAAAATCAGAATATATATATATATAATATATATATATATATCTGCAATGCGTTTTTTTTACCACTAATATCATTGAAGTTGTAGGGATAAAACTGTAGCCTATTATGATAGGAAGATAAACATTGTATACATATTTATAAATACAAGTTCACAAACCGCTTTGACGCTGTTAACATTCATACAACACAGCATATTCTGCTCGCTGCTGGTCATGATCAAGTCCAAAGGTCATCAGTATGCGGAGAAAACATGCTCGCGCATCATCAGTCGTTTCTTCTTCATCCTCCGGTTCTGAAACCATATCTTTACTTGTTGGTCGCTCAGGTCCAGTCTGCCCGACAGTTCCTTTCGTTTCTGTCTGTTGATGAATTCGTTCATCATAAATTCATTCTCAAGTTCGGCCAGCTGAGGTTTCGAGTAAGGCTTTCTCTTCTTTCTGGTTTTCACTTGTGATGAGCACCATGGGGCACCTGGAGGGAGCAGAGGTAGAAACAAGTTTTATACTTTAAATTAACACCAACTTCAGCCACAGTGATTTGAACTGAAGGAAAATAACTGCTCCCACTTGTAGGGTACTGCTTAGTGAAACATTATAGTAAATACTGTCATGACTACTGTATATAGAAAAACAAATTTTAGGCTACTAAGAATACCATGCACAGTTGACTATAAGGATATTATAGGGAATATTAAAATAATAATGTTGCCAAAGGATATATAAGCTGAATATAGCTATATGAATTCATTATATGATGTCAAACTATAAGGTATTCAAATAACTCCTGTAACAATAATCGCTAATAGAAATGGTTTAGCCTTCTATAATGACATAACAGCAGATCACAAAAGAGAATAGGCTAAATAAGCAGATATCTACTTATAGTCCTTATCTATTGTGTTACAATGTTGTTGTTTTTTAACTAGGCCTATATAAAGTTGAAGCAACAAAATAGTTATAATATTAACCATAACCTTCTGTAAAAGTCGTCCTGGAGCATGTGTGACCTGGCGATGGGTGAACGGGATTCAGCTCCTGTTTGGTGCTGTTCACATTTAGTGGACCTGCTGAATTCGGATCAAGCTGGGCCGCAGAACTCAGAGACCGGCTTTCCAGATCTGAGTAGCCGCGGTCACTGGCGGCCCCGTGCTCCCCAGCGTAAACTTCATCTTGTCTGGTAGACTCCGGTGTCTTGTGGTTTGTGTTCTGGAAGCACCGAGCCGACTCCTCCAAATGCGCCTTGACGTGGCCACCAGAGGAGTTAGAATTTATAGACACCGAGTTGGACAGAAACGGCGGACAGTAGCCGCCAAAGGCGCGGCTCTGAGGTGGTGCTGGAGGTCCAGACGTGCACGAACTTGAGGAAGTCCACGGGAGCGTGCACACCTCTCTCCTATTGTAAGGGATCTGATGCAGCCCGGGTATGTGGGCTCCATTACCCCGCAAGTTGGAGAAATACAGCGACTCGGGGGACGCAAAATTCAACAGAGAACCAACATAACCGGGATTTAAAGGATTCCGCTCACACATTTCCATTGAGCTTTCCTCAAACGCTTGTTGCAAGCCTTTTAGCAACTCCTGAAGAATAAAGGGTAGGTAATTGTTGATTTGTTAATACGGCGTCACGTGATATGCAAAATATGTTGTTCCGCCCCACCCTTGCTCCCAATACCGCAAAGTAAAATGCTCCATGAGGAAATAATTTTGGTATTGGGGGGGTGAGGGGTGACGTTAAATTGTTACCATCACAGTAGTCAGGAATATTTTAAGAATATTTGTCTTATGTCGCTTTTAGTGCCAGGAGCTCTCATTTGAACGCACGTGGATGTTTTTTTTCTTTTTAACAAGGTGACTCTGCGGTCTGACCCATATAGCTAGTATCAAGGGTAAATGCAGGGCCTTAAGCGGATGATGCACGTCCGCATTCATAGGCTTCATGAAATACCTCCAGTGCACATTATAATCATTATTGAGAATCATTTTGGGTTAACGTTCAAAATGCTTTCTTTCATTGCCAGAAAATACAGGCCATCAAGGCACAATAAAAGAGTTAAACATGCAGGCTACCAACCACTTTACAATGAATTAGGCCTAAAATACATACATGGAGATGGAGATAGATGGACAGAGATATAGAAATAGACGGATAGATAGATTGATGTTCATGAGAAACAATAGTCATAAAAATCCCCCTTTCCCATGCAATCTCAGCTACAATGCAACGTTTTAAGCCTTGCACAGATAACATCCATTGGAGGAGTTTACATTTTATTAGAACATTGTGGCCCGGGAGGTGTTGATTTTCTTGTGGTCACTCCCTTGTAAACAATGTGGATCTTATTCGTGTCAACGTCGAAGCTATGGATTGAAAACAACATATGAGAAACATAAAATGACATGGCATTTTGTCAATTCACATCGACTTGTACAAAAACATCCTATCTTCTGTTTTCCTGAAATGAACTTCAACATAATTTGCTTACATCTATTGGCAGCCTTGAATTAGTTTGAAAACCTTACTGATTTCAGTAAGACCACATTTTCTTATATTTGTAAGGTCAGATCTAGATAAATGTTACTAAACAGTGCAATGTAATGTAATGTAGTGCAGTTTAGGTTGATAGTGTCTATAAAAAAAGGAACTTTACAATTTTCTGGAGTGAAGAAAAGGACCAATCCAACAGTCATCTCTGTATAAAAGCCTCTGCATGGCACCGCTCCTGTACAGTTACGATGGGGATCTGTAGACGAATGTTAGCACATTAAAATAAACCGCAAAAAAATCATCTGAATCAGCTTTACTGGCGTACACAGGCAAGGACTTTAGAGACAAGTCTAGCTACACAAGTAGCCTAAGTGAAAAAAAAAATAAATATATATATATATATATATTTCACTTAGGCTACTTGTGTAGCTAGACTTATAAATATATAAAGTTATATATATATATAAAGTATATATATATATATATATATATATATATATATAAAGCAACAATGACCAACAATAATATAAATGTCTATGTACAAGTCAAGTGTTTTTGTGCGTTGTAAACAATAGGCCTATATAAAAATAGTACAAATAAATTGCCATATTTAAAGGATATAGGCTACATGGAGATGGTCATCCACATATAAACATATATACATATAAAACCCAGTCGCATTTAAATTATAAATATCAAATACTGCGGTTAATCCAAGTCCAAGTGCATTTTACTAGCAGTAGCCTATTTAGTGTACTACCAAAGAAATACATCCATACACTCGTTATATGGTTATATGGGGTCCCATTATACAAAGGTGCAATACAATGGCTGCCCGAAAGAAGTAGGCCTAAAGTGTGTGTGTGTGTGTGTGTATGTGTGTGTGTGTGTGTGTGTGTGTGTGTGTGTGTGTGTATGTATGTGTGTGTGTGTGTGTGTGTGTGTGTGTGTGTATGTGTGTGTGTGTGTGTGTGTGTGTGTTGGGGAGTACATTGATATTGAAGGAGCAGTTGATCTGATTTCAGAACAACTGATCTGATAATGGGGGGGGGGTATTTGACAAAGTAATTTTGTTGTCACACAGATCTGCTGCCGATGGGATTCCTTATTACTACATTTTGTCCACAGTCAAACAGGCATATTTTATTTAATTGAATAAAACCCATTAGCCTAAAGATAACACAGATTTAAAATAGATACGTTTAGGGTTTAAAGTTAAACCATTCAAGTTTATCAAAATCACTTTAACAGGTCATCTTGTAATTTGAGTAGTTGCGGCTGTAATCCAATAGGTGGCCCTGCAAGTTCAAATATGGCCTTCATGCTGTCTTGGCTCTTCTCATTGTTTGTCAGTTGCTTAATTCGTCAATAACACATCAGCGGCTTCCATCATCACTGGGGCAATCTGGATTTACTGCTTATGTTACACAAAAGCCATCAAGGGTATGTCTTTCTGGGTATATTTGTTGCAAATGACTGTTCAGATGTTTAAATGAAGGAAACAAACAAAACAGCTGGCATAGCATGTGTAATAGCGACACTTTATTTTAGAGATAAAGAAAAAGGAATTTATGATGTAGAAAATTAAAGAATACCGAAAAAACAAGTGTTTAAATCTGAAATATTTGAACATAAAAGATTTAAATCTTAGTACATATACAATATAAAAACAAAGACAGCAATATTATATAATTAATTGCATGAAAGCAAATGAAAGCTGATTTTCTTTGCGCTGGGTTTAGAAATGCTTTTACATCTTTAGGGTATACAGAAGTGTATATAGGCCTAATTAGTTTTTTATATTAGGGCCTATAATAAAAACATGTCTAAATCGCATGTGGCCATTATAAAGTAGCCCATATAAAGCAAAAGAAAGAAAAAAAAGTCAGCAGTATGCATTAGATTTAAAATTAAAACAATGATTTCTTAGTGATGAAAACTCACTGTTATCAACGAGTCTTGGCTGGCAAATGACCAGAGTGTGTCACTTTAATCTGTTTACAATTTTTTTTAGAAACTTGTGTTGAATCACAAACTGTGCAGAGCTCCTACAGACAAAGTGCGCTCTCTAAAGACAATGTCTCTTTAAAAAGATCAAAATACAGACGTTTGTATTTGTGACATTAACGTTTTGCTGCTAGAGCCAACAAAAGTAGCCTACATGGGTTCCCACAATTACGAAATGTGGAGACGTTTTAGTGTTCAGTTTTAGTGTCGTTTACTGCTCTTCGTCCTTCATGTTTAGGGTGTCAGGAGCCTAACCGAGGAGCTTCAGTCTGGTTCTTTTCCAGGCCCTTTGAAGGAAGCTATCTGCCGTCTATTGTCCTTGGTAATAAACTTGCTGCTTTCCTCGTTCAAGTTCTTTGGGCTAAGAACTGTTGCCTTGAATCTTCCATGTGTTGAAATCTCAACAGTGTTTGGAGTCAGTGGAAGTGGGTTTAATTTCACTTACAATTAACAGAATTTAGGATGACATCAATTGCCCTATATGGTCACTGTGGAGGCTTAGGTTACAACAAGCAAACGGGTTTCTGTATTGGAAAGAACATTAAATGACTTTCTGTGTCCTGGTTGTGCCCATTTTGGGACTGGGGGAGAATATGAAACTCCTGTACGCCTTTTAAGTACAGACTACACATTTTGGGACAACGTTATTGTACTTTAGAACATCCTCAGCGTCTTTTATTCATCCACTGGATGGAAAATGTCGATAAATGTAGGCTTTAAATTATAAACAAATCAAAAACAACTTAACCATGACTTTGCATTGGCTAATCCTTTTAATCAAATTAAGTTTGCATCAACATATGCCGAAAGACATCATCACCAAGGTCATGTTTAAAAAATGATCACAGCATTAAGATTAAACAACGTGGTAAAAAAAAATAAAAAAATTCTTTAGTTAACAAGAAATAGAAGCAACTGCGGAGGACTAAATAGTTACTTTAAGCCCCTTTTCCATTGCCCGGTACCAGCTCGACTCGATTCGCCTCGAATTGCTGCTGCTGAATGGTAATATCTAGCTACACACTAATGTCTAATTATTTACACATTAGGCTACTTATTATGATTGAAAGATAAATAATGTTCATAATCGCATTTTTGTGCCTCCTTAAGTGTCCTGCTACAATATCCTGAGAAGTAAGCAAGGACTTGTTGCTACAGAGATTTTCTGGTGAATTTAAAAACTCTTAAGTAACAAAGGACTGCTGATGTAGCCTATCACTTTACTTGAGGGGGCAAACAAAGAGTAAGAAATTATGAAGTAGGCCTAATTAGTTCAAATCATGCAAATCATGACGGAAGTGGTCAGAATTAACCGATATTTATCATTACCCGATGATGATGCATGAATATACTGGCTCCCAGTCAGTTCTCTGGTAAATTATTATATAGCCTAATATAACCTATAGCCTAGTCCTCTATTCGGAGTTATTCACTAGGCCAACTTATTTACGAATCATCAATTATCAGATCATTAGGCTACTGATTCGTTCCTCACTCGTTCCCTACTAACTCACAATTATGTTTACAATATTGTAAAGTGATACAAGTTACGTAAGACAAATAAAATATTTAAATCATACTATAAAGTAGTTTAAATGAGCTCATCATTAAACAACTACAGTCGTAAAAATGCTACATTCATCAATGTACCAGTAGTAGACCTAATAGAGAAACATCAGTAGCCTATTTTACAGTGTGGTAGGCTATTAGCACTTTTATTTAAGAAAAGGAATACGTCTTCCACCGCTGATTAGTTAACCTACTTCGTGGTCACTGTAAGTGTGTAAGTGCCCCATAAGCACATTTCAACCAAAGTGACAAGTAGCCTAGCTGTTGAGTTTTTACTGGGTAGGCTATAGGCTATGCAATAAGTTTCTTAATGATGACAAAAACCGAGGAGGCAGAAAAACGACTCTTAAAGTTAAAGATAAAGAAACATGAGTGACTGTTAAGATTTAAAAATACTTGAAAACATTGTTTACTAATTTTATATAGGGCAATATAGCCCACAGTCGCCTTTTATTATTTAATGATACGTTGAGATTTAATGAACAGCATACTGCTATTCCAAGCATAATGATATTCAAGTTATGAGTCACGTCTCTGATTTGAGTGGAAAAAGATTTATTTCACCATTCACGATGCTAGAAATGAGGGCGTGTTTCAGGCCTTCCAGTGATGAAATATAAAATAAGTTAGACTTACAACCACCCAGCAAGTCATTTTAACTGTTTATTTGAGCTGGTTGTGAATCTTAGTCAGTATTGCAATAATCAGATGTAATTCTGCCTCGTGAATGCTATTTTCAGATTTTGCAGGTTAAGGGAAATAATTAGTTTGCTCCCAGTCCTGTTATTTGTTTATTTGCATTGACAAGAAGTCGACACTAGATGGCCCTCTCACTTAAGAAAAGAAGTCTGGACACGAGTTCAGGCTTTGTCTTAAGATGGAGCAGTGAGGTTGGCATAAAGAATCAGCTGCATTTAGGATCCAACATTGACACATTTGTTAATGGGTTTGTTCAGATCACTTTGGGGGTTGATTTTTGAGTCAGGTTGTGCTGAAGTGCTCCAATGATGTTGTCATTTAGCATCATCTTATGTGTTTCCATTGTTTTATTGGCAAATCTTTTTTTATCTGAATCTGATCTGATAAGATTCTCAAAAATAGTTTTTCCTAGATGGAAATTAATGAATTTAAACTCAAATATTTAACATCTTAGTAAAGATGTTCTCTCACACTCCAACAATCTTCCCACAAGCAAGACATATAACTCCATATTTCTCATTGGCTGAGACCAAAGGACAGATATGCATCCTGTAATAAGTATGATTGGGAAGCAGGCATGAGCTGAAAAAAGAAAAGGAAATGGAATGTACAATTATTCGGCAACCACATACATAGTTTTACATACAGATTTGAACCACGGCCTATTAGATACACATGTAAATGTGCAAATTATGGATCAGTTATTTGACATTATTTGTTCATGGTGTTGTTTAAGTGACAGATTTCCATATCTACCCAATACATACAATTTAATTTCCTATTGACATGTACACTAGTTTCTTGATGACTGTTGAAATTAGACAGTGTCCACTGTTTAAAGAGTACTTGCAAAGGGACTTCGTGGCCTACAGACTCCAGTGATACACAACTCTATAGCACATGGAAGTTATCAAATGGAGGAAGCAAACACCTAATAGTTACTTTAAAGTCATAAAAGACCACTCAGGAAACATAAATATTGTTTGGCTTTATCAAAGTAAGAAGATGTAAAAGAATGGCAGTGACCTGTCTCCTGTCCACATCCTCTTCCTAAGTGAAGGTATTAAAGCTAAAAGGGTCAAATCAGAAAAGCCTCCTGCTCAGGCTACTTCATTAAGAGTCAAATACTTTGTGTGTAATGGCAATTAATGGCAAGTCTCTATAGGTCTGCAATCTATTAACAGACTTTAAATATCTCTGCATTTATTTTTTATGTTAATCTGTTTAAAATTATGATTAATCAGTGACATTGTTTGGCTCGATGTGCTTTGGTAGGAAAAAGGACAAGACTCACTGCCAATTCAGTATCTGTGCAATGGTTGCATGTATGCAATCTGAGCACACGGTGAATGCAACCTCTTGCAACACTTCAAGTGATTAATGCGTGATTATTCATCTCACATCCAGTAATATTATTGTTATCTACTGATTTGCTGGTCTATTACAAAAGCCTAACCCAATAATGAGCATACATCATATATTGTCAATGTTGTTACACTTACTAAACATTAACATTCAAGATAACATGCACTTTTTTCATTCTCACTACAGGTGATGCACAATCTGCGTATGTTGTGTGATTATCCTTTCGTAGTGCATTGTCTGCTGCAGTTATTAAATGGTAAAGAACTGCTCACATCTCATTTTGCCCAAATGATTGCACTCTGTTAGGGTTTTAAGGAGCTTGTGCGTTGCGAGTTATATCTACTTAGCTGCTATGATACAGTCAAATGATTAATTACCAGTTACAACTGTTTTAACACAAAGCAATACTGCAAAACCAAAAGCAGATGGTCATGGTCACTGTGATGGATTTCTGCACCTCTAGCAAGTTTTAAATCTGATTTATAAATGGAGACCAGCTTCAACCACATTCAAAAATCAAGAACAGAACAACTGCTCTTGTAGTTTTTCTTGAGTCCCATCGTTCATCCATATAAAATTATAAGGACTGATCATTTTACAGCTATGAGGATCAATGAAAATGAAAGAATTTACAATATGGGTTACATTTATGTTTAACTGGTTGATACTTATATTGACTAATATGTGCAGAATTTGAGCATTCCTATTTGTGCCTTCTTGAAAAATTACATTTTCAACAAATAATGTCTAAGAGTATCAGCCCTTAATAAGGTTGTTTTGATGACGTCACTAAATTTCAGGGGGCTGGTAGTCCCAGACTGAAGGGAACCCTTCAGAGATGTAAGGTCCTATTGTCAGGGGCCATTCAGCCCTGTACAGAAAAGGGAGCCACTAAGTTTAAGCTATTGAAATATGTTGCAGTATCTCTAATTACCACTAGATGCTGTGCCTAAATGCACTGACTGTGTTGAGGTGGCTGCGGTCACTGCCATGTCGTGTTGGGACACTTGAATAAAACAGAGACATGATTAATGTTATTAGCAACACCTGTGCTTTTCCTGACATGCCAAAATGTCGGCTGTGAAAAGGTCTATTGATGACTTATTGAAAGCTATACCAAATGAATATTAAAATACCCTGATTTTAATAATTTTGCTGATTAGACCTCTTCTCAGGACTGTGTGGGTCTGTTCAGACTGAGATTCATCAGACATCTCCATGACTCTCCTGTTAGGGCGGGACAACTTCCACCATCATCATTCTTACAGGTAGATTGAATTCCATGACATCACGTAATTCCCATCATAGCTCGCCCACCTTCAACCTGATCAGATAAGAACTGATAAACACTTTTTTTTTGTTTTCAGGGATCTTTGCTTGACTGACAGCCATTTCAGCCCATCAAAGTTGACGCACCGGATTTTCTACAGTGTTGTCACAATGTTAAAAAGAAACAATTAATGTTCATTTAAGAAGATGTAATGTGTATTATAGGTTTTATTTCTAATATGTGAAAAAAGCTTCTTTAAGCTCAGTTGTGAGCCTAGTAGCATTTACCTATGCTGATTCCCCATGGTGTTACAGTAGCCATCTAATAGTCAAGTCTCTCCCTAAGACTTCAGTGTAACTGTTTTGACATTTGGTAAATCTGATCGTATTCTTCATCTAGCTGACTGTTGCTATGCATGGCTGCTGTGCGCAAAATGTGTTAATTAACAGTAGCTTATTTTAATTTGTACTTTGTTGCTTCATGTTGCCTTGCATGGACAAATTCACTGAATAGTGGATGTTATCGCTATGTTTATTACATTTTCTGCTCCTTGTTTTGAGAATGCTGATTATTTTGTGGTTGCCACTTTTGCATCTGATTGTGCTTTGTTTGCATTTCTGAACCCATCACTTTATTGGATTTAGAAAATCTTACTAAAGGACTGCAGCTGAAAACCAGTCAGCTGGCTAACAAAGCACATTTATAGAAATGTTGATTAATATGCATTGTGTGTAAATCAATAAATTAAATGTATGGCCATCCTTTTTGATTTGCACCTCCTTGTGAAATCTAGCCAGCTTTACGTATGTATACCTATCTGGTGTGTATTTGTAAAAATGTAAATAAAGAATAATTGTATTTTTGGAACAGTATTCATTTTCCATTAGAGCTGATATGCCCAGAATGTATCCTTTGACTGTTTATCACATGACATTTCAGTACAGTTAATATCAGTTTACCTAATGCTTATTTCATTACCCAGATCAACACAATACAAATGGATTACCACAGACTAAATATCCAAATGAAATAGGTGAGATGTAACACTACCGCTCTTTCCTCTCTGCTCCAACTTTGGATCCCATATCTGTGGCCATGATCATATACAATATGAGTGACGAGAGAAGTCATTTGAAAATATATCCAGAATATATTTGCCCATCCTGAATCTACTTCTACTTCCTACCAGTCCATCTTCTCTATTTGTTGTTAAAGTTTAAAATGAAACTTTGCACACCGGCAGAAAGCTACCTGAAGTAAAAAACTGAAAATTGCTAACTTGATGCTGAGAAACCCTGTGACCACTAGTCAATATTTCGAACCACTCTGTGATTCTGCATGAATTCTTAAACTTCAGATTCATATCTACAGACCGTAAATATTCTTAACATACAGTACAAGCAAAGGCCCACTTAAAGTGTGCTATTGTTTATCAGTGCAACTGCACACTTCAGACTGAAGATCACAAGTACCATGAATCAGCCTCTTCAAAAAAAAAGCTTAAGAGCCACTTCAAGTCATCCACATGACAGACTTCATGTCCAAGCATAAATGTGGCAGAAGGAGGGGGGGGAAAGATAATCCTACTACTACATAGATGACAGTAATATTTCACTTAATTGCTTTAATCAAACAATGTGACCAAACAAAGGCAACATTTGATCTTTTTGTAGCTGGCCAAGAGAAAACATTGAGCAGAATAGTGAGACTTAGGTTTGTTATGCTTAACATGGTAAGTAAAGTAATGTTTACAGTAAAATTCACTGATATATTTCAAAATGTTAAGATCCTGTATCTGCAGTGTAAAAATACCTCAAGGTAAAACTCTCTTTGCAGAAAGATTCATCAGCTGCACAATTAATCTAGTACATGCAAATCACCTAATTATATTAAATTTAAATTCCCAAAGCTCTTAGAGGAGACTGCATACCAGCGTCTTACTTGAGTACAATGTTATTTTTTTCATTTAAAAAACTAAAACAAAGTGATGAGTGCATTTAACTAAAATGTATTAATTGGTCTTATACTGAAAGCTGTAAAATATGATTCTCCTAAATAAGATTGGAGCATTAGTTTACATAAGTTTTTTTGAGCAAATGACTAAGTGAGCTGAAATACATTTGCATGGAGAAAGTTGATATAGAAACTGAAGTGTCAGTAGGTTCTTATCCTGGTTCTAAAGCCTTATATTTGTCAATGTTGTTTTGAATCACATTATATTGCTCATAATATTACCATAATACGACAGAACATTTCAGGTCAGGAAAATGGTTCTTTGGCACTACAGCTCCTCTAAAATGGATTTGCAGAGGCCTAATTAAAATATCTATTATCTATTTATTTATTGCCACATGCACTAATATTGGCAGGAAAGAGAGTGCTCAAAACAGACACAAGTCAGGACATGAGGTAAACTATTGTTCTGCCCACAACTCCTATTCAACGCCTAATATCACTGACAGCAATTAATATTAAATCCTGCAGGAGGCGCCAGAGGACGCATAGAGGATAATCTGATGGTGCCTTCATGGTCATTTCATATCCAGAAACCGGTCCATGCATGGGTATTATGTCTTTACATATGGAGTTAGAGTTAATATGATTTATACATTTGCCAGTTATTTTACTATAAATACCCGGACTGCTTCCAACAAAGGTTTTGACACAGACAGACAGAAAGTGTGAGGAGATGGTTTTAAAAAGATAGGAGATTCAGTTAAAAGCCAAAAATATTCAGGTATAAGCTTTCAAAACTGAGTATATTCGTTTAAATTTAACAGCATAGCCAATCAAAATGGGCAAAATGAATATAAAGAATAATATGTAACGAAACTTAATTTAAAACACAGACTATTGATCGTTAAATTAAAAAAGAATTACTGACACCCTTTTTAAAAAGTAGCCTCCCATAACATCCAAATAGGCTAATTCTATATGTATTAATAAATATATGTGTGCTGTTGTGAAATAATGCAACCCATATCACCCCATCAAAATGTGTCTTTGGAAAATAAAGAACTGAGTGGAGCAAAATCCTAAAAAAAAGAAAAATATAAAATGCACAGAATAAATCAACATGGCCTTAAAAACAAGAACAAATAACACTCTTAATGTCTTATAACAAACTTACACCTTAATCGCAATGTACTTCATATTCTGATTAAGTCGCAGAAATGGTAGAAAATAAAACGAAATAAGGAGAATAAATGAAAAAAAAACAACGATTAGAGAGAGGGAGGGCGAGGAGAGGGGAGGGAAACAATGGAGAATCAAAGCATAATAATATTCCTAAATGAAGAGGGAAATGTTGCACCGCTCATTTTATTAATCAGACTGTCAATTTCACCCAAGAGGCCAAACCCAAGAGCAATCTAAAACAGACTCAGAGATCAACCCAGGGACAAGCAGCACCTCGCTCCTCACTCCTCTCTTCCTCTCCACTTGGATATTATTCGTCTGACCGAAGGCCGCCTCCATCATCAAGTGACAGCCCTCTCCTATTTATTTGCTTATAAACCTGTTACAATAAATGATCATTGGAGCAACGTCAGCCGAGCATTTTAACAACGAGCAGCAACCACTTTTGATGAATGACATTTCGCTGCTGTGGGCAGGATGCACGGCTCATTTTGAGCAGTCGCTCGTCGATTGCATTCAGATTCTTCACTTTTTTGCGTCTTGCTTATAAAAAGGTTTAGAGACAGTTATTTTGAGACAGTTGCTGAGTTGCATGCGGATTTAGCTGCGACACAACTCATTGGTGCTCCAGCCCCCCTGGACAAGTGTTGTGGGTGTTTTTTTTTCTTGTTCGTCTTGCGCGGCTTAATGATGGAGAGGATAAGAAAAGAGATGATATTGATGGAGAGAGGTCTCCACAGTCCCGTCGCAGGGAAGAGGCTCGCAGACACGCCTGGAAATTCAGTGCTGGAGGCCCTGGAAAACTCTCAGCACAGCGGACGGCTAAGCCCGAGAATAACTTCGGCTTCTCTCCATGGAAATCTGGGGGACATCCCGACGAAAGGCAAATTTGAAATTGACAGTCTTTTCGGTACACACCACAACAGTGAAAATACCTCTTCGGCGGAAATTTCATCGTCAGAAAGCAGAAAGAAAATGAGCCTTTACTCCGAAGTTTCACCAGATTCAGATATTAACAGTGATGTGGAGGTGGGATGCCCTGCGCATCGCTCCCCGAGCCAGCACAAAGAAAATAATAAAGGTAAGATTTAATTTAATTTCATCCGGATCTATCTTGCTTTTATTTCTGACGTTTTATTTTGATGTTAAAATAGCGGGTATTATTATTATTCTCTCTCTATCCAAAACAGAAATAAAGAAAAATTCATAGCTTGTAATTATTACTGATATAATGCATTTTATTCTTAATACTGTTACTTGTAATATTATTACTATTATTGCGAATACTATTATTATTATTACTGTAGGCCTACAACAATGGACAAATGTAATACTAGTAAAATAATGACATTTCTTCAGAATTTGCCTCGACATTTTTCTACATCGACCTTCTTCTTATTATTATTATTAAGATGGCAAATATACTATAGCTCCACAAACAAGTACACTCTATTATTTCAATATTATCAATATTAATAAGAGTTTCTTTTCATTTTCTCTTTTTTTTATTTAGGTTTTTCAGACAGCAATTCTGGATCTTCCAACACAAGCTCAAACTCCCTCGCGAATATGAACGGTAATTCAACGGGAGGATCAAATTCCGACCAAGTGAGGAGGTATCGGACAGCTTTCACCAGAGAACAAATCGGAAGACTGGAAAAAGAGTTTTACAGGGAAAATTACGTTTCGAGACCAAGAAGATGTGAATTAGCCGCAGCGCTGAATCTGCCCGAGACTACGATTAAGGTAGATTAATGTTATTCTTGTAATATGTACGTGTTTTTACAGAGAAAGTAATGACGTAGGTGCAAATACATTTATAGCCTACCTACAATGCAGTAGAAAATATAGCCATTATAATCCGTATTTCTGCTTATGGAATGTTACAATGTGATATTTTGATTTAAGCCTGTAGGCCAATACAAAATAAGGCTTTTATTTGTTATCAATGCAACCGTGTTCAATGTATAGGCTACCTTCCTTCTTTGAAAATAATTACCTACAAAAAACAAAGTATTTAACCCACATGTGTAAGGTAATTGGTACATTTTAATGTGATAACAGATCATATTCATGTTCAATGACAGGAGCATACAGGAGCTTTTAATATCAGTGCAGGGATGAGTGTCTGTCCTGAGCACACTCTGAACCACACACTCTTTACAGGTCTAAATTTAGAGGTTGGAAACAACATGGCAGCTTCAATATGGGCCTTGTTTTGACTGTGTGTGCAGGTGTGGTTCCAGAACAGGCGGATGAAGGATAAAAGGCAGCGTTTGGCGATGTCCTGGCCCCATCCAGCAGACCCCAGCTTCTACACTTACATGATGACGCACGCGGCAGCTACAGGAAGTCTACCTTACCCTTTCCACTCGCACATGCCTCTACATTACTACCCGCACGTCGGTGTCACGGCGGCTGCTGCTGCTGCCGCCGCCACCGGTGCCGCCTCGTCACCTTTCGCCACTTCCATCCGCCCCCTCGATACTTTCCGAGCACTCTCCCACCCCTACTCACGGCCAGAGCTCCTGTGCAGCTTCAGGCACCCAGGACTCTACCAGTCACCCGCGGGCCTGAATAGTTCAGCAGCGGCATCGGCGGCGGCTGCTGCGGCGGCAGCGGCGGCGGCGGTCAGCGCCCCGTCAGCCACCGGGCCTTGTTCGTGTCTCAGCTGCCACAGCAGCCAGGCGGCGAGCGCGCTGGGTTCAAGGAGCGGGAGTGCTGACTTTACCTGCACAGCTTCCGGGCAAAGATCCGAGAGTGGATTTCTGCCGTATTCTGCTGCTGTTCTCAGCAAGACCTCAGTCCCGTCACCAGACCAACGAGAAGAAACTTCACTTAACAGATAACTCATCATGCAGCCTACATGACCGTTTCCTTTTTTTTTTTTTTTTTGCTCCAGTCCTACTTTAGGGGGATAGGCTATAGGCCTACTTTAAAAAAATCACACCTGGGTAAAGCAGTCGTTTATTAGGCTGCATTGTAAACACACATACCTACACACACACACACACACACACACACACACACACACACACGCACAACACTTTCTAAAATTCTCATTCAAGTCCAAAAGACTCTTTATAACGAAAAAGACATGAATAGCTAATCATCGAAAATTTTGCAACTCACAAAAAAACTTTTCTAAAAGCTTGTGCCCTCGTGCTGTGCCAGTAGAGCAATTTTCTATGGGCTGTGCAAGATTAATTTACACATATTTGGAAAAATAAGACCATGCAGTGTATCCATTCTGTCCCCATGCCTCAGCCATTGTACCACTTCAAATGATTGTATTTGTTCCTACAAATCCCACACATTAAACCAAGAACTGCAACTGAATCACACTCCATATTTCTGCGGCTCAAATGTCCAATATTCAGCGTGATAAACCAAGCCCGGCTACCTTGACTCCTTTGGTTTTAAGATACAAACGTGAGGTAATTATACAATCTGAATTTAGACAGCAGAAGGTCCTGCTTTTTTGCTGCCCAGCAGCATATCTTTCTTCACTAGGCCTAATAGACTGAGATTTTGGCAGCAATGGCTTCTCTAACACCCAGCCTCTGCTCTGTGGGGACACTCCTAATCAGCTAGAAGGTGCATACAATTTTGCCCCGCGTCTTTCGTGTCAATTTTTATGTTAATAATGAGAGGATCATGACAAAAATTGCCAATCATGCACCTAGATGGAGCTCCTTTGAATACATGACTGTAAGAAAGTTCCTCGTTTTGAGACCCGCTGTCAAGTGTTAACAACCCGCGGAGGGAAGTCATTAGACATACAAAAGACCTGGAACAAAGCGACAGTCCTGGTACACAGAATGTACTGTATAAGGATAATATTTGACAGATGGAGGGTTTCAAAATATTACAGACTAAAAAGCAGCCCACAAAGAGCCCCTCAAATTGTGTTTGCTGATAAGTGGAAATGCCTCGACATACAGGAACATCTCTTTTATTTACATTGCTGAACCTCATTATATCAAATCCAGTATTTTCACGAGTGTGTAATCCCTTTAGGACCTCTGCACTCAGCACACACAATGACGGGACTAAGAAAGACGAAGGTTCAGACAAAATAGCCTGGCTTTACAATCTGTCTGCGCCTGTAAAAAAAAAAGAGGCTATTTTATTTGTTCCTGTTGGGACATCACCAATATGTTAATTATAAAACATGTGAACTGTAAATCGTGAAATATTTTGCAAATATTATTAATAGTCCTACTGATAGGTGAAAACTGAATTATTGATCGCCCTGGAAAAAATGCTTCATGAAATGTGGATGGTAGGCTATTTTTGAAAACACGTTTTTTATTTTTTTATTTTGTGTGACTTGCTGAATGTTTTTTTTATGTTAAAACACTGGATGTATACAACCAACAGGACTGTCACGTAGCCTATAAAATTGGCTTGTAGGTACAACTCACCAATAGTCCAAAATTCATGATTTGTATTTCGTCAAAATTAAGACCGGATTATAGAGATGGAGAACATTTCTTTACGGTCCACTCAGAAAGCAGAAAGAGGCTTTGTTAAAGGGCTGAACGAGCACTGAAATTAAATTATGAAAATAGTATTGGCCTTTGTCCCCGGGGTCTCTGTTATAAGTCTATATCTCTGTATTTAAAATATCAATGACTGTATGAATTTAAATATTTTAACTTGAAAAAAAAGTGCAATATGAAATGTAAATCATGTTATTTATTGATCGTGTTTGTTCTTGGAAAATAAATAAAAAATCTTTACACATTTCTGCTTTTTTTTTACATTAATGACAGACATTGCTGCAAAATAAACAAACATTGGATTTCTTAATAGTAGTTTAACAAACGTAATCTCTAATTGAATTGCTTTAAACAATGTAGGTTAGGCCTATGATATATGCACATGTATAGCACATACATATATGTCCAAAATATATTGTATTTTTATCATTAGGCTAAACTATATGATATATTAGGGTATATATTTAAGAACATTCAACTCAGACAATGAAGACATCTTAGGCTTATTTAGGTGCTGTGACATTTCTAAAGAAAACACTGTCTAATAATTAAAATAGGTGGAAAGCTACAGGGAATATGGGGCCTGCCATCACGGGTCATTCCGGCCCTATAATTTACCATTATTTTTACATTACCTCTAAATGATACAAGCTGATACTGTCGTTAATTGCACTTGGTTAAAATATAGCCTACACCAGAACGCCCCCAAGGGACTTTAAGATAAGTTGCTTTTTTGAACGTCCCCATTAAAGAAATAGGATTAGGGCAGCAAATATGGGCGTGATATATCACCATGTTTCCTTGCTCTTTACTAAAGCGAGGGTTGCAACCCATACAACAAAAGCATTGAGATAGATGGAGGTGTAAAAGGGAAAAGACAAGAGGCCAGAAAAACACTGCCCACAATAACACGATTAGTTTTGTATCCAATGTGCAAGACTGAAAAAAGAATTCATCATAATGCAGAAGACTGTCTGTCACCTTCTCTGAATGGTTTTTGACAAGAAAATAAATCTTTTGGTTGTTTAATATATTTTATATTTTCTTTATTTCGGTGCTAATAGAAAAACCAAATTAAATGTCCAGCAGCGAGATAGAAATGCAAAGATCGATGATCCTGCCCCTACTGTCCAATCACCCCTATTTAATTGACTGTATTTTCAGGGTAATTGAACGGCTTGTTGTAAATTGAGTATTTTATAGAAACGACATGAAAACTGCATTTACTGACATTCATCGCATCTTTGACATTGATTATCTGATCAGCGCCGTGTCATGCTAACCTCCAATTCTTCATTACACACTGTTTATGAGCTGTTACAGAACAACTTGCTTGTTCCAGAGTGATTGATTGCCTTATTAACGCGTGTTCTTGTAAGTGTGACCGGACTGATTACGATGCATATGTTTAGAATAATGTTTCATTTAGCTGACTGCGAGTAATGCAGGGTGACAGCTGCTGCGGGAGGACAAAAAACCTAAACTACAGGGACCAAGCGGGGCCAAAACGCATTTAAGGTGGAACTAGAAGACAGCACAGACCCCAAATGGTCAAATGCACTCACTCAACGCCAGATGAATTGGCAGCTCAGTAGGGTCTTCAGAGAGCCAACTGAGGACAAAAATATAACATTATTGTAACTAAAATCAGGACATTTTCTCATAAATGGTTTTAAAAGCAGGGATTTATATCCACAACTGAGGTTACACTCCAACATATCCTTGTTCTTAAAACATATTGTCCGCACATTTTAATCTTATGCAGTAGCCTACAATATTTTCAACTGACATACCAGCTGTTACGTCAAAACACTGAAATCAATCAAATCTCATCAAAAACTGCCGAAAAAACAAAAACATACCAGCACTTTAGGTTAGGAATTTTCTTATCAACGTAAGCTAGGATATTTTTCCTAAATGTAAGGAGCAACATGAACTGCAGCCTGATGAGATTTATGCCACCATTATGCTTCTAAAGTGGTCGCTGCTCTGTTTGTCTCAAATCATTGCCTCTGTTCAAATGTTACTTTCATATATTACATGACATTAATTCAACTATAGCTCATTAAGACAGAATGAAATGGTTAAATTAACTTATCAACTCATAATGATGATGAATGAGGTATTAATTCAGATACAAGCTGGGCAATTTGCAATTTTGCGCATTTTGATGGTTCTCAAATAACTTTAATATAACGGGTCATCCCCTCAATCAATTACATGAGCATATGAGTCGGTGTAATGGAAAATCCTTTTTTTCATGCATATGTATTGAAACGTGTTCTCAATTATCTTTGGAAATTGCTTCTTTTGGTTTAAGGACTAATTCTTCCAGTGGTCCTTATGGTTAAGGTGGTACCATAAATTGCTATTCTTTGGTCTTGTTCTTGAAACACAGCCTGGGACACCAAGTTTTTGATTGATATTGAAAAGAAATTTTAAAAGAAAAAAAATCTAAAGAAACGTACCCTTGAAAAGTAATATTTTACTTTATTTTTTCCTGTAGAAAGTATTTCTGGTTACATCTGGTCACATTAACAAATCTTTTTAAAAGATTTTTGATGAAGAATGAGAAGTCTTGTCTCTGACAAAAGGAATGTGTTCATATGTTTATAAGAACTTTTAGACAAGAAAATACACTTCAATGAATTAAAATGACAAGAAACCCAAAAACATTGACTCATCAAGTTGTCATCAAGATTCTTAAGGCAGTTTATCAAATGTGCTTAATTTATTAAGAAATGTAAAACCATATTTTCCACTATATTCAAAACATATTGGGTCCCAGGTTAATTCTTGGTCTCAATGAGATACACTCTCATTGGAAGTCAACACTTTTTCTTTCAGTATACTTTTATTTTGAGACAGGATTTGCCAGTATATATAATGTTCAGTGCTATGGTTCTTTTCATTACAGTCAATATGTGGTGGACCATCTCTGGTGTATTTCTCTAATGAATCTGTGTCCCAAGAGGTTCCTTATTTCACATTTTAGTTTGACAAAATATGTAGAAGTGAAGCCTTGAATTATTCAAGGGTTATGTAAAAGACCAGTAAGATTGTTTCTCTTGCAAAAGACTAAAGATAAGAAATTATCTGTAGCTTGTGGCTACAAGTATGTTTAAATCAATGCTCTCAACAATGAGCACATTTATAGAGGTTGATTGACTCAGTGTGCAGCTACTTTTTATTTTTCCACAAGAAGCTATAAGAACCCTTCTCCCTAGTGATCACTTCACTGTTTGGACTTGTTATCCCTGTTATCTGAAGAAGTTTCACGGAAAAATGGAGAGCGTCCTTAAAAATGACACATCTTCCTTGTGCTTGTATGCAGGATCATTTCTAATGTTTTGATCTGATCACATCTTTTCAAATGTACCTGATCTCTCAGTGAAAGTATTTAAAGAAGAAGAAAATTAAATAAAAGGTGATGTAATAATAAAAACCTTACAAAACTGTTTTGAGTTTCCTAAAACCAGTCAAAGTAACATTATCACAACAAAGAAATTGTCACCCTGTTTACCACAAAGGACGAACATAGGAAGTAAAAAATATTCTGATGATGGCAGATTGTCAACTACACAAACCCCAAACACTGTAAGATTCATTCAGTTAACAAAAACAATGGTGAGATCATCCCCCCAAACAAAAGCATTGGTTGTTGGTTCAAACAGATGAAATTGGTCCATGTTTAGAGGCAAAGTATAAAGCTGAAAATATGACATTCATATAACGTGAAAAAGAGGTACGCAGTCTTGATGGACGGAGACCAGTGAAAGTGATACTCTATGTCAAAAGCTTTTAAGTTTCACATACTCATCCATATGTATTAAAAGGCAGCTGTAAAAATTGGCTTTTGTCGCCTTCATAACAGTGTATTTAATTCATAATTAATTTCCTCTTCGGGGGAAAAGTAGAAACACTTCTCTACTGTCCATATATGTGCTTTATGTTCAAGACAAAATATACTGTCTATCAGACCTTCAAGGAGGGTGTATGACAGCATGACATGGAAATAGTGTATGTAGCCATATTTTGACAAAACTACAATTTGTGTTTTTTTGTAGTTTTTTTAACCAATGCCAACGGTGTAGCTCGAGGGATGGCAATGTCGGTCTGATGGTCAGAGGACCCACCATGTTGGTCCACACTGTAAAATCTCAACAGCTTTGATGGACTAGCACAACATTTTGTACAGACATTCATGGTTCCCATATGGCGATGTATTCTCATGACTTTGGTGAAACTGGGACTTTTCCTCTATTCTGGTGTCAATTCTAGACACTCAAAATTGTCTGTGTGTCTAGAATTGGCTCATCAACTACATGAAGGATTGCTATGAAATTCAGTACAAACATTCTTTCTTCCCCCACTGGATCAATTGTGATAGCTTTCATCTAGCACCATCATCAGGTCAACATTTTTAATTTCATTTAGTTTATGACTAAATACATACAAAACTAAAGACATTCCCATCAGCTTCAGCTTTGCGTTAACCGGCAAATGATGATTGTGAACATAAACACTATACCTAACCGCAGCATATTGTCATGTTAAGTACCTTAGCATTCTGACAATTGCATTTAGCACAAAACAATGCTTTACAGTCGTAGAGAGCTGCAAGTGTGGCTGTAGATTTTTAGTCTTGTTAAAAACATTCCCACAATTCAAAAGTCAAAACATGTGGTCTTGCACTTCACACACTGTATGGAAATTTGATTACAATGTTCACACTATTAGTGTATGTGTAACAAATAAAGTTAAAAATAATACGGCCACAGTCAAAATGAGCACAACGATCCTGATGCACTTCTACTGTAGTGTAGCATCTACAACACTGGGATTTCTACGGTCAATTAAACTACTGAAACCTAAACAGGTTAAAGGTGAACAGGTCACACATTTATGTCTGTCTTGTCCAGCTGCTTTTGTAAAATAAAATGTCAGTAGCACAATCTTTGCATGTGAGTCAACAAACTATATTTTAGCAATTAAACCTACAAAATAATTCAAAACAGTAATGGTCTACAACACATCTACAGAGAGAAACATAACCAGGAAAACATCATAATCTCACACTAACAGAAAAAAAACACATTCTAACAGAATTTATAAACTCACAATCACAGACAGGAACGCATCACTACTCTTAATGGCAACATAACACTGAATGATATCATTAGGTAAGCACCACAGTGAAACACACTTTTCAGTGAAAAACAATAACAAAACACAGTTGAGGATGGTTCATGGATTCATGCCTCTGTGAGGCAGTGTCTATAGCGTCTTATATCCTCATAAAAACTGATAAATTTTCGTTTACACACATGGTAAGCCTCTACAATGGTCAGAACACAAATGTGATTGCATCCTCTTGCTTTTCCTACAGTGACAATAGCTTGGTTATGAACTATAAAAAAGGAATTGGTACCCCTAAAACACAGACTGCCCTGAACTGAAGAGTGGGCATTACGGAGAAAACTTACAACATGGTATATGTGGTGTACGATATATTTTACATTGTGGTAGATCTATATTATGATGTAGTAATACATTTTGAAAAATTGAACTGAGGAAAAAAATTAAGGATAAAATAACCATATGAGATTGAATATCGGAATAAAATAGCTTAAAAATAACTGATGCAAAAATTCATTATTACTCTAAAAATGCCCTGGTAATAAATTTGCAACATTGCTCACAATGGCCTAGAACAACATTGTCATTTTGGATTATATTCATGAACTTGACTTCACTTTTTTGGAAAGCTAACTTGGTATAAATGGTATAGCACAATATCTGAAGAATTCTTCTGTAATAAAGGTCCCCAGCTGGAAACGAATCAGGTACATTGTGGCTACATGGTATGTGTCTTTACCACTTGGCTACCGAAGTCCTGCAAGTATGGAGTTTCAAGTAGGCCTACCTTGGAATCATACTCAACAATAAACACAGTTTTGACCAACACACTACTCATATTCACAAACACTGCCAGCAATGATCATCATTGGTAAACTCTAGGCACTCTGTTGCTCGACACCATAATTCAGTCATTTCTACTCTACTTTTCCCTCTATTTCCTTGTTATCCATCTTTAACTAGGACAAACTACTCTGTATCGCACTACCTCCACAATCATTGACCTCCTTCCCTCCAAACTCTCAGATCTCAACAGCAGAACAATCACATGCACAGCACTCACAACAGCACAAAACACTCAACCCATCTCTCACGTCACTGCCATGAATAAACACATTTTGTAAAGAGTCACAACTCTTCTGCTGTAGCAGCTTTAAACACAATACCATGCTGATTACAGGGGCAATGGCTTATGTATGTTATGTAGCCTACTGTATGTATATGTGTGTAGATGTATGTATGTAGGTGTGTACTTTATCAATGCATCTACACTATGTTAAGTAAGTTCCATGTACTCACCTTGTGCTGCCATTTCAGACAAAGATGCATTTGGTTCCATCATCCCATCTTGGTGTCTATTCTTCAGTGAGCATCCCATTGATGAACTTGACGTAAAAGTAGTGAGCCCTTTGTTGTCCTCATCAAGGAAACCAGAGCAAGGGATCGGCTAAAGAATAAATCAACCAGCCCGCAAAACCAATAAAAGGAAGAATCTCATAGTCTGAGAAAATTAAAGCATGGATTCCTGAAGGTGAACACACAAAAAAGTGTTTTAAATGGACGGACAATTTGTTAGAATTGGAAGAACAGCAAGCTAACCATATCTACATCCACTTACTTGATATGACCACAGTAAGAGTTGGTGGACCCCTTTGCTGTGGCTGCTAATGTCTGGCTATGGGTCGGGCACAGAAACCACCTGTTGCCAAGGCTTTGGCCTTAGCTATGCTATGGCTATAGATATATGACTGACTGGCTTACTACTCTATACAACACCTCAGATAGTAACACTGGTCAGGAAGAATCATCTATAGCAATCATTACAATTAAGCGTACCTGCACTAACCCTGCATATACTTAATGTTATATCCATTAGAAATAAGTAATGTATGTAAATAAGTATCATGGTAGGTTACATGTGTGTGTGTGTGTGTGTGTGTTACATCTGTATGTCAACAGACTGTCACCTGCCTACAGTGCTTCACTACATTACTTATTAGCCATGCATTGTGTATAGACAACACATTTTTGTTTTTATTTTCAGGTCATCTTAAGATTGCTTCATACTTTTCATGTCAGGGTGTTGCAGCAACAACATACAAGGCTCAGCCAAGGTCCTCCAAGAGCTTACTTGCATCTCCTCAAAAAACACATCAGGGATATGGGTATGTCATGTGGATTCCATAGAACTGTGAACTTAAACTGTTTCTGATCCTAGTAGGAATCAGGGTTCCGGGTAGGCTACGTCCCAGGGGTTACCTGATGACCTCTCTGTCGACTTTTTATTTGGGTGTTTTAGAGGGAATGACTCATGTAACAAGAAGTGGCAGCAAGATGTCTACAATAGAAGAAACAGGTACACATAACAAAGCTTAAATTCTGTCTTTGTCAGCATGGGTATACTACAGGTGTTTAGTGAACACTAATTTTGATTTAAAGATCTTTTTAAACTTGTATGCTGTTTGTATGTAGGTCCTTTTGTGACTGGCTGTGTTGTGACTTTTGCTTTAACAATACCTTCTGTTTACATGGTCTCTCTTGCAAATCTTGTTTACCTGATTAAATAAAGGCTATATATAAATTGGAGCTTCCTGGTGGCTTACTGAGACATATCATGTCAATGCAATGTCTTTGCCCGCTCCTATATTTTCTGACTATCAAAGGCTGAAAGGCAGAAAAAGCCTCTAAACTTAAGTTGAAATTGGCATTAGTAAAGTCTGGCTGTCATAAATTATAACTAAATGTTTCAATCCTGCAGTGTCCAAACACAGCCATATAATTGTTTCTTGACAGACTGGTTTTTGACCGAAAGACCTGCACATACTATATTTCCTATAGTGGGCTTACAGGCTTATACACAACTATCAGGTCACACTTTGTTTAGACCCAGTGATTCACTCAAAATTTCATTAGAACCCAATGGCAAATGTAAAGAATATCAATTATTTCGTTAACATGCAATGTCACTCCCCAAAAGAACTGAATGGACAGTTTAAAAATCAGCTTTATGGTTATTTGAAGAGGTCATCTACTAAATGAGCAAACACCACAGTTGAAGCACCAAGCTGACTGTCAGCCTTCGAGCACAATTTGGATGTCGTCGAGTCTCTGTGGTCAACCACTGACCGTTTTAATTTTCCACTTACTAAGAAAATGCAGAAAGAATACACTTTAGACAGATTGCTTTAGTGGCATTGTACACCAGAGCTGGTAGCTTACTGATACATGGAGTATTTTTGTTTCTTTGTTTCTTTTTGAAATGGAACATGTACTGATAACTTACTTAAAATTAAGCTAGAAAGTCAATTTTAAACAGTGCAGGAGAGTTGGTGTTCATTTGGTATTTATTCCAAGGGTGCTGGTTTCACTTTCATTCTTGGAAAAATCAGCAATACTTTTTGGTGCACCAGCAGTATTAAAATGCTCACTTTGAAACACATCAGTTGTCTTTTAAGGGGAGATTTTCATGTTATTCCACAGGAAATCAAAGATTCTTACCTGTAGATGTATTGTCCTGGAGATCTTTGTTCATCTGCAGTGAGTTAATAACAAATTGAGGTCTAAGCTGTTTCACTTTTAACTAGCAAAACTATGGTGTTTATCATTAAAGCAAATCAATTTGTTCTCGTAGAAGTTATTGAACATGTTCCTTTCTCTTTCCTTTGTTTAGTCCATTTTAACTGTTCACCAAAGTTTTTCTTTTTTTCAAATTTTTCTGATCCACTCTTGCTTGTATGAGCAACCTCCCACTGTTTTAAGTTCTGTATGTAATTTTGTTAACCCTACAGATCTAAACACTATGGTCAATTACACCTACTGGCATTTTACAATGTTACAAAAGATTGGTTAAGACGTAAGATGTCAATGGAGAACTTGTGATTGCATTTTGTGAGCAAACCTAATAAATTCAATGCTTTCTTTATATTTGTAACGGATCAAAGACACCATTGTCCTTGGTAACGATGTTAACACTGTTTGAACTTATTCTAAAATCTGCATTAAGCATGACAACTACTGGATTACATTATTTTGGCATTTTTATTCAAAGTTAATAACATTTTTAGCATACACAGTGAGTAATCTGGGGTTCAGTGGCATTTGCAATGATGCTTCAACAGGAGGGCATTTTGGATTGAAATACCAACCTTTGGATTGAACCACCAACCTTGCAAATAACGTATCTAACCTATACACTGCACTATAGCCACTCTGAAACTACTAGTAGGGTTGGTACCCATCTCTTGAACATCAGTGATATCAGTGAGGTGAGGTGCTTACACAGAGCCCAAAGGTTATTAAAAGACAGTCCCCACCCCAGCCACAGCCTGTTCACCCTGCTGCCTTCTGGGAAGAGTTATAGAAGTTTCTATTGCCGCACCACTAGACTGCAGAGCAGTCTTAAGCAGACTTAAGCAGCAGACTTAAACTCAAATTCATCCTCGGCACTGCTACATTGTATATATTTTATTTCTGTTTACCATTTTATAATTGCTTGTATTGCTGTATATTGTCTGCTATGTAGCAGAAGGGAGCCACAAACTTAATTTCCCTTTACAGCCTGTTGTAATGTGACAAATACATTTTTCATCTCACTGGACAGCATGATGTCAGTCAGGCTCAATTCGAAATCACTGTAGGAGAAATCAGACTTATTTCAAAATTCCACAGTAAGTTTAAAATGACCACTCACAACTGCTAATAGTAGTGGTAGTACTACTACAGCTATAACAACTACTAAGCTACTACTACTAATGAGTGATGGAAGAACCATAGACTGTATGGGAAGAACCTACTCAGATCTTCCTACAAGTTAAAGTAGTAACAATCCTGCATTCAAAATGTTACTTAAGTAACATTTGGATGTTAATATTTTTATTCTGTTACTTAAGCAACAGCCCAAATATGTACACAGTAAAAATACTCGTTAAGCAGAATTAAGAACTTTTTTCATTTTCAGTTTTTTTCCACTCCTGTTTATTTTTACACACACGTCCCATATAATGTGTATTATATTATTGGATTATAATGCATGCATTAATATATAGCCGGTAAAGGTAGAGCTTACTTTTTACTGTATATGGGCTATTGCTGGGTAGCTTATTAATGTCACTAAGGGATCAATAAATTCTTATCTCAAAATAAGCCTACAGTTAGGTAAATTTAGCCTACGGTCGTTGAGTACATACTTTGGCTAGTTACTTCCCACCCTTGCTAAATATTAGCGAGGCTAAGTGGTTCATAATAGTCATCACCAGTAAGACTAAACTAAACATAAAGTTGTGACGCTGACACTTCGGGACTATTTTATTTCCCTACACAACCGTCTGTGTGCACTAGAACAATTCCGTGAACTGTAAACATTGCAACACTTCTAAACTAAGTTTAAACATTAGAACATTTACATTTAGTGGGTCCCATTAGAGACACGAACCAGATTTCCGTCAAGCCCCAGCAGCGCTCTTGTTCCATGCTGTTCTTTTAGTGGACACTCCCCCATCTTGGCTCACACACCCTCCATGTAAAGAGAGTCTGCAGTCCTGCTACACACTGTTGAAACCGGACAACTCAGCTGTCAAGGTAATACGCTGCAATGTTTCTCACACTTGGCTGTTATGCAGTCACTTTCCAGTGACATTATTCGGCACCGTTTGCTTATAGCTTAGCAAGAGCCGAGACGATAACTAAGTTAGCAATGACTGCTGTGAGTTGTAATGGACTGCGGGCTGCGTTAGTGTTAGCATTACCAGCTAGCGGTTAGCTACCCACGGTTAGCCAGGGGTACGGCAATGCTAATGCTAACTCACCGGTTTACTGCGTTGATGAATTAAGTGGGTTAAGACGCTGTCAATTAAATGTTATTTGCAAATAGCGACATGACAAACTCTCCATGTGAGGTTACCGCTGATTCTATTTAACACGTTGAGTTGCCCCCCGAAAACATTGTAAAGTTAAGTTTGCTAGTTTAGGGTAACAGCAAGGGTAAGTTACCTTAGTTCAGTCTGGTCACTGATACAGTTTAAAGACGTTGTTTGAATGGCAGTTTTTGAGAAGATGAAACGTGAAGGTCTTTTTCGATGCAATTATTTGTACTGCAGACTTGTATATCCACTGTATGGTATTTTTTTTACCATTAGCTTCGTTGTATGTTTATTTTCCTGTGAATTGTTCTTGGAACTGTGTAACATATTGAGAGCCACTTTTAAGTCATTGAATGTGTGCATATACTAGGAAAATTAAGGCTGATTATGATTCTTAAAGTTGAATCAACACCTCTAAAACAGTTCATTAAACAGCTTAACATTATAACGTTCATGAAGGCAGGATTTTTTGCATAAATGTTGTATTACACTGTCAACAGGCAGAAAGGTCAACTGTGAGAGAAACTCAGAAGAGAGTCCCAGTAACAGAATATCCTACACTCCTTCATTATCGACATGGGGGCTGTTATCTCATGGTGGAAGGTTTGTTTTCAAACCTTTACTAACTATGTCTTTCTTTATGCTGCTGTAATGCAAATTACATTATTTATCATTAGTTGTCAACATTTTTTGTATTCTTGTAACTTTTTATATTTAATAAGCTTGGATGCACATGTAGGATCTTTGACAAATAATTGTACCACACCATATTTTAGGCACAAATAGTGGTCACATGCTTGGAAAGGTCTAAATAAATGATCACAATTCAGATGTTTATGCTAATACTCCTGGCATCACTATTCCTTGGCATACACAGGCTAACTAAATTATATCACGACCACAGAGGAACACACACGACACACAAACAAAATGTGCGAAAGAGGAAACAGGAAGTATCCAGCTCCTTAAAGAAGTTGCTTGCACAACGAGCAATGTTGTTATGGCACATGTCATCGTTTGTTCTCTCTGACTGGGATTTCAAAATATTTGCCCTACAGGCTAAACCATCCACTGTGGAGATTTTGGAAGGAATCGATAAGGTATGCTTATGAAAAAATAAAAACATAGACTTGTCATTGCCAGAAGTGCTGTTTTTATATTTACATGGGGTGTGAGAAAACATGCAGTATATTTACTAAAGCACAACAAATCTTTGCTTTAAATTTTAAGTAATATTTACAGACTAACCTGCACTGAGAGTAGGTAGAAAAAGCCCACATGAACAATTTTCACAAACGTTGCTAACTTTTTACCCTTGTGGTCCTTACTGAAGATTAAAAAAAGTGAGAGAAAGTGCCTCATATGTACTGTAACTCTTTAGCTCTGGCAAACCAGTCATTCGGTGGCATTATTAACATACTGCTTACCAAGTTTGCAGATGTAACGTATTCCCTCTGCTGAGAATCTATAGCGAATAGAATCAGGAAAATAATTGTGAAAGGGCAGTGCTTTTTGCAGCCAACTTCAATCCGAATACATAACCTCCATCGAGTTAGGTGTACAGCATAAGTTAACATGGCAGTTGATCAGAGAGCCACCTTTGGGACATCGAAAACTCTGGCTTTAGGCTCAGCATACCTCGCTAACCCATCTCAGTAGTGAGTATAGTATTATTATAACTGATGGAGCTATAAAAATAAAATCCAAGTTGTAATAAACTGTACTTTTGCTTTAATTAAACATGCAGATAAAACATATTATAAATCTGTGGCATTCTTATAATATGGAGGAAAAAAAAAGAATACTTTATGAACGTTTGTCTATCATTTATTTATCTTACTGATACTTAAGTCCTTTTTTGATATAGAAACTATGTTGTTGAAGACATGTTGTATAAGCATGTATCTTCTGACCTATTTTCTGAAGTAAAGAGATGTGTCAATGAATGCCAAATCAGCTCCTCATTTGCTGATTGATAGGGCTTTAGTGTAGCTCTACAGTTAAGCTAGTGTCAGCCTATTTTCAGTGCTTGTCCTTGGGCCAAAAGACTCTACGCATATACTGAAGTGGTCAGGTGGCACTGGAGTAGTGAATAGATGGGTGTTGTGCCGGTTAGTTTTTATGATAAAAGAATAATGTAGTGACAGTGATTATTCACGTGCATGGTTACACCACACATAGGCAAACACGTGTGATACACTGTAAGGGTGGATGTGAAATCAGTTTTTCTGGTGCTTTAGAGTGACAGACACACATGTTACAGTAGGACCATAGCGACCGGAGTGGGTCCCATTCTGTCCAACAGCTATTTTTGGACGGGGTAAATGGCAGCAGTGTAACCTTTCCATATTTAAAAAAAAACAAAAGATGAATGAACCATTTGTTCATTGAAAAAATGATAATAAATTACATAAATAGTTGGTATGTGGCCACCAGTTATTCCAGCTGATATGCTGCATGTTCATCTTTAAGTTTTCAGTCCTGCTAAAGACATTGATGTTTGTAGTCAAAAATGTAATGGCTAATCCTAATAGAATTTGCTGTCATTTGCGTTTTTGTAAAGACATGACACCTGCCTACACTGTTGACAGATATGGCACTAAGGCAGTAGCAGGAACTCTGGATTTGCAATATGAAATACCGAGCTGCTAGATTTAACTTTTAAATTCAGTTTAGAGCTGCAGCAATTAATTGATTAGTTATGATAAAACAGCCCTAATTCAATTTGTAACTCATCCTAATGTATAATATTGTAAAGCTCCAACAAATGGTTATTTTCCCCAGAGCCTTGTACTGCATTCAAATTATGTTCTATTGAAATATTTGGGGGGCAGTTATATAGGATGATGATCCAGCCCTACTGGAAAACATGGCTGTGAAACCTAACTTTAACATTAATAATCTAGACCAGAAAATAGGAACATGAACATTTCACCATAAAGAGTTAAGTTACGTTGACTTACCTATGTTGTGTGTGGGTGCAGTCTCTTTATGTAATGTATTCAAACCATGCAAACATAAAATATAGGAAGATGGTGGAACTTTGCTTATAATTTCCCTAGTCTCACTTGCTGGCCTATGGAAAATCCTTTCTTGTTCTTGTTGGGTGATACAATATTTTTAAATGTACTGATTGCAATTTTCTTGGCTGAATCAGATTTTTTTTTTTTTCAAAGTCTGACCTGCCGATTTGGAGTTTGGCCCAAAAATCCTTAATTGACAGCATTGTTCTTTTTTTCTTTCCCCATTAGCATCAGCTTAAGCATTGGCCATTCTCACTAGGGTCCGTTCCGTACTGGACAGAGCTTCTCTGTACAAATAAAATCCGACTGAAAATGAATTGCAGTTTTAAAACGGATCCGTGTTTCCCACAGAATAAAAGTGTAACTGTGACAGTAACGGGATTATATTTGTATATTTTATGGTAAAGAATACATTACCCTACTTGTTGTAGGCTATTTCTTATCTCACCATTTTAAACTACTTACAGTTTTTGTTCATCGCTTTGGTACTATTATTGCAAGTATGTGGTACTAGTTCACCACTCTTAGTACAAATCTCCAAACTCATCACACTTGTAACACATTGTAAACTTCTCTCACCACACAACCATTGATTCAAAATATAAGTTTCTTTTGAAATGTCATGACACAACATATGGTTTAATCACGAAAACACAACATAATGATATCTTTTCAGCTTACTCGTTTTAACTACCAATGAATCCACTAAAACGATGCAAGATACATTTTTCAAATCACCTTAAAGTACTGAAAGTAGTATGCTGCAGTACTATAAAAGACAGATTACACAGTTTTCACCTTAGTCAGCGCAGTTATATTACCCAACATTTACAGAATCTGTCATTTCCATAACAAACACTAACAATAATTATGGATGGTAATCATCTAGTGTATTTTACAGTATTGTGTTGTACATACAGTAATTACTGCAGTGGTCCTTTGTGGGTCTGCTGGTGTAAAGCACTAAGCTACCAACACTGAGGTGGAATCCCACTCAGGTCACATACAGTAAAGATCTCACATCTTTGGGTGGTAATTCTGAAGTTTTGAATCCGACCAGATCAGGCAAATGAAACAACAAAACATACATGTATATTAAGTAATTTTTCAGAGATGATCAATTAGGAACAATGAGCATAGTGATAGTAAAAGGTATTTTACACTGTAGAGAAGAAAATCTTATCCAACGTCATACATGTACTTTGTATGAACATAATGTATTTCAATGCGAAACATGTCTTTGCTGTACTCGGTCAATGTCCGATGTTGTTTAAAGCAATGAACTGTGTTTCACTGTTCTGCGTTACATGAGACAAAGCTCTAAATATGTGTAAAATAATAATGGTCATTCTGATGGCACTGGGATTGAATGCCGTTTGAATGACAAAACAGTTTCACATAACCAGAGTCTCTGTCACATAAATCACATTTGTGTACTAATATAAATGTCCGTTAATTTGTCCCCACAGGATATACAGATTCTTGAAGAGTACAGTGAGAAGTATCAAAGGCAGCTGAAGATATGGGTTGGGCGACTACTTCTATACTCGTCTCTTCTCTACCTGATCACATGTATAGTTGTGTATTTCTGGTACCTGCCCGAACAGTTGATGGGACGGCTCATATTGTCTCTTCCCTTCCTAATATTTCCATTACTGTAAGTGTGCAAGATAGTCCATCATGTAATTGTAAACTGTAACTACAGTGGAACCAGTCAACCATTTTTATTTATTTTTTTTTCTGTCTTTTCCTTTTAGAGTTTGGATACTTCGCAAAATGCTTATAATAATTTTTTCACGAAGAACTGAAAAAAATAGTAAGTATC
>NC_060156.1:14065208-14067680 GCF_021292245.1 Micropterus dolomieu | reverse complement strand
GTACTGAAAGTAGTATGCTGCAGTACTATAAAAGACAGATTACACAGTTTTCACCTTAGTCAGCGCAGTTATATTACCCAACATTTACAGAATCTGTCATTTCCATAACAAACACTAACAATAATTATGGATGGTAATCATCTAGTGTATTTTACAGTATTGTGTTGTACATACAGTAATTACTGCAGTGGTCCTTTGTGGGTCTGCTGGTGTAAAGCACTAAGCTACCAACACTGAGGTGGAATCCCACTCAGGTCACATACAGTAAAGATCTCACATCTTTGGGTGGTAATTCTGAAGTTTTGAATCCGACCAGATCAGGCAAATGAAACAACAAAACATACATGTATATTAAGTAATTTTTCAGAGATGATCAATTAGGAACAATGAGCATAGTGATAGTAAAAGGTATTTTACACTGTAGAGAAGAAAATCTTATCCAACGTCATACATGTACTTTGTATGAACATAATGTATTTCAATGCGAAACATGTCTTTGCTGTACTCGGTCAATGTCCGATGTTGTTTAAAGCAATGAACTGTGTTTCACTGTTCTGCGTTACATGAGACAAAGCTCTAAATATGTGTAAAATAATAATGGTCATTCTGATGGCACTGGGATTGAATGCCGTTTGAATGACAAAACAGTTTCACATAACCAGAGTCTCTGTCACATAAATCACATTTGTGTACTAATATAAATGTCCGTTAATTTGTCCCCACAGGATATACAGATTCTTGAAGAGTACAGTGAGAAGTATCAAAGGCAGCTGAAGATATGGGTTGGGCGACTACTTCTATACTCGTCTCTTCTCTACCTGATCACATGTATAGTTGTGTATTTCTGGTACCTGCCCGAACAGTTGATGGGACGGCTCATATTGTCTCTTCCCTTCCTAATATTTCCATTACTGTAAGTGTGCAAGATAGTCCATCATGTAATTGTAAACTGTAACTACAGTGGAACCAGTCAACCATTTTTATTTATTTTTTTTTCTGTCTTTTCCTTTTAGAGTTTGGATACTTCGCAAAATGCTTATAATAATTTTTTCACGAAGAACTGAAAAAAATAGTAAGTATCCTTTTTGCTATTTATATATAATTTTCCGCATAACGGTAATTTTTGTTATGTTTAAACTGGTGTTGAATTGTCTTTTTTTTTTTTTCCAGATGACAAATTAGAGGATCTTAAAGCACAAAAAAGAAAAATAGTAAGTGATGTTTTTGTATTTGTCAAGTTTCACTTACACTCACCTAAAGGATTATTAGGAACACCTGTTCAATTTCTCATTAATGCAATTATCTAATCAACCAATCACATGGCAGTTGCTTCAATGCATTTAGGGGTGTGGTCCTGGTCAAGACAATCTCCTGAACTCCAAACTGAATGTCAGAATGGGAAAGAAAGGTGATTTAAGCAATTTTGAGCGTGGCATGGTTGTTGGTGCCAGACGGGCTGGTCTGAGTATTTCACAATCTGCTCAGTTACTGGGATTTTCACGCACAACCATTTCTAGGGTTTACAAAGAATGGTGTGAAAAGGGAAAAACATCCAGTATGCGGCAGTCCTGTCGGCGAAAATGCCTTGTTGATGCTAGAGGTCAGAGGAGAATGGGCCGACTGATTCAAGCTGATAGAAGAGCAACTTTGACTGAAATAACCACTCGTTACAACCGAGGTATGCAGCAAAGCATTTGTGAAGCCACATCACGCGCAACCTTGAGGCGGATGGGCTACAACAGCAGAAGACCCCACCGGGTACCACTCATCTCCACTACAAATAGGAAAAAGAGGCTACAATTTACAAGAGCTCACCAAAATTGGACAATTGGACTGGAAAAATGTTGCCTGGTCTGATGAGTCTCGATTTCTGTTGAGACGTTCAGATGGTAGAGTCAGAATTTGGCGTAAACAGAATGAGAACATGGATCCATCATGCCTTGTTACCACTGTGCAGGCTGGTGGTGGTGGTGTAATGGTGTGGGGGATGTTTTCTTGGCACACTTTAGACCCCTTAGTGCCAATTGGGCATCGTTTAAATGCCACGGCCTACCTGAGCATTGTTTCTGACCATGTCCATCCCTTTATGGCCACCATGTACCCATCCTCTGATGGCTACTTCCAGCATGGTAATGCACCATGTCACAAAGCTCGAATCATTTCAAATTGGTTTCTTGAACATGACAATGAGTTCACTGTACTAAAATGGCCCCCACAGTCACCAGATCTCAACCCAATAGAGCATCTTTGGGATGTGGTGGAACGGGAGCTTCGTGCCCTGGATGTGCATCCCACAAATCTCCATCAACTGCAAGATGCTATCCTATCAATATGGGCCAACATTTCTAAAGAATGCTTTCAGCACCTTGTTGAATCAATGCCACGTAGAATTAAGGCAGTTCTGAAGGCGAAAGGGGGTCAAACACAGTATTAGTATGGTGTTCCTAATAATCCTTTAGGTGAGTGTATGTA
>NC_060156.1:13932129-14065188 GCF_021292245.1 Micropterus dolomieu | reverse complement strand
GGATGGGCTACAACAGCAGAAGACCCCACCGGGTACCACTCATCTCCACTACAAATAGGAAAAAGAGGCTACAATTTGCAAGAGCTCAACAAAATTGGACAGTTGAAGACTGGAAAAATGTTGCCTGGTCTGATGAGTCTCGATTTCTGTTGAGACGTTCAGATGGTAGAGTCAGAATTTGGCGTAAACAGAATGAGAACATGGATCCATCATGCCTTGTTACCACTGTGCAGGCTGGTGGTGGTGGTGTAATGGTGTGGGGGATGTTTTCTTGGCACACTTTAGGCCCCTTAGTGCCAATTGGGCATCGTTTAAATGCCACGGCACAAAGGTGAAATGCTCAAAGAGCGACTTTGACCTTTCTGTTTACTTTTTTCTTTTCATGTTTCAGTGGGTGAACAACAAATCAAAATTTCAATACCACATTTAATGATTTTTATGTGCTCCTTCACAAGTTTCTCCCATTTTAAGCAACCAAGTGCCTAAAATTGTTGAACAAAAACTAATATTTGAGATGTTTTTCTTGCTAAATGTCTTTTAGAAAACCAAACTATTTCCAGAGGTGGTGTAGTCAGTATAGCAGTAGTAGTTATAAAGCCATTATAAAATTTAATTGAATCTTTTACAAACACCCGACAGATTATCCCTCTAATGTCCCTGAAATTTGCCCTGTGAGCTTGACAGATCTTCAAATTGACGTTTCGATTAACAGTTTTCATGCACCTCTTACTTCCACCAGGGTCGAATAAGTGAGAGAAACATATAACTCATAATCTCTATAGATTGTAATTTTGATGTCTAGTGGTCTTCAGTGAAGTGAAGACTTGCACTTCTTTCGGCAAGTTATCTGGGAAGCCTCTCCATTTTTGTAGCAAGACACTTGCTAGTCTAGGATCTGTAGATACAGCGTGTGATTGGTACAGTGACTTAACCCAGTAAACCATTCTCCTTATGTCACTTTAATTAATAGCATTTAGTGCAGGAAAGAAATAAATCTGAAAAATTGCTTGTCATCCTCTGTCAAGTTTAATAACTTTCAATAATTAGGGCTGATGGATTTTCACACTCTCCATTATTGAAGTAGTGAGTGTAATTATTCTTCATATTATATGTAAATATTTAGAAATGTTTGGTGCTTAAATCAAGATGTACTATTTAGTGAAGTAGCTCCTTGTGTCCTTGCTCAGTCGTGTTTACTTATGTGTGTGTAATGTTATTGTAAGTGATTCTAAGATATTGGTTTAATTCTTTTATAAAACACCTATTAATTACATCAGATGATCATCAAATAGTTACTCGTGGATGAGCTATTATAGGAATTATTTCTTTGCAATGTATTGAAAGAATGATGTAAGCATTTATCCTGTAATACCTTTTTAATGTCTTGTTTTTTCCAGCTTGAAGAAGTTATGGAAACTGAGACATATAAAAATGCTAAAATGATTCTGGAGAGATTCGATCCTGATTCCAACAAAAAAATTGTAAGTTATTTTGGTTTTACTTCGTTAAATTAATCAGTTGTTTAATTGTGTTCCATATTGAATACTCTCTTGTTATGTGTATAAAGGAGCTTGAAAGCTCTCCAGTTGGACCCCAGATGACTCCAAAACCAGGACAAGGTAGCAGTGAGTTCTGAAGACAGCACTATTTCCCTACTTTTCCTCTGGCATTTCTTGCTGTTGTTAAGCTACCTGCAATGTTTTTTGTGTTAGAGCTTCGTCAGCGCAATGTCATCCCAAAGACCCCCACAGTGGTGGTGAATCCTGCAAGCGGAGCCGCTGCCCGCCCTCCTCTTGCCTCTGGGCCCACCTATCCTGGACGATCTTCCCACTCTGCTCCAGGTGGACCCCCAGAGAGGACCCTGTCGGCTATAGCTGCTCAGCAGAGCTTGATGAGGAAACCTGTGACCCCTGGAACACCTGTTTCAGGAATCGGTGAGTTACCTGCACACAGGGGGGACCACATCATAATGTGGTCGATTAAGGTGTGATTCACTCTTCCCTGGCTCAGTGTCCCTAGTTGCTCAAGGCTCTGTGGTGTGATGTCAGCATGGGTGGTACATGTTATATAGTAGTTGTAATGGGAAAGTTTTATGAATGTAGTTTCTAAATATCTTACAAAAAGTCTAACATTTGGCAAACAAATGTACAATAATAAACTTGTATTAGAAATAGGTGATAACTTTTTGAAAAAGTCAGAATTGTGAGAATACGATGCTTGTGCAACGAAAGATGTGAGATCTTTCGTTGCTTTTAAATATTTCAAAACCCCAGCCAGGCAACAAGATGATAAACCTTCCATACAACAGTTGTATATGGAAGACATCTGTGGAGTGTATAGGTGTTGAATATTCAATATGAATTATTTCTGGACTATGAACACTCAATAGAAGATGCAAATAGGTGCAAACAGTAAAGGAAATGTGTTCCTAGAGGAAGCAGCATGCTGTAATTGCCATGTGGAATGCCAACTGTGGAGGTATGCATCAGGATTACATTAACTATGATTAATTAGCCAGACCTGCGTTTGTTCTCTGGGCAATGGTGGTGGAATCTCACTAAATGTCTTTTAATGCTTGGTGAAATTGCCTTTGGCATTGGGAACACATCACAAATGGTTTACATGACTTGATGTTATCACCTGCTTCTGTGGAAAATTGAAAGTGAAAAGCAATTTGATACAAAGAGTCACCACAGAGTTTCCATATGTTGGTAAATTAATAACCAGCAGGATACTAAGACTCTGCCAAGTCTCACAGAAATGACCAGTCATCTTCCTATGATTGCTCTTGATGTTAGATTATATTAATTACTACTCACCAACACAGCAGGGATTCTGGACGTGCTTTGCAAGTGAGATCCAGTGATAACTCATTAAGAAAAAGGGGCATCTTTTAGGAAAATTCATTACGGTTTGTGCAGTGAATCTCTGCCTCACTATTTCACTTAGTTTTTACTGTAAGCAGACCTTGTATGGTAGTTTGTATTCAAGACTGCAGACTGTGTCTAACAGGCATTGATGTTGTGCTTTAACAGGGATGCACCCCCCAGGCCCGCCCCTAGCCAGACCTGTGCTCCCAAGGGAAAGAGGCGCTATGGACAGATTCATTGAGTATCTTGTTGGAGATGGCCCTCAGAATAGGTACACAACCTCTGCTTTTGAAGGGAGACATCTCTTTACAAAAATCTCATAATCTTTTGAGAAATATTGTTAATTTGTTAAGAGTTTTCTTATCTAATTTATAAAAATGCAGTGTGCTGATGCAACACATCATTTTCATATAATAGGTATTCTATATGTATCTGCCAGATTGATATGCCTTTTTACTATGGAAAACAATGTTAAAATTCTGATAATATCCCAAGATTAACATTGAATTGCTAAAACCTGTGCGCCTCTTGAGCTGCAAACAATGTCATTGTATGTGTCAATAAAATGATCTTTAATGTAATCTGCAAGATCGTGTACTGTATGCTGTCTTAACTGGATTGTCTTTCCCTCTCCATAGATGTGCTCTCATATGTCAACAGTGTCTGTCCCATAACGGCATGGCATTAAAAGAGGAATTTGAATACGTTGGTAAGGCTTAGAGAAACACAACACTCTTTTGTCAGTCTCCATCAAACACAGTGCCTTCATTTGCCCTCTAGCATTTGGCAGCGTAGTATATCATATGGCTCTTAAATGCCTCTGCCACTACCAACCCCTGTAAGCAAAACCGCACCAAGATTGAATATGCAAACCAGTACTACACATCAATCTGAAGTGTTTATGCATCTCAGGCGTTTTTGTCATTGGTTCATATTCATGTATATTAATCTATGTCTGACTGAGAATGTATTAGTGAGATGACATAAACTATATGTATGTTTTATTTGTGTTGTTTCAGCCTTCCGATGTGCATATTGTTATTTCTTGAACCCTGCAAGAAAGATCAGGCCTCAGGCACCCAGACTCCCAGAGGTCACTGGCGAACTGAAGATGTTTTCTGAGGCACCCTTACCATCGCCTGCTGCTGACGTAGATGATGACCAGTCTGTTTTAGGTGACAATAACATCCAAGCAGGTTTTGTACATAAAAGGCAAAACATGTAATGGTCACGCATGTAATCAGATGTTACCAACATGAGTACATTCAGAAAGAACATATAAAAATTCTGAATTCTATTATACACACATACAGTAGAGTCCTTTTTATATCTTTTGTTCCTGTCTTTTCAAGTGTTTTATTCTGCATGCATATCTAAACTGAAAATGTATCTCTTATTATCAGAGAAAACCAAGCTTGCTGATTTCTCCGCTGAAACAGACACCCAAAAGCCAGGCACACCAATGACCACAGAGCCCAGTCCTTTGTCAGACAGCGAAAGCACCCCACAGTCACAAGATTTGCCCCCGGATAAATCTGATGGAGAGCAAGATGTGTCTGCCATGGAGGTGGAATAAAACAGTGGAGTAGTGATTTGAACACAAGTCAGGGTGGAGGTCTTTTTTTTTTTTTTTTTTTTTTTTTTGCCGTAAGTTGGAGAAACAAAGTAAGTTAAGTCCGCATCTGATGTGATTTTCAGCTTATCGTACAGAATGTCCTTTCTTTTGAGAATAGCTTTTATAGTTCTAGCAATAGTAATGAATTAAATGTTAAATTGCATAGCACTAGCACAACCGCCAAACAAACCACCTTCCCAGTATGATTACATAGCCTGGACATTTTTTATAACATTGTATTGAGAGCATTATGGGTTTGATTTTTATCGTTTAAATTTAGTTTTTTGTTTTTTATGTTGTATAGTTATATATATATATAGTAGTTGTCTTTATTTTCTATGTTTTCAACTCAATTTCTAACATTATTCTGTCTGGGATAATTGGAAAATGCACAAACAAAACAAATATTTTGGGGGAAAATAAATTTTTATTTATGGGAAATTATTTATAAATATTTTTCTATAATGCCGTGCCTTTCATGAGTGTTGAATAGGGTACTCTGCAGCACGGTGGTGCTAACATGTTTACACAATCATGGTACCATGATAGGAATACACATAGTCTGTATTTATTAATGAAAAGGAGATTTGTCAGTACTGTGCACCTGCCGTAAGTGCCTCTTATATTTTGTCTCTGCTTCAGAGCATATGTCAATGAAACTTATTTACATATAGACAAAGTATTTTGACTGTTTACAGACGGTATGTATTTGCTGAATGTCTGAACCCTGTTCTATATAAATAATACTAAATAAACTTTTGAGAACTACATGTGTGCTCAGGATCATAACACATTCATCTAGATGGATACGTGCTGGATAATTATTTGACTGATGTTGCTATGAAAACACAATCATTTTAAAAGTAATTCTGTATTAGCATCAAAATATGAATAGGAAAGGTCAAAGTAACATGTAAGAAGCCACGATGACAATAGCTCCCATGTATTCCTGCTACCTATATTGCGTCATGTATTTCAAATTGCCACATTTCATCTCTGGTCAGCTTCTCGCCAAGAAGCATGTTTAAACAGTCCCTTTTCATTAGCAGGCCAATTTTAGCTTGTGATCATTTTATTTTAGCTCATTGATCATTTCAGACAGCATAAGATAATGGTGCTGACACAGAGCCCAGCCAGTCTTGATTGCTTGACCCTCTTCATTTGCAACAAGAAAATCATTGTGGCTACAAAGTTGCTTTGTGCCATCACATGACCCTCTTCCCCTGAAGATAGACCGTAAACCACTGGTGATGTCAACACCCAACATCTTCTGTGGGTTTTGATAATGTATGTTTACAGAGCGGTGACCTCCTGGGCCTTGTGATGCATCAATGTGACACAGAAAGTAACGCCCGATTCCACCGCATGCTGTTTGAGGTTGACCTCTGACAAGAGCCAAAAGGGAAAAAAATGGGACATCAATAGGACAATGTTTGGATGTTTTAACACCACTGGGAGGTTGTCCAGTATACATAGCCTGCACATATGAGCATCATCATAAGTAATATATCACAAAAGATCTCTGTGCGAAGTGGTTTGAAAATGTATGTTTGAGTAATATTTTTGATTCCACAGCACTGAATCATGTCTTGACAGTTGGCACTTCATAGTCAGTAGAATTATTATGTGTTTTTTTTTTTTTTGGCGTTATTTATCTATATCATGCATGAAGAATTTCAGAAAGATGAGAGATCACAGAGAGCTGGCAGTTGCACAGAAAACAGTCACAAAAATATAACTTTGATCGTGACTGTAGTTAAATATCTTTGCTTTTTAAAGTATTAGTTACTCTGGTACTAGCATTTGTGTGTTGAGATGAGTTTTACTGGGTGTTTACACTCTCAGTTATCATAGTCTGAACTTAATTAACCATCTCAACCTATTACATGAACTATTCAAAGAAATACTGTTTTCATAACGTTAAAGCAGACTATACACATCGGGTTTTTGTGTCCTATTGTCCAAACACACAAAAGGATTACATCTGGATTGCTATCAAGGAAACACTAATTGATTTTCAAGGATGACAAATGACATACAAAGCCCCAGTGCCAAGGTAATTTTGAGCAAGCGATGAAAATGTACAGTGGGGCTGTCCCAAGGTTCATAGTTCTTTTCATACTCATCCCTCACATGTGCATTCGAGGCCACTTGACATAAATTTATACTGATCTTTTATTTATACCCAGAAAAAATGGCAGATAAGAAACATAAGTGTTCTTGATATTGTGTTTTGTCATATCTAGCAGCCAAAGATTGAAATCCTGCGAAACAATTTTCTGAAGAAATGAAAGAGCGTGCCCTCTTGAACCCCGAAGGAAAATAACCCCACGGTGCGAGGCAGAATATGAAACAGAGGCACAGAATAAGTAAAATAGACAAGTGCACCAGGCTTGTCACTTTTCCATTTGCTGCCCTCGGGTGTGAGCACTTCAGAATTCTCTTCATCTCAGCAAAGACCTTCATCGTTATGCTCTATCTACTGTACTGAATACGAAAAATGTACCATATCAGACAAAAGTAATAAGGGAAGGGAGTTTTAAAGATTTACCATGTTTCTGTCGATCATGAAGCTGGATGCAACAGGAAGACCAACAAATTCATAAATATACAGCACAAGCAATTGTACAATGGAGACGATGTGGAAAATGCTGAGATGAGTGTCACAGAAGACGTTAACATGGCTGTGATATCAGATATCACCATTGGCTCTTGACAACAGCATCATTACACAGTAATAAGAGCACAATCTCCTTCAGAGAAACATTAAAATCAAATTACATTATACAAGAGCTTGGCTTGATGAGCTGTGAGGGGTGATGGTTCCCGAACAGTGGCTCTGTGGTTATTACTGTAGCTCTTTAGCTGCTTGGGCTTGAATTGCCACTTGACAAAGTTGAGTCGCTTCTCACAAAAGGTCATCAGCTTCCAAGAAATTAGTTTTTAAAATTCAAGTCATTTGAAACCTACACGCCCAGATGGATGGGTTTCCATTCCCCCCCCCCCCCACGTTCTATCTGTCAAATCATGAATGCACGCCGCTGAATACATGATGCCGGCAATAAACCACTGTGCTGTAGTTTACACCAGAGTGACATTCAGGGATCAGAGAGCATTGTCATTCTCTGTCCTATCTTGAACTCATTACGCCACTGAGCGATGACATCTGTTTGAGCACTCACACAGTTTGACAATTATTACTGCAAACCATTCACGGCTGTACCTTAATTAAATACTAAAGTAGAAAAGAAAGACAACATATATAACATGAAAATATCTGTTTCATTATAGTATTTAAAACTGCCTAACTTAAAATAGAGAAGCTACGTCCAAGACAGGGATATCATTTATTTGGCTGTTTGCACTTTTAATGTTTCTGTGCATACATAATTCTTGTGCTTGACAACTGATATATTGATTAATTTTATTTAGGATAGAACATGCCCTCGGAATCAATAGCATAAAAACAAGGTTAACCTAAATTTACAAGTCCTGTCATATGCAGGATAATAATTCAATTATAGAGGAGAGTCAAAGCACCAAAATGACTTCTTTCTCTTTGTTTTCTTGCTGTTTTACTAACGCATACACATTTCTGTGGGAGGGATGCTCAAGAAACCACCAAAAGCAGAATAGGGAAGAGAACAAATGGAAGGCCATGACAACACACCCCTGCCACTACCTCATGTGGAAATCATACAAAGCATCCTGCAGGCAGCAGGTTCATTTTATAGCTTCATCTATTACCACACTGTCATTGTTAATTGTCTTCTTTTTACCTCTGCAGGATTCTCCAAATTGGTCCTATCGAATGTGACAGGAGGAAGAGCATTAAGCATCTGACAAGATGATATCTAAGTTCAATTTCCTACTCCTCACCTGATTTATACCTGCAGCAGATCATTTTCTTTTCTGTCATAAAGACCTCTATAAATCAGTGGTGCTTATGGAAGCACTACAGAACAGGGTCTCTGGATTTGTATCCCCTGTGTTTGCTATTAGGAAGCCATTACAGCCACATTTTCCTCCTTCAAACAAAAATGATCAAATCTAATACTGGCAAGATTAGAGAGATAAAGAGAGCAAGCGCTGGCAGAGCTGTTCAACACAGTACCCTATCTAAACAATATGCTCTAAACTCAATAAAAACAGGGCTTTTTGCTGGTGACACCATTATCCATCTGTTTGGACAAAATTGCTGTATCATGGTATAAATCTGCAATACAAGTGACATATCCTCTAAAATAAAAGGGAACATTAACTGCTCTATCTTCTAGAGGCCATGGGACTAGCTGGCTATAAGCTCAGTCAAGTGTGATGGCAGTTATACTGTGTTTTACTAGACTGCAGACAATTATACTTTGCTCCTCTCCCCTAAGAAGACAAACTGCCATGGCTTCAGCTGAAATGATTTCAAATAGATTTTCCAAAATGTCTGTCGCCAGATTGCTTCCATACATTATTTCACTTAAATGGATAGAAAAAACGAGGGTGCAAATCCACAAATCAATCACAACAGCCCACTTTACCAGATGGAAAGACGAGAGCTTTCAGTCTGTGTGTGTGTGTGTGTGTATGTGTGCGTGCGCATGCAAGTTGAAGACCTGCAGAGAAGGACAGTTACAGGATGTGCACAGTTCTGTCTCTGCGATGTGTCTCACTCATCTTGAAGGATGACAGAGAGTAGGCCCATCTATGTTCAGCGGTGAGCTGGCAGCGCTGTAAAAGTGGCATAATGGATAATGAACTGACCCACTGACTTCTGGCTAGTTCAACAACTAGTTCATTCAACCAATCATGTGTAATCCATTAAGGAATGAGGAAATACAATTATTTTACACATGACAGATAACACACACTGCTCTCATAAAAGGCAGTCTGTAAACACTCAGTCTGTTCCCAGAGTTGAATACTATTGCTGAAAATGGTGCATACTAATATTGTTTTGTAATTTTAAGTGTTGCAGGTGGAAATATGAATGGGCTAAAAATTTTAAATACTATAAATATACAATATATATAATGTGTGTGTGTATCTTTATATAGCCTACTTGATAGACTTATCAGAATATGTTGAACACTGACCAGCATCTACCTCAACATCTAGTTCAACATACTTTACATGTAGGCCTATTCATCTATTTGTCTGCCGGCTGCTTCAACTGCGTGGAGACACCATACAGTCTATGGTGGAGACGAACGTCGCAACGTTTACATCAGCCAATAGGAACGCTGGATTTCTGCCTGATCTACACCCAATCAGGACACGACTTTCTCCGTAAACGCCAAAACACCATCCTGCAAATAATGCTAACGTGATTAGCTGAGGTGTCTTTAATCTAGCTAACAAGTAAAAACATTGACAGCTAAGTATGTGGCGCGGGTAAAGAGAGAGTATTAAATTAAATGTGCAGATAAACAACTGTGTTTTAAAATTAGCTTATGAGAAATTACTAACGCTAACTAACTTAGCTCAAATTATGGAGCAGAGGTGCTGCAGTGCTTTTCACCTGGAAACAACTTAAGAGGTAACTTAAGTTAATTTAATTGAACTTAATTTGAGCTGTACATATTGTGGGTGAATTTATCCTTTACATTTTTTACTTACTTATTTTTTACTACATCTTTTCTAAGCATAGAAGCAGTGGGCAGGCATGGCAAGGTGCCAGGAGACCAACCCCAGTTCTGAGGCCAGTACATTAACGGACAATGGCAGAAGTAAGTGATTAAACCCAGATTTGTCAAAGCAACTATGTGATTGTTACTGAAGTTATCACCATGGGTTTATGCAGATGTTTCTAGCCATTGTTGGCCAACACATGTTGCCTGTGGTCGAGTAAACCAGTGGTTCTCAAAGTGTGATCTGAGGTGGTTACAGGAAGTCCCAAAAAGGGGAACATTTTATTTTCACTATAATTCCAATCATAATGACCCTTTTACTCTGCTTCGATCTTCCAGTCTATAAACGTCTCATCCATATGTTTATGGTGTATTGCATGCTAGGCTTCTGACGCTGCCGTCGCTCTGTCTCTTGCTCCTTCTGATTCCTCCCTTGCTCCTCTCCACTGGAGGAACCTCCCGAGGCTGTCTCCACTCTCTGCCCAGTCTTGCGTTTGGCACCGCGGCTACCTGAAGGGGCTGAACTGTCCTCCTTCTCTGTCTCCACACTGTCACTCTCCCCCTTTGCCTGTGTGCTGTCTCCGTCCTCTATTTCATCCTCTTCCTCCTTGTCATCATCAACATCAACTTAAATATTGCTGTCTAACCTGTTGAAAGTATGGTATCTGAGTGCTACAATGCTAGTGTGATGTGAAAAAATGGATGAATATGTTGAATGTATGAATTTGTGCTTTGTCAGGTCCGTTGACAAGATGACAAACAAACAACTGTTAATATTTGTTTTCTAAACGGTTTGGATTGATCAGGGCTATACTATGCTACCTTGTTTCAGAGTAAAAAGTAACTCACTAGCAATCTCCTTTTTTGTTCTGTCCCTGTAGAAATATGAAGTAGTATTTTGCTAGATTTTTGGATGCCCACAGACGGCTACAATAATGACAGTGGAGGTCAGCAACTCAGTGGCTCTCTGCTGCAGACAGATTGAAAAGTGAGAGTAAAGATAAAATCTGCTTTTCATTCCAAAAGTAAAAAAAAAAATATTAGTCTGAGCTCGCGCCGGTAAATTACAGAATCCCGTGCGAGATGTAATCCTTTTGAGTGGCCGTTTTATTTGTCCAGAAGCTCCGCCGCCAGTGTTATCGTTGCATAGTTTGTCTACCACACCAGCTCCCTCTGTTCAACCCAAACTCACGGACTAACCAGTCAGAGAACCAATGCCTGGTTATACATTTTTAACTAAGATTTGTGCCTTACCTTTGCTAGCCTTCATCTCAACTACCAGTCATGCTTTGAATGCTAATATTAATGTTACTGTTACCTGTATACCTGTTTCAGGTCTGCTCCGTGGACTGGATGTCAGACGCTGAAGCCTTGCTGTCACGCTGTTATGGTAGGATAGTATTGTTTTATAGTAGACTTTGGACACATTCTGTCTTTTTCTCTGGCCTGTTTCTACTTCATCCTTCGCTATTTTCTCTCTCTTCGTCCATTTTGTCATATCGTCTTCACTTGTCCCCAGCGTAAGCACGTTGTGCAACAGTAATAATCGCCAGTGCGCAACAGTGTGCTGTAGTTATATAGATTTAACGAAGCATTAAATCAAATTCTTTTCAGCAATGCTTTTTAGTAATCGAGTTACTTGAGTTTCTCAATTAATCGTTTCAGCCCTACTTGAGACTATACAGTATGTTCTTTTCTGTTGTGAAGAGACGCTTTGCAAGTGGTCTACGGTATCTGACAAACCATAATTAAATGGACGTTTGGCTTAATTTGCTTTGACTGCAAATTGTTCCAGCATAAATTTTCACAGATCAGTGTTTTTCACTGGTTCAGAATGGGCCTTTGGGGGGTGACTTCGCTTGATCTGTATGCGTACAGTAAAGGCAATGAGTTAACTTATGACCGAATTCTTTGCATTTTCTAGTTATTTCTGACCATTTGATAAACAAAATAAATCCACAAGCTGGCGGAGTAACAAGCATAAATTTGTGTATTAATAAATATTATAACATTAAATAAAAAGTCTAATGTTAGTATAATACTAAGATATATATAGTGCCCAGAGAACCTGATGTGGAGAGGACAGGGAAGAGTACTGGCAGCTTGGGAGCAGTCTGGGTACGCAAGAAAAACCCCCGGTATGCAAAAGAGTAAAAGCGGTTTAGTATTATGAGAAATCACAGGAACTCATCTCTCCCATCAGCGCTAGCTTCGTAGCAGAGCGTTCAGGCATAATCAAACTAACTCAGTAGCTGGTTTATAAATCCATTGCCAGCTGCATGTGTAAAATTCAGCGGCTGTGGATGAGAGGAGAGGTAAATGCTGAAAGTCAAAGACGTTGTATTTAAGTTTATGTTCTGCTTGCTCAACAGGTGTTTTTGGCGCTCCCTCTCGTCGGTCGGTTGAATACGCAGCTGGCCAATCACAGTGCAGTATAGGACTCGCTCTAACTGAGGTCCAACATTTTCGTATCGTTGTCTTTTGTCTCATTCGTCGGGGGATGCAGTGGTTCACTTGTACTGTGTGAGTGGTAGGCTTTAGCTTCTATCTTTCATTTTTTTCACGTCTGTTTGAGTCTGTTTGCCAGCCTGAATACAACCTTCAAATGTATAATGCAACTGCAAAACTGTCTGCTTCTTTCTGAGATCGCTTTTTCCAACAAATTTGTCAATTTCTCCAGAGAGTGCAGTGATAGACAGTGGCAGTGGCAACAGTTTGTCGGACTTAGCAACAGTAACTAAGGGGGGCGGGAAGTCTGTCGGGAACATCGATTGTATATAAGAAGGGAACCGAGCCTGATGTAAGACATAAGTAAGTTAGCTTACAATGTTAACTGCCCTGTCAGATACAGTAATGTTCAGAACAGTAAATAACTTTGCGCCTCTATAACGAGAGACAGGTGCGTCAGAGGGGGACAGGAGAGTCAAAGGTAGCAAAGAAAAAAATATACAGTAATTTTATAACTTTGGCCGCTGTTATTAACCAATAATATCAGCTAAGCTAATTGTTCATTTATGGAGACCAGAGGCAGCACAGTAGGCTAGATTTAAGGTAGGCTAAAGTCAACAGGATAAAAAAGTATCTGCAGCGGTGTTGTTAGACTGTATAGATATATTGTTACAAATATTCTGATTAGCATGCAACAAGAAATGTGTAAATAACAAATGAAAGTGCTTTGATAAAAGTTAATGTGCACTTATTTATTTATTTAACTTAAGTTAAAAAAAATCACACTACTAATTATAAAATGACCCCAAAACGTGCACACACCAGTCAGTAACTTTAACAACTTCTTGACACAGTTTCTTTTTGGCCAAGTTTTCCATTCTCTTATATTTTTAGATTTTCAATTGTCACCTGCCACCTGAATTTCCCTTTTACATAAATAAAATCATTTCCACCATAAATTATTGCAGGAAAGGAAATTGTTGCAGACCATTTCACCAGAATGCAGGAAATTAAGTGTTTAATGATCAAAATTTTCTGAGGGAAGACCCCCAGACCCCCCAAGTCATATATTTCATCATTTGATTGTTTTCTATAAGTAATGCTAAAATATCTTCTTGTCTTGTTCTCGTGAGACCAATATCATGTATCATCTCCTTTCGTGAGCTCAGTATATCGTCACACCCCTAATCTGAGCCATTATGTCCCCACCGCTTTTCAACACAAAGTGATGCCCTTGCGTGCCCGTATCTTTCTCTTGTTGCAGTACACAATTGCAAGTTATCTATACAAACATGTAAGCTAAACAGACCCCTCTGACATTGACCGAGGATGTGACATAACAGTTTTGGAGAGAGTTTATAAAATGAAGAAAAAAAAGAATTTTATTTTATTTTATTTTCACGAGATGGTTTCTACTTCAAAGTTGCTAAAGTCAGTTAGATTGACATCCGTTGTTTCACACACTTCATTTCATTTTACATAATTTACTATGTAATGTGTACTTTTTAATATTGTAGGTTGGACTTGAGACAAAGGACCTGATCAAGGCATTCTGGCATAGACTCCAGCAGCCTGTGACCCTGGAAAAAAAAGCATGTGTGCAGAAAATGAATGAAACAATAACAAAATTCCCTAAGGAAATGTTGCCAATCCAGTGTTGTGTGCAGTGTGCTGCTGTTCTATACAAAACTGAGAAAACAGGTTTTGAATAAACCAATATACACACAGAGGCACGCCCAAATTGCACACACTAAATAGTCCTAAGTCTGTATCGAAACTGTTCAGACAGGCATATTTCTCAATATCAATGACATGTAACCTGACACAAGCTGTATAATACATGGGCACATGCCATGTATTCACAACAAGTAACTTTGCACTTAATTAAAATACCTGCACGAGTTCTGTATTGTCTTTCAACCCATAAGGAAGCAGTCACACACATTAAGACACTGCTGCAATTCAGCATTATAGTCATGCACATTTATTACGTTTACTCTGGATGGCTCAAACAGCCATGCATGACTCAATCCATCTCTGTTTTGTGCAGATACAGTTGTGTGTGAGATGAATATATGCAAAAAACAGCCACAAATGTGCAGAAAAAAATCTGCTGAATTGAAACAACAGATAGATTAAAGAACTGCTTCGCTGATTTCTATTTTCTAAGTGAAAGAATTACAACCTCTCATGGTTCTTTATCATCATTTTGACTTTCTTTGTGAGTCTTCCATAATGTGTCTATTTTATTGTAATGTCTACCTTCATTATAACCAATCTGTGTTTGACCCATGGTGAGTGCAAAAATAACTGAAATGATCTGTGAAAAGAATTAGGTTAACACACAGCACAATTACCGTGATGTGAAGAGTCAAGCCATTTTATATACATAAATCCAAATTGCAGTGATGGAGAAAAAATGTCAAATACTTTGATGATTTGTAATGTGATAATGCTTTAAAAAAAAAGTCATCAACAATTTGCAAATCACAATACATTGGGTTTTTTCTGTGTACATATTACTCCACAGACAGCATATCCTTACTTCCAGAACTGAATCAGTATTAGTGTAGAATAATTATACTTTCCCCCCTTAAAAGATAGTCATTTGCCATCAAGTCACCCACTCTCCGTAAACCCTCCTGAAGGAGTACAGCAGAATCACAGCTGACTTTTAAATCCTTTTCTTACGACCTACAGTATCTTTACAGACATGCAGCTATCTTTCTGCCAGGGTTCCTGTGTCTCCTGCTGTTGTCTCCTTTTCTTGTTTGACCCAGTTTTAAAAAACTGCTTAAAACAGTTAACACGGAAATCTCAAAAATTATTAATTAATGATAGATTTAACTACAGCAAAACATCACATCACAAACATTTTGCGAATGTGGAATGATGAGGAATAGTTGTAAGTGCAGTGATTATATATTGAGGTAATAAGCGAGCAAGAATGATGTACATTCCCTTTATTTTACTTATTTAACAAACAAACCTTTATTTTTAAGCAAGAATTGCAGTGTCATTGATCATGGAAAAATCAGTTTTGATTAACAAAACCCAAACCTCAGCCTTAGATTTCCAAGCTCACAATTTATAGAAATGTTATACTTGGCTTCAGACTAACATAAAGACTATTGCTTCAGTTCTTGTTATAAACTGGTAATAATAAATGTCTAGTCTTTATGTATTTCCTTTGCTTCATCCTGATGGCAACAAATATAACTTTGTAATGTTTATAGACTGGTTGTGATACACATTTTGATTAGGTCTGGTAAACTACGCAGCTGACAGACATGATTGTAGATTTAATTCTGAAACTGTGTGGCAGTTCTAGTGAATGGTCCTATCATTTCTTGCTAGTTCATCACTTCTAAATATTCTCTAACATCACTTACAGCAGCTAACGCTGCTCGTTGCTAAATTAGCCACAAAGCTAATGCCATGTTTAACAGTGGAAGACCGCTTAAAGAGCACTTATACTATAGTGTTCGCATTCTAAAATATATCTGCGAGCACTTGTCTGTAGTTACAGTCGGCGTGTCGGAAATGATTAAACCACAGCAGACATGTAAATAAATGTGAGCTGAACAAGAGTATAACATGGCTTCCTGCCAGACAAAGTTATCTAACATTAGCTCCTTTTTCAAATGTGAAATGTATAGTTGCGAGTACTGGCTGTAGACAGTCATGTAGTATTAGATGCATTCAACAGCAGGTCACTGTATCGTAAACGGCATGTTTTAGAGCCAGATGGTTGAGAAGTGGTTTCTCGAGTGCTGGTAAAGAGATAAACTAGATGTGAATATGCTACAAATAAACATGCTTATTCTCTCTCTGTTTACATATGGCTGAAAAAGTAGCACCTTCTAGCAGTAAATATTTATTGATGTGTTTTGTTTACATGTTCAGTTGTTGAGACTGTAATCTATTTTGTTAACATAATCCATTTAGGAAAAGGTATAGCCACATACAGAACAGCTTTCAATATTGGCCTGCTCTAAGTGGAGTTTATACTGTCCAAATAATTTTCAAAGTCAAAATATCGGCTCATAAATTAGCTAATTTTCACTTTAATATCAGCATTGTTATCGGCCCCCAAAAACCCATATCGGACGGGCTCTAGTAGTCTAATAGTTTTGTTAATGTATGGATCAATGTAATTTCTACTCAAATTTGTATACTTTGTGTCACTAATTCACATTAAATTCATCACTAAGCTTGGACTGTAGCTTTATGATTGAACAGCAACTCTGAACAAGTACAGTAGCAGCCACCCGTTGCACTGTTTTAACCTTGAAGGATACATTGCTTCAGAAACCATAGAAATGGCAATAGTGATTGTGCCCTTGATGTTTTAAAGTGTGATGTTCATCATAAAAAAGAGTTTCTTACCCACAAATACACTCTGGGCCCTTTTGCAGTCTAAGAAAAATCAAAAAACAAAACCAAAAACATCCGCAAGGATAGAGGGGGGCAGCAAAGAGCGTAGAAGATGACACTTCAAAACAGCATTCAACAAACTTAAATACAGTTTTCAGTGTTTATTACATCGCCAACAGTATGACAGCCCCTGGACAACATTCATGAAAGTAATTATCTCAATAAAGCCTAGGTACAAAAACAATCCAGTGCCTCTTCTTCGTGGACATTTGCCTCTTGGCACTACTGTGCTGAGACAATGCGCAAGATAGTTCTTTACAGGGATATTCCCCGTTGCCAACCATAATTAATTGCTTTACAGTCTTCGAGGCCATAATGCTCATCAGTTATTAATTAGAAATTCATTTCACTGAATAAATAATGCTCATGATTGATGATGAAACTTGTAATTAGGTTCTTGGAGTAATGCACAGGGGAGAAAGCCTTTACATTTGAATCCAGGCTATTAAATACTGCTCATTTAAGGGACCGCTATACCTCTTGTCATAAACCCGGGCTGCCATGGTAGAATCTGGATTCAGGAAGCAGGAACATAAGTTGTTATACATATAGGTGATGTTAGACTACCTGCCCCAACAACAGCTCGTGATCCTTAATGCCACTGAGCTCTTTTGTTCTATAAAATGAACCATTCATTCCCAAAGCGTAAGATTAGAGCAATAACCTGTTCAAAACAACAGCCCACAGTGTTTTCACCAAAGGCAAAACAGATTAGGTTTTTACTAATCTGTTGCCTTTCAAACATATAGTGCGGTTGCTATGTTACAAAGACCTCATGGGCCCTTCCAGGCATCATATAGCCTACAGTCTTTTTAAATGACAAGAGAGAACTGTGAAAACTCCAGCCATCTATGGCTCACTATTGATTTTACACAGAAGACCCAACCATTGTTGATAGCCTGTTTGATATATTTTCTTTCAACCACCAGTCCCTTTGGAGTTTTGTGGAAAATAAACCAGTCAATATACACCTATTAGGATTTCTTGATCTGAGCTCATAAACCTATGGTGCAGAGTGTTTCAGATGCTCATTGCATCATAATAGCAGAGAGACCAAAAGCTATTACTTTTGGAGGATGAATGATCAACAATTTAATGGCTTTCTGTAATATTGTGCTTTCAGGCCAATTAACATGACTGACCAGCACTAGAGAGGAAGGTGCACCATGATGCCCCTCAACAAAAAGACTGAAGAAAACAGCAGCTGATGACGGTGTAGCCTCATCAAGCAAGAATACTAGTGCGGGTCCTTTTCACCTGTCATCACGGGTGAGAATGAGCAGTGATAATACCCTCACTCTGCCCCCCCTTTTGCTAACCAGTATATGCCCTATTAGCAATTTATAATGGAGATCAAGAAGTAGTCTATGGAGAATGAAGACAACTGTCTGCTCCCCTTCCTAATTGGCTTTATGTTCTCTTTCTGATAAATGGCTCACAACTACTATAAAGTCCTGTGGATTTTATTGCCCTAATAGGACTCAGTAACTGGATTTACTAACAGATAGCGGGTCAAAAAGGACATAGAGAGCAAAAATGTTAATTAATATCAATAATGGCCAATTATTAGTTTGACAGAGGGATCCAAGCTAGCTGTGTGCTCTAATGACTCTGAGCTAACTTGAAGGGAAACACTGGCAAATTAGCATAACTGTGTATGCGCACTCCATGGAGGTGCCCAGCAAACATCTGTTATGTTAGAAATTCAAATAGAATTCCTATTAGTAACCCTGGCTGTGGTTGCATAATCAGTCATTCTTCTCTGGCCATTTTTGAGGCACTAACAATGCCCCTGTGACTGGTGGAACTCCTCCCTCTGGGCTTTCCAATCAAATTTGGCCCCATGTGGACCAGGTCCTAACAACAGACGAGGCAATGTGGACTTATAAGAGGAGCTTTGTGCTCTGACAGGAGCTCAATCTATCCACCCATGACACACGACTGAAGAAAGGAAAACTGTTATTTATTTGAATACAGCCGATACTAGTTAAGGAATTAATGTTGAAATATAGTTTTCTGACCTGCTGGGATGCAGCTACTTATTTGTACCCACATGCAAAGTGTTTTTGGAGGCATTTTGTTTTTTATGCAGTTGTTTGCAAGTTGTACTTAAGCCATGAATTCTACATCAGTACTGAATGAATATATAATATTAAAGAAGATGGTAAACGGGTTTATTAATTCTGAGGTTATCTGAAGACAGCAGCTGCTGTAGGATATTGAAAACAGAAAATATTCTGCTAAGGAATTGATTTTCTATTTGGAGCAAGTAATGTAAGCTCTCTGTACCTTATGGGAATTACTGCATACCACTGTATGGACGCTAGCGGGCATCTCACATTTGTTGTTGAAGAAGCACTATCTTAGTAATCAATGGCTGCTGTTATTCAGAATAAATGCACTCAAAGACAAAAAATATGAGCATCAAAGGTCTTTCCTTGATATTTGTATGCAATGACACAAAATCCCACCCCTACACTCTACACAGATATGCGGGAAAATGATGGGATAACAAAGGCTGGACATTTTCATGGGCTATATTCTTCAGTCTGCAGCCTCAACAATACAATTCAATAGCATTGTTAGGTTTGTGAACATTATTAACACATCTAAAACATATTTTCATTATTATGTTCCGGGAAATACAGTGTGCACACTTTTTAACGCGACATGTATCATTGCAAGATGTAAATTACTCAACTTCCCTTTCCCCCCCCAGTAAATAATAATTACTTAAAAACACCTTAGATTAGTTTTTTCTAGTGACTTCAGCTCAAGTCAGTTGTGTAACTTGGTTTACCCTACTGTGCTGTAGTTTGTCTGCTTCTCGTTAATGCGCTCCTATATTTCAGTGTGAGCTAATGCTACCCAAAATGTATGGGATGTATTGTTTTTTTTTTTTTTGTCTTTGTCAGCCACTGTGGCAGCTGCATGTGTGAGAAAATTACTTATAATTTCATGTGTAAACACTTGCTGTATATTGTTGGGATATTTCCATCTAACCTGAAATTCCCAGCCTGCTTGACAAGTGTCAGAAACGTATATTGTGCTCAGTTTAATGTCACTGCATTATTTCTTAAAGTGATATTACCCCACCCTATCTGCAAAATAGTGTGAGACTGCTGTCGACTTACAACTCGGTGTGACCTTCTCTGTTATAATCTGAGCATGTAATTCCCTCTAGTGTAATGTCATGTTTGATCAGAGGAGCTACTAGTGTCCTGATCTCAGCCGTGCACAGCAGGAGGTGTGGTGAGTCAAATGGACAACCAGAGGTTCCCCTTAAGGGCAAAATTGATGTTGTCTGCATATTCTTCCCTCACTGCGGTTGGCTTTGTTGGAGGATTTAGTATTTTAGATTCTGAAGCCAGTGTAGTATTTGAAAGCAATTAAGTGTCATGATTGTGACTGATTTTTTAATTTGCACTAACAAGGATGGGTCTACATGAAATCACAATTTAAATTAGTCTTCAGAGGAATACATTTGAAAACTCTTGAGCTTTTAAGTTTATTAATTTATTTATTTGGTTATAGACCTTTTGTGTTTTTTTCATATGTGAATTAATAACTATGTCCTGAATTATTATTTGTTTGTTAATAAAAAACAACATATGTTTGGTGCACAGTGCTGCATCCAACAGATTTGGGTACAGTATACATGACTGGGCGACTCCATGGTTATATATATGAAATAGCTTCAGCTTTACGCTCCTCTCCATTCCACGGCCTCCGGTGTATAAATTTAGTTGATGGTTTTCGTTTCTCTTTCTTAATTCATTGCAGTCGGATTCCTCTTTGATGCAGTTCTGTTGTCCCCCAAACAATTGAAGTGGAGACAATGGAGGCATAATGATAGATCCGTGTACCCACCATCTGTAAGAGCAGCTGCTCCCTTGCATCTGTACAATATGCTGGAGCGGGGAGCCTCAGTAATCTGCATAATAAGGAGAGGGCTTATCTCAGTCTAGTTAATAATCACAAGCAATCGATGCACTTCATTCCCTCACTCTTGACTGATGAAGAAGGCAGCAAAGTTTTGGTATGTTTGCTGTATCCTCAAGATAGGCAGGGGTCATGGCATAATGCCAAGCTGTTGATTTTGCCTGGAGCTACAGATTTAGCCTGCACTCTATTTCATCTTTTCATGAATACCATAATTACAGCAGGACACTCTGAGTTATCATACTGCTTCTCCCCTCCTCACTGCCTTGTAGGGTTTATAGCCTGTGTAGCAATGTTTGAACCTCATCAGAATTGGCTGTATGACTCAAAAGTCTGTGATAAACCCATAGCTGGCGCAGTGTAGAAGATTGGCCCGTAAAACACCAAAAAAATTAATTGGAAATGTAACCTCCTGTCTGAAATACCTTCTTAGACACAACTGCCTCTGTGCGTGTGGCCACAACAGAGCTGTAGTCAGTTGTTTTCTGCAGGGAATCACATCTCAGCTCAAGGAAACATTTATCTCTGAAATGAGAGTAGTTTTTTTATGGCCACAAACTGGTTTGTTTGTTTGACTTTAGACGTATCAACCAATTATCATTTCAATTATCAACCACCTGATGTGGGTTGGGAGTGCCAAAATATGGCCATGAAATATAATACTTTTAATTGGGATAAGTGATTTATAAAGAACTGATTTGACTTCAAACATTTACAATACTTAATCATACATTTGCTGAACTTTGATTGAACTTTGAAAGTCAATGTTTGGCTTAAATACTTGTTGACAGTCTGGGAGTACACAATCTATCCATTGAATTGCCTTTTTGTTTGTTATCCATACATGACATTGAACGTTTCGTCATGCTATTTAATAAATGCCTCCGGGGTTTGTGAATCAGTATATTATTATTTTTCTTAAACAAACCCCAATTTATTATACTTGGTAATGGCTCCTAAGCAGACGCTAAATTGATTGGGTAGAAAGTATACTATAATATTGATCAAAAATGTCTCCCTTTGGTATTCTCTTGTTAAATATGCTCATTAAATCAAGTCTATTTAATACTCTGCAATGTGAAAGTAGAATTTCTTTGTTTAGTAGAATGTTCTTTGTTTAAAATACTGTAGGAGCAAGTTCCATCTTAGAAGAGACACAGTGCTGTTTGAGAAAAGCATATTACATATATTTTAACAGAGGCATTTTAATTTGTGGTGAAAGTGATCATTTACAATTTGTCTATCATTAGATCCTATTTGTTTAAAAATTAGTTACATAAATGAAATCCAACACTTTTTTTAATCTTACACACACTATATGAATTAATGGATTTCCATCTAGCCAGGAATATTCTTTGTATTAAAAACTGCCATCCACTTCCCATGGTTCCTGAACCTCCTAATTAAGCATGCATGATGTTTCTCTCCCAGCTGCTAGGCTTCTGAAATACACTTGGCAGGTGTATTGAGCCCCCCAGTGAGGCCCGAGCATCAGAGTGGTATACATAGAAGTGCAGGTGTGACATGTTAGGAGGAGTCCAGGTGCTTATTGAGTTATCAGAGGCAACCACTGCTCGTTTGATTTATCATCTGGGGTTTAGAGTTGCCATATCTGAGCGGCAATATATCAGACAACAAAATAAAATGTTCAGAAAATTACCCGCTGGAGCGCTGCAGTCGTGATAACTTACATCTAGCACACTGTCGGATGTAGTGTGGCACCTACTGACACTCCATGTGAAAAATAGACAATGCTTATTGAACCTGTATAGTGACAACACACACTAAATCATGAATGCAAAGCCTTTAGCCAAGCCAAAGATTCACCTTGAATTCACCCTTTAAGTGTTATGATTTGACACTGGTTTGTGGTTTATGGTTTGTTTGTCTGCACTTGAACAAAGTGACGGCAGTACTACACTGGGACACAGGTCTCACTGAAAGTGCATTAAGACCAATAAAGATATGTTTGAACTAGGGCTGTGCAATTAATTGAATTATATTTTCATGATTTTGGCTTCCAACGATTATGAAAACAAGAACATTGAGATAAAGCGATTATTGTGCCGCATTCCGTTTCGCAATGACACTCTCGATTTGCCAAACTGACTTTTCTTCTACTGATAGTTTACTTAACAAAGCACATAATATTTATACTTGTTTATGCCGTTCCCAACGTTGGCTGGTCAACCTGGGGAAACACTGTGTTGCTGAGATGCCATATAAAGTTAATAATGTTGGATTACTATTTATTACTGGATTTTGGAGGCAGTGCATATCTAATATTTTTTTTTAATGAAGCATTCTGTTTTTAAAGTTCAGTAAATGCACAATGTTTCCTAAGTCACTGAGTAATCGTGTTAAATTATCTGGATCTCAATATTGACCTAAATTATTGTGATTATGATTTTTGGCATAATTGAGCAGCCCTAGTTATAGCATCTCATAATCTTCCTCTGTTAGAACTATGTTTTAGCTTGTCTCATCATACTACGTGCTCTTTGACATGAATGCCATGCTTACCTCTGCATTCTTGAGAGTCTTAAACTCTGAATGAGCCAGCTAGTCTCCATGAGCACATAAAAGGTACCCAGATTTATGGAGAGGTTTTTTATCCTAGACTCAGGAACCGTCTGATAAACAAGCACTCTTTGCTTGAGGCTAAATAATACTCTTTGAGGTCCTGATTTATAATGCTGTGAAGGACCCATTTGCGGTTCAGCTCTGAGGCACGCACCTCTGTGATTGGTCATCCGTGAGCTCAAAATTTGTGCTCAGATCTACAGCTCATGAGCTTGTGGATTTCTAAATGGACAAATGCATAAGTGATGGTAGGTTTTTTATCCAGACTTAATAGATGAAGAGAAATGAACTTTTCAAAGATGTAAAAGACTCTTATTTAACAAAATTTCCACCAATGCCCACTGATTGAAGCTAAAACTGGGGCAGCGAGCAGCCAATCCAATATTCCCGGCTTTTAAAATGGGAACTCATTGGGGTATTGGTCCACTACATGGACTCGTAAGAGATCTGAATAAAGAGAAATCCCGCGATGTTTTACCCTCACCTTCTCTATAATAAATCAGATGCACATTGCAAACGCCTAAATTTATCTCAAATTGCCTTGGTTGACAGAGGAAAGTACACGTTTCCAGTGAAAGGGACAGATGCTTAGAAATACTAATTGTAGTTTGCCCTTTTTCAAATATCTCATATTCAGCTATGTTTTCTATAACTTGAAATATAATAGACAGCTAGTATTTTATACTATCTGCAGTCTGAATGTGATATTTGTTAATTGATTGAGCAGTAAACTCCTGTTAAATAAAGTTATGTTGCAAGCATTGGTGACATGCACAGGTTCATGTGTTTTACAAGTTTTTGGTACTTGACAGAAAGTTCTGTAGCTTGGGTATTAACGAGTTAATGAACAACTAATGATAGCATCAAGCTGCATTAATGAAATTAAATCACAGATCATTTATCTCAAGTGGGTCACCTATAAAGAGCCATAGAAGACGATCAGGTCCAATAAAGATTTCATTCATAATATATTATGGTTTTTTGTACTAACATTAAACATAGTCTCTCTAAAGACGAGCCTCTGCTGTTACAAGTGTAATGTGCATTCTAAGCCTTGTTTTGAATAGTAAAAGATCTGGCAGTTTTTAAGCTGAGGCCAACCTATATTTATCACAGTCCTCTCATGTTGCAGCCGATACATCAGACTCTCAGTTTACAGACCTTGACTTTAAAACCTCTCACCTCTCTGAGATATATTTATCCTCATATCAAATGTCACCAACATATCTTCCCTCTTTAACCTGCCTCGTTTAGCTGCAGTTGTTTAATGAAGTTCAACACCTGAGAAAAACCACTAACTTTGCAATTTTAATTGTTTGGTGGTTAATAGAAATTAGACGCCTAGCCATTGTGGTTCAAATACATGTATTTTAAGCCTTGTCTTTTATTTGATGCTTATGGGGTTGTGAGAAGGCCGTGACATTGTTGGGTCATATTTTGACACATTAATTGGACAAAGCGTTTTTCATCACAGCTGTTGGGAAATTAACAGGAGATTGAAAGCCCCTTATGTCTCGTAATTACTGTTTCATGTTGTGTAGCCTCACTTAGGAACAGCAGCGCTCTCTGATAAATGGGCAGTAAAAATAATAATAGAGCAACTACAATACAAAAAGAGTTGAGAGGGAAACGTCAAAAGTTGAGGTGAGAAGAAAGCAATTCTATTTACAGTCAGTTACAAATTAATACAAAGTGATATCTTTATACCCCATCCAATCCAGTAGTAAGTCAGAATAGAATTACATGGTGAACTCTCCTGTGACCACAATCACGTTATTTACAAATTTTTGGCAGCTAGCAGGATGCTTAGCAAAGGAAATGTTCCGCCCAGTGTGTTTCAGGCCATGTTCCAGAGAGGGGGGGCTGCATTCAAAACAAACCGCTGTCCCTGATATCAGCTGGTTAATCCTCTCCTTTTAGTGGCTTTATTGGTTCATTCAAGAGGGTCTGTTGACATTCCCCCTGCCCTGTTAAAAGGCGACTGCATCTCAAGTGAAATCTGGAGTGTTCTTTACACAGGCGGGGAGCCCCATGTGGCTCCTGCCTCCCAGTGGGCCTGTGATTTTCCTGCTTTAAGTGTCTACTGTCAACACTAATTTGTCCCACTCCTCCTCCACCCCCTCCAGAGGGGGACACTCTCCTAAAGTTTTAATAAAAGATCAGCTATAACTCCCTGTTTTCTGGGGGTGAGACAAGAGCTTTTAAAGCCACAGAGGCAGTAAGATGCCAGGTAATGATTACAAGGCTTGAACAGAAGCAGTTACCAATACCACATGCTGTGTTACACAGCACACTGAACATGTGTGCTGCAGCTGCAGGGCTAAAGTCTCTAGTCTCAGCGTTAAAGTATTGAAAATGAAATCAAAGTTATAGTCTTTCTTTTTTGTAAGCTTATAGGACTACACTGTGATTTTGACAACATGAAAAATTAAGTTATGGTTTAAAAACCTGAATGTTGTGTGTCAGTTGTTCTGTTTGTTCTTCCAAAAAAACCCTCTAGTCTCAATCTCCTGCCTCTAAAATAGAGGAATGATTTTATTGCATAGTGTGCTAAAATATGGATACAACTAATGTTTGATTCACTTAAAATGATCAAAGAAACCAATTCTCAAATTATGTTTGTGCAAAGGGTCTGTTTAAAAGTTACACTTTTTCATTTTATTTACCGTGTGACTGCACGTGTCTCTCGCCACTGTTTGTGGCCTAATACAAACTGAAAATGTGTTGTAGCCCTGTGAATCCCTTTATGCATTTTCATTTATCCAGTTTTTCCTCAGGACTAATAAGAGCAACATGATTACAAATAATACTTTCTGACATGCTTTGCTTGAATACCATTTCAGAGCTCGACAAAGTAAATTGCTCCATTTCATTTGTCTGCCTTTGAAGTCTAAAGGAAAATCAATGAAAAAGGTAATTTCTCTCCTGCCATTTAACCAAAGTCCCATCTACCTGAATGATAGGTCCCCTGGAAAGGAGTCAGGAGACTTTCTTTTCAATTATCCCTGACTTGTTTACATACTGTTTTGTTCACTGGGCTAGATTTTAACATACAAATCTCATATGGTTTTGGGTGTTATTGAGAAAGCTTAATACAATTTCACTTCTAAGGTAGGCAAGAAGCATGTAGGAAATTGTTCAATATCTCAGTCGAAGCCCAATTTTCACTGCATTGTTTTGTCGCCCAGTGTATTGTATGGTTATGGTAATGTAATATGCATAATTCATACACCTAGGGTCCCCTCCTCATTTTTGATTCTGCTGTCCTGCCTGTTCATCTGAAGCTGAATTAATGCTACATTGTCCATTAGGCGGCCATAACACAGGGCAATGCTGTCACACACTGTGGCTGAACTGAAATTCCCTTGAGGCAAATGTTATTCTTCATTTTTCCATTTTTGTATACAGGCTTTACAGGAATTGCTTTGCAAAACACCACATTTCTTATTTTGGCTCAAGACTGATGTTTTAGACGGTGAGATAATAATTCTCCGTAGTAATAGGAAAGGCCATTTTCACGAGGAACTGAAAGTATGTTTTTCGTACCACCCAGATATAGAGTTGTGTGTCGCTTTATCCTAACTATAATTAAGCCGTTGCTATTCTCAGGTTGATCAGTGGCTGTGAGAGCACAAAGAGAGAGCTTTAGATGTGGCTTGTTATCTTCTCCAGGGTTCATTTAGAGAGCCCCAGACTGCTGCAGTTGTGACCTTCATAAGGCACTGTCTCCCTGCTGGGAACACACACACATGCACGCACATACACCAAGCACACCCACTCCACAGCCGGCACTCATTGGGTCATGATGGGGCTAAGCAGCCCCATTACAGCATGCTCATCCAGGCTGGGAACACGGGCACAAAGCGTAGAGATGGACTCTAGCCAAGAGGTTTTGGACCCGTGGTTTCTAGCTCCACAGCCCAAGTGTACGGTGCTTACAGCTGCAGGAAGGAGTGTTATAGTAAATTAATGTTCTTCTTTGTATGCTATATCTGTGTCATCTTTTCCTCATGATACCATTCTTGTGATGTTTTGGGCTGAGCTCAGTGTATTATAAATCCATTTTTTGGACATGCTGTGGTCAGTTTAATGATCATTATGTGGCTCAGATGGAAAAACAAGGGAATAAGGTGAATCAATGATCGATTTTACAACGTGACTTGATTCATGGATAGTGCTGTGATAAATGGCCATCTTATCGAGCTTGAGGGAAACCGTTGTGAAATAAATTTGTATGTTGTGAGAGAGAACTCTTAAGATAGGCCTTTTGGCTTTGCTTTCAGTGTTTCATAAGTTGATCAGTCTTAATAACCCCTAAGAGAACATACTGTGGTAGCTAAATGGCTACAGCATAGTTAACTTTACAGTGTAAAGGTAACTATGAAACATTTCAGATATTCGTTTTGGTACTGCTGCTGTGCCCTCAAAAATCTCTTGAGATCCACATTTAAAATCCCACAGCACCACATCACCCAATGTTTTTTCGCTTTTTTCCCTTTTTATTGAAATAGTCAAATGAGATACAGAGTTGCCTTTCTCATTGTGGTGTGCATCTTCTGTGCCGGCTCTGTAAGAACACGAGCATGTATAATATCAAGCAGAGGATCTGTCTTTGATTCTGGCTGATGGGAGGGCAAACCTCACCTAAAGGTACTGAAGCAAAGAAATAATGGTATACTACACTGCTTGTGAAAAGCAATAGGAGAACGGAGGGGGGTTCACATTAAAAGTGTCTCTCTAGGTAGCTGACATGACGCGACTAGTCAGACGTAAATAATGACAGACGGAAACTATCATGAGGTCTGTGAAGCATCCGCGTGCTGCCATCATTTTCTGTCTAACCTTGCATTGCCAGCAGCTCACCAGCTCTGGAGATCATTTAAAAAGCAGACTAACGATGCTGCCAGACCTAACACCAGTCACAAGGATTTGCGTGAGTTTAGATCAGCTAAATAGATTTTCATTTCAGCCATAGGTGATGATTCCCACATAGTGACGTTTGCATTGATTTGCCAGCATTTAAATTCATCTATAATTTTCAGTAAGTCAGGTAAAATATATTTTTAATGACATAATTTGAAAGGGTTTTCCCAAGCTGTTTTAATGAGAAGTGCGCGTGTGCTGCCTTTCTGTTACATGTATGTTTGCCAAACTACTGCTGATGAGGAAAATAGGGTTCATTTTTCTCTTTAAGTGGATATGTCACTTTTTGAGTGAGGGTAAAATGATGATACAAGAGGACTAAAAGTTAATATCAATTCATTGAATGACCTGGCGCTTCCATGGGTTGGCTTTTTAATTATATTCTGTTCACATGACATACAGTTGCTTTACTACCTGTAAATCAAATTTAAATCAGGTACCACGAAGGGTGCAATTGAGAAAGATGGGCCTAATTCTAAACTGTTTATTTTTGCATTGCATTGCAAAGTCATTTAGTTTGGGCAGAAGGCTTTTCTTGACACTGATGCAACGACCCACGACATGTCTAAAATAACATTCCTGTAATTACTCTATGCCTGTAATACCTTTTATAGTGTTTTTATATTTCTGATTAGGTCATTAATTTCTAGTCAGCCGGTAAGCACATGGCCATATTTCATGCAGAGCATACGTACGCAGTATGTTGCATTTAAGTGATATGAAAAATAATTTGAATATCTGCATAGACTCTCATTTATTGTCCCAGCTCACTGGTTCCTTATACAGGATAATAACAATGCAAAACAAGAGCCCATTCTGCTTTATAATTAAAATCATCTTTGGGGACATGCTTTGCTCTGCACACAAAATTTGAAACTTAAAAAATGGCATAGTAATATATTTGCATAATATAACAATGAGTCCCACTCAACAAATGTATTAGTCTAGATTCTGAAAAAGCCATGGCAAAGCAACTTGCATACTATAATTGGCATCTTGTGGTTTGCTTTCCTGAGGAGAAAGTGAATTTTACATGCTTTTATAATAAATAGCATATTTAAGCACCCAGGAAATCACTGCAAGACATCCATCCTACATCGTTTCATTTATTCTAGTGTGTTTAATTAAAGCTCGGAAACTACATGCAATTTGTGTCTGAACAGTGTCTAATGCCTGAGACTGGTTATTAGATATTAAATTGATGCATAATTCAGGCAATTAAGAAAGTAATCACACAAAGTAATGTAATGGAAGTTAATTATTACTGCATAAGCAAACAGTTCATCAATGCTAGTTAACGCTGTGACTGCATCCCTAATATGCTCACCAAGCACGGAAATTCCTCTCCCTCAATGTTTTGATGTGCTGATTAAACACTGTAGAAGCAGATTAGTGGAAAAAAGAAGCAAGGCCCTCTCACCTCTGCTGTTCCTGAGCGACGGGGTTCAGTGTGTTGTCGCTGCGTGGGGGCTGGGGGGGTTGGGGGCTTCTTGCCCAGCCCCTCTTCAGGCGCCAAAAATGATGAGGAAGGTTGTTACAGTGCAGCCAAGTCCATTCTACACTCATGTCACAGGTAGCGTGACTGCAATGTCCCTTTCTACCCCCCACACCACCACCCCACCCACCCCACTCTCAACATTTTACATCAAGTTTTTACCATATGTCTTTCTTTCTCACATTCTTGTTTTTGCACACCATACACTCAATGTATGCACAGGTTAAAATAACAGGAACACCTGACAAAATCTTTCTATCTATCTGTTGTAAAGGGGCTCTGATTTTACTCACCAAAGTCAGTTTACTCGTCATGAAAGATGCTACTTGAAAACAGCTTTATAATGTCTTCTGTGGCTCTGGAGGAGCTTCGTAAAGTCTGTGAAAAATAACTCATGATGTCATCAAGATTATCTCACTTTAAAAAATGTAGACTACAAATTCATAACACAAAGCCAGCTTTTTACACTGGAGGGCCGGAGTTTGAAAGACGCCACCATTCACCAGGAAGAGAGGCTCTAATAATAGATGCTGTGGAGATGCATTATGGGAAGTGTCGGATCCAGAGGTTTTGGAACTACGGACTAAAATCTATCTATCTATCTATCTATCTATCTATCTATCTATCTATCTATCTATCTATCTATCTATCTATCTATCTATCTATCTATCTATCTATCTATCTATCTATCTATCTATCTATCTATCTATCTATCTATCTATCGTGCTGCTTGAGAAATATACAATGTAACCTTGTGTACCTGTCGTTTTACTTGTGCAGAAAAAAGCTCCGTGACAACACTGCGCTTTCCCTTGTCGGTTCAGAGACCCAAAATCACATAAAACCAACAATTGGGCAGCCAGACACGCACGCTCTCTCTCTCTTTCAAAGACATCCGATAAAACAAGACCTTCCAGCCTCGGGTTGTTTTCCTGAGTAAACATGCGTGTCACAGTTGACCTTTCCCGGGGTCAGGCTGCTTTTATATTGGCTGACATGTTTCCAACTTAATAGAACTGTTTAGTGGAGATCCCCTGGGCCCCTATATTTATTAAGCTGCAATGAGTTGCATCTGTCTGGTTGAATCAAGAGGAGCAATCAGCCGAGGTCAGACACATAGTAACAGAGAAATATAGACATATAGCTACGCACCCACACATGCTTAATATGGGCACACACACGCACAAAGATGCAGGCGTGTGGAGCTTTGCAGCTCATGCACAAAAGTAAACTGCGTGTCAGGGCAGCATGTGGTCTAGTGTGACACTCTTTTGTCTTGTTTTGTAAGCAGTTTACTGAGGTGTATTGATTTATCTTTGTTTAGCCGTTGTACAACATCCCATAATGCTGGTCATTTTCTTAGACTGATTTTAAGCCCCTGTCTGGTAATCAGGGATAATTGTCAATTATCACAAGGAACCATCAGATCAATTACTGCAAAATCAATGCAGCCACTTGGCTTGTACTGCCTCTTTTCTTCCAGCAGAACTACCACCTGGAATGGTAAAAAGAAGCGTAATATTAAAGATATATGGAAGTGCATTGCGTTCACCAAAGAAAAAAGAAAATTAGACACCTTATTTCATAATTATGAGATCAGGATCTCATAATTATGAGTAAAGTTAAGGAGTCATCAGTTATTGCTGACCTACGCTACTGGAAAAGTGAACAAGGATTGTGCTTTTGGATTTTATATTCTTTTATTTCCTTCTCTGTATGAGACACAGGGAAATATTGATACTTAGTATAGATGGCATTAATATTAGTATGCAAACATAGTGCAGGTATCTCAAGTCATTGGGATTGTTCAGGTGAGAAGCCCAGTCTGACCTTCTGGAAGTCGCTCTCTTCCTGCAGGAGCAGGTAAACCAGTAAGGGTTGCTTCATGGGTAAAAATTTATGCATTTGAAATGCAATCAGGCTGGCTTCGTGGTATCCCACAGAACTATCAGGTACCTGCTCAAAATCCTAGATCCTCAAGGAGTACAGCTGAGGCTACGGTAGGGGTGCAACAAATAATCGACGTAGTCGTCAAAAATCGATTATTGAATTCGTTGCCAACTAATTTAATAATAGTTTCGTTCATGACGTCATCGGGCCGTTGCGACACCGTCAGCTTAATGGAGTGAAGTGATGTGAACAGTAAAACAACACAAGATCCGCTTTGTTAATGGCGCTGAGAGTAGCAAATAATTATGATACACAACGGTCCTGTTTATTTTCCAGGTGTACCCTAACTTTACAATCATAAACGATGCATCGTTCAACGTTTACAGCTGGACAGCGTGTTGCTGCGGAGTGCACAAGATTAGACAAGACAAGTTAATACTTTCTAAAGAAGAAGCAAAAAATCAGTTCTCCAGTTTATGCGTGAGGTGGCGGCTAATCCGTCCCAGACTATCTTAAATCCTAAATTACTAAATTTTGTGAGGTGTTGACTTAGAAAAAACTATTTAAATGTTGTGAAACTGTCTACTACAAAATCGTTATTATTGGTCCAATCAAGTAAATTCGGCAATGTAATGCATTAAGTTATTCCTTTCTTTGTATATAAATATATGTCATCGTGCTCAGTACCGGTGCAACAGCTCCGTCACTAGACTGCAGATCAGCTGTTCAGATCAGTGCTAAGACAGCGCTGCACACACTGCACACACAACAGTTATTTCTGACTGTGAACCTGTTTGTTCCATGAAAGGACTGGATTTCAGTTGCTGCAGCAGAAACATTCATTAAAAATATTTATTATTAAAAGTATTCATTTTATTGTCTTGACTGTTGATTAGCACAGCCCTAAAACAACCTCAAGTTCAATTTAAAAGCTGATAGCTAAATAAGAAGCATTGTGAAATTTTGCGATTCATAATCCGAATAGTCAATTATTCGTTTCAAAGATCGATAGATTAATGGACTATCAAAACAGTCATTAGTTGCAGCCCTAGGCGACGGAATTGTCTAAGATGACGTTTATATAGAAACCCAGGTCATATGACAAACTAAAACCATACTGAATATGTGTTAATGGTGCCGTCAATGGATTTTTGCACATCGCTACATGCTAACTCAAAGTCACAGGTAGCAATCCCATGGTTTTGTGAGAGATGCTACATTACCGGCTCAAGTAATCATAACCAAAGGATTAAACAATGGTGAGGATTTTTAAGGAAGCACCATGTACAATATTGGATCAATGTATTTCAAAATTTAAAGGACCTGGACCATTTCTCAGGGGACTTCCTTGACAAAAATCTAATACATTTCACCTGTCTGGAAATAACAGAGGTAAGTATTTCTGCTTTTTGGTTGAATTAAGATTGAATTGTTTGAGTAAAGAATTCATTGTAATGCTAGCAAAAAAGCTTTATCTTTATCTGTTCAAACCTCAAAGGCTCAGCTGAGCTTTAGAATGCATTTTGCAGAGGACTGTATGTTGTTCGCCATCATTTAGGCTGTTACAATTTATTAGCATCTCTTCGCAGTCACCATGGGGAGAAATAATGACTCCAGTATCCAGTAACTCTTTCAAGGTACATATGGTCATGGGACATTAGGAAAAAAATGTGTGGGGGATAAATGTTAATAGTCAAATTTCTTTCCCAGATGGAGCTGCAGCAAGTTGCTACTTTTCAAGAGAAGGAAATTAAACTTTACCTGTTTCCACATCCTGTTTCCATCCAAGTCAGCCGACTTCCAAATCTCCCAGACTGCCGGACACCGCCAGTGATTAATTATAGTAAATTGTTGGGAATTGTCCTGAAATTGGCATATCATTGTTAATTTGTACCTGACAATATGTCTTAAATGTGTCTAAATGATTCCTATGGTTTCTTGAATTAATGATGTGTTCAGCTGGTGAAGGATACACTTACCTGTGTTACATCTGTTCTATATTTTGTTATTTGTATTGAAAGTCATGGGACAAGTGTTCTTATCCTTGATTATTTAAGGAATGTGTTATATATTCTCACTGTGGGCAAAACAACAAGAATTACAACTTATGTGCTCAGAGCTTTTTGATATAACATTGAAACTCAAACACTCAATCTTGAAGATTATTATTACAGAAAACTGTTTTGAAGTTTGTGTTTTATTAACTGAATCCATGTTGAATACAAATACTGGCACCTAACACCAAAGTGAATTCACACAAGCTGCAATAAAGAACACATTTCTTAAATGGCACTTCAGTCAGTCAACATTAAAAGAAGTACAAAGTCAGTCAGTGCATTAAATTTTAATTAATCTTATAATAACCAGTAACGGGGTTCGCCTTTACTATGACCGAAGTATATAAAAAATGTAATACATACATAAAATCTGGAGGTAAATGGAGTCATTGTGTGAAAATCAGTTAAACGTTAACCACAGAATCCAGTGCTGTTACTAAGTCAGCTCTCAAGTGATGTGATGTGCGGAGGCTACACATACCTTTGAAATCACCACAAAAAGGAAATTTCAACCATTGGGTTACACTGAAAACACTGAAACACATCAATGTTTCAGGGGCTGTGGCCGATCAAAGACATACTGAAAAGTGCACAAGTAGACAGTTTTGAATTAACATGATAGGCATTATACATACTCCTGTTCTCTGATGGAACGAACTACATCCTGGGAAATCAATCATCGTTTACAACCCAGCGTGTTATTTTCTGCCATACTGAATGAACACCTGGCAGAAGTCGACAAACTTAATGTGCCAGTCCTTCCAAATATGACTTCAATTTTTGTGACACAGATGATATCTGAGCCTGTCACAAATCTCAGCAACCTTCTGAGACCCACCTCATCTAATACTCATATGTACTTGTGTAGAAATTTGAGGGCTTGTTTCTCAGCTGGAGTCCTGTTGGTAAAGTTAAAGGTACTTTATTTGTCACATACATGTAGTGAGATTCATTCTCTGCATTTAACCCATCCCTAAGGGAGCAGTGGGCAGCCACTGTACAGCGCCCGGGGAAATGCAGTGTCTGGTCAAACGACACTGACTGGAGAACCTACCTAACTTGTTTTTGATGGTGGGGCAACTGTAGCACCCGGAGGAAACCCATGCAGACACGGGGAGAACATGCAAACTCCACACAACCTTGGACCTTATTGCTGTGAGGCCACAGTACTATCCACTGGGCCACCGTGGGTTTATTTTTGTCTTCATACGTGACTTGTATTTTTGTTGTTGTGGTTATGTAAGTCCTCAGGGGTTGTCCGGCAACTGCTGACATGTTATGGAGAGCATATTTTGGTTGCTGAATTATTTGTTTGTGTCCTACTTGAAGGAGCTTTAAGGTTCTCTCGTGATGGAACCATTTTCATGAGATGACATGCCGATCTTGTAATTACGAGATCTTTTCTCATAATTACAAGATGAGGTGTCTAAATCTTTTTCTTTGGTGAATGCAATGTGCTTTAGTAAAAATGCATATAAATCATCTAAGATATTAAGTTTTTAAGGGTTGTTTTGTTTTGCTAGAGAATCATTGCCGTGTGGCATTCTTCAGTAATGTTTCTGAAATAGCGAGGCACCAGATGCACGTCTTGTAGCTGTTGTTTTATAACACTTAATGGAGACAAAACTATTGTTACCTCTTAAACTGAAGGCTGTGTATTATATCTTTTCCTCTTTATGAGCGAGCTGGAGAGAACCTCTATTCCTGGTGGGTGGGATGACTTTTGTGATGAAAGTTAATGTCGGGGAGTCCTGATGTCCTTATTTTCCTCTCAGAGGCAAGATTCCACTTTCACCTCATGAAGGAAAGACGCCATCCGCTGAATGGCTTCCTCCGTGTATGGAAACAAATGTGCTGCTGTAATGGAATAGCCCGGTCAGCAGCCTAATGTATTATCTGCTGCTCAACGTATTTATTTACACTCAACTACTCCACAAATTGTCTTGTCATATTAATGGGTGAGGATTAATCTGTTGCCATGCAGGCTAAGGTGAATGAAAGAGATTTACTTTTTCCAAACTTTGTTTGTGGCCCAAAGGGCAAGTTAATACTTTAAAGTCCACGCTTTGAGATGCTGTACCGTGAGAATTGTTCTACTATTTTGTTTCCATCTGATTCACATACAAAGCAAACCTCATTGAGTTAATCATAAATAGGCTATGTATGTAATCATTTATAATTAACAAATAATAAATCGAAGGCTTGCACTACATGGGCTTTATACTTAAGTGTCTTGTTCAAGGACATACCTCACGTTTCACCATTGAGGAAGGACAGGCTATATCAAGACAAATGGTAAGGTCATCATTAAATCTATTGCTGTATCTGTAATGTTTAATACAGAGTATATTGTGTCTACATATTAGATATTGAATCCTTGTTTAAGACGGGTGCCAGAATCATGTTGTCCATTTTGATATATGTCAATTGTGCTATAATCATTTTCAGTGAATCTAGCAGAGATTGTCATTTACCCAGTGTCCAAACTGCTCATATTTCATCCCCACCTGAAAGAGGCTGCCATTGAATATAATCACATACACACCTACTGCATCAGACCAAGAGAAAACAGAGTGTGCACTTTGTGCACAGCTATTTATATCAATAAGTCCCGTGCTGAGAGGCACAAAATGAGCGTTTAAGCTGCAGGGCCCAGAGAGCTCAGTAGCAGGTGGGCAGGCAGCTTTGAGGTGCCTGGGCTGAGGGGGTACTCGCTCTTTTACAGGTGTTGCCCATCTTACTGTGCATCCACGGCTCTGGGAAGGTTTAGGTTTGGGAGGGAGTGGGACAGCTGGAGCAGCAGGCATTGGGGAGACAGAGAAAGAGCCTCCTCTCACTGTCGGGGCCTCCGCAGGTCAGTGCCTCTACCCAAAGGGACGGCGGAGCGAAACGCCATCAATTCACAAACAAAGGACCCACTTCACCCGCCACAAAGGAAACATATGTGATAGAGCTGACTCCCGAGCCGCAGCTCACTTTAACATGTCAGCCTCCCCTAATTAGCTTTGTTAACTCCCTCTGCTGTCTGCCCAACTGAGGCCTCTTCCAGTCACATGTGGGCTTTGTATTTACAAGGGCAAATGCTTGGACTCGTTCCCAAAACAGACATTTAACTTGATAAACTGGTTTATTTAACCGATCCTAAAATGAGAATTATTTACACTTTATGACGGTCCCCTAAACAATTGCCCTATTATAGATGGATTCTATTGACACAGTATTGACATATTGATTTCTGTAGTGCAAACAACCAAGACTTTACAGCCCTTTTTAAGGTTTTGCTGCCGAGCTTTACATGGCCTTTTATCCATTGTGTTCGCGCGTTGTGTTTGAAAACAGCTGCCCCTCAATCTTTATCGGGATGTTTCAGAGTCATTACTGGTCAACCTTCAGACTGTGGTCTGCCATGCGTCACATGTTGCAGTCCTTACCGAGCCTCATGTGACCCCTGCTGCTTACCCACTGGCAGTGCAATTTAACCAGGCTGATGACATGCAGCATGACATCCCTCGGAGAAGCATCACGCTTGCAGACTCACTGGGGAGGGCTGGTCAGGGGGGAAGTGTGAACTGCAGGATCACTCGCTGACCTCTCTGGAGGACAAATCAAATTGTCCTGTAATTCAGGAGGTGTGTGTTTGCGTTGTGTAATTTTTCATAAAATTGAAGTCATGTGTAACATATTTTTTCTTTGAAGGTAGGAAGGAACTAAACCAGAAGCTTCCTCAACTTAGTGAAATGAAGGAGGTGTCCTGTATACATACAGTAGGTCGTGCTGTGAATGAATCTCATTATCATAAGACTCAGTTAGAATTCAGCCATAACTAGATGTCTGTGGCCTGAACACTAGGTGGGTCTGACATCTGACACGGCTGAAATATTTATAGCTTTGATGTTTACGATTTGCTCCACTCTGTTTACCTCCTAACAGTGGTGGCAGATTTTTTTTGGATTTGATGAAAAATAGCATGCAGCGAGCTTCGATGTATTCCTAACTAGTTTCATGTGCGCTGCAGTACAGTAAGTGGATTCCACTGGACTTGTATTTAAGTAACCTATGTGAAATTCAGCCTTTGGCCCCACTGGCTGCCAGACAGTCCAGCACTTGAGAAGCACCCGGCCCAGAGCTGTGTGACTGCTGCTGACTGAGTGTCATGATCCCAAGATCTCTGCTTTCTCTTTGACAGGAGGGTTTGAAATTCCTGGGTTAAAAGTTCTCTGAGATTATATCTCAGAAGGCTTTTGTGATGATGGTTCATGACAGGTATTGCTTTAAAGTGGGTGAAGGAATTCGGCTGAATGTCTTCACTGCAGAGAGCTTCTGAGAATCATCAGTGAATCAATGAAACACAAATGTGGAGAATTAATATTACTCAAATAGTTCATCATTAGTTTTTTTTATTTCTACACCCTCTGATTGAATTCTCTGATTGATTAAAATTGAGGTTTATTTTTGCTTTCACTGTTTCCAGACTGTACTCAATAAAATCTGCTCTTACATTACAGTATCAATAAATGTCATTATGAGATGCATTTCCCTTCTCCAAAGTAATGATTGTTCTGCTCTTTAGGGATGTAAACGATATCACAGTGACCGTATTTACCATTGCTGTATTTATCTCACACCATTAAAATTAGCAGTATCTTAATGTAGACGCAGGTGTATACATAAATGAATATGTAACCGTGACATAATATGTTAATGAGCCGTAATACATGCACACGGCAGCCTGGTGTCTGTAAAGGAGAAAAAAATTTTAAATGACAGATTAGTGGTTATTTTAAGCTTTGTCTCTCTGCAGTCCACCCATTTTTAAAGAGTAAGAATATTTACCAAGCAAATGTGTATCAAAATATGGCATTATTCCCGGATAGGTGAAGCATACATACTTTGACATGCCTCAGCAACTCAATGTATTCTACACACTCACTGCCAGCCATGACAGCAGACTACTTTTTGTTCTTTTTCTCCTCTTTCCCGAACACTTAGAATAAAAATCACAAGTACTGTTGTGGAGAAATACCAAGGTAACAGTCTGGAGATGTCTGGCCAAAAGGGATTTGTCCCTCTTGGTACAAGGTAGGGAACGGTATGCCCTCCTATTTTGCATTTCTGAATTGCTTAGCTGCCCAAGCATGCTTTATGTGGGCCAGCCTCTTGAAGTGTGTCATAGCATCATATGACCGGTGTACGGGAGGCTTGCTGTTGGACTTTACCCAACAAATATGGATTATGTTAAAGCGGGCTGCGAATTGACGAGGATATGCTAATATGTCCCAGATGGGTATGTGAGAAGCGGACGGCGGGGACATGCAGACAGTATATGGCAGAGGCAGTGTTTGGCAGGTCCATCATTCCGTCATTAAAGGCCACATTATTACTTACAACAAGGCTTGCATGACAATTGCTAGAATAAATGTAGTCCCTCTGAGAGTAGCCTGGGGTGTCCTTCAATTTCTCTTTGCTTTTTCCTTTTTTTTGTTGTTTTCTTCTTCCTTGCAAATCTGTTCTCAGCAGCTGATACTGTAGATCTGGGTGCTGTGTAAGGGGGTTTTTGCTTACCTTGTTCAAACATCAATAAGACAGGCTATAACTAGCTGAGACCATTCATTAATATAACGAGATGGTTTTGCTTTAATTGATAACCGATCGGAGTTGATGAGACATTATGCACTTGTGGATACAATATTTTGCTGCATTTTTCCTAAGTTGAACTGAAGCACCTGCATATTTGTTTTCGAGAGGCAGGACTCCTTTGGAGCTATTATTCTGTTGTACCACTGGGCTACCAATGAGCTGTCCCCTCTGCATTATTATTGAACTAAGGTATTAGGTTTTCAGCTGCACAAGCAGAAAGATAATGGTGGCTTATGTGTAAGTGTGCATTTGGGACAGCCTTTGTCCTTTTGATATAAGTAGCCATATAAGTGACAGGATTAAAGACAAAAGCTAAATGATGTGAACTGTATTTTCACCTTGAGTGATAAAAGTGTAGTCACTGATCTTTATAATATGCATAAATGTCAGACATCATTTAAAGCATTCCATGTAGAGCTGAAATGATAGGTCAGGTAATCGATTAGTTAATTGACAGAAAATTAATTAACAGCAAGTTTCATAATTGCTTAATTATTTAAGCCCTTTTATAAAGCAAAAATGCCAAAGATTTACAAGTTCCAGCTTCTCAAATGTGAATATTTGTTGGACTTCTGTCAAATATTTTTTAAATTTTGGACTGTTGGTCAGACAAAACAAGCAATTTTAAGACATCACCATGGGCTCTTGCAAATTGAGATGGACATTTTCTTTTTACTATTTTCTGACATTTAATAGATTAACTGGAGGAAATAATCAGCAGACTAAATGACAATGAAAATAATCGTTAGCTGCAGGCCTACTTTCAAGAATGTTTTATTTGTCTTTATTGATAAAACATAGTAAGACTTCTTCATTGATCTAAGGATTTTTGTGTTCCACAAGCCAGTGTAGAGATGTACTTTGACGTTGAACAAATGACTACTGACACCACATCCAAGCACATCAAGGATTATCATCACAAAAATCACAGAATTAAAGATGTCAAGAATGGCTTTGAACCTCTCTCTGGAGACGTAGCTGGGTGGGTAGAGAATGAGGGGGTGGGGAGGGGTGTTAACATTTGTTATAGACTTCTACACTCTCTATTTGCTGGGGGCATTGTTAGCACACACCGCCTCCAGCCCAGGACTTAGTCAGGCCCCCAGCAGATGCAGACTGCCCCTTTACACACACACACACACACACAAACACACACACACACACAGACAGACATGTTCCCTTACCACCACCGCCCCAGCCCATGGAATAGGAAGAATAGATACCCTGGGGCGAATTCAGCTAGTGTGGATCACTTCAGATGAGGCACATTAAGTGGCTAGTGATAAATTTGGCATGACAATTGCAAACACCATCGCTTTTGTCTGTAATTAATTCCAGTGGTGCCTGAGGCCTTCCCCATGTTGCTACTGGTGTGGGCCAGCAGTGCTCTCCTAACGAGGGCACATTACAGCCAGGATTATAGCCCAGATAAAGGTGCTCTTAGAGGAAGGTTAGTGAGATGTATTGTATGTTGAGGTAGGTGAAGATCTGGAAGAAATTTTTAGAACGTCTAATGCAGGAACAGACACAACACGGCCAAACTATGAATGAAACAAGAGTGGTTTTTAACTGTTTAGATTATTTACTATCAAGTTCATACACAGTCCTCGGTATATTAAAAGCAACCTGGCAGTACCATACATAATAACAAGAGGTAAACACATACACTAAAACCTTGCTGAAGACAGAATGATTTTAATAAGGAATGGTGTGCAGTATAGTAATCAAAATTTTCACAATGCTGGTTTAGAAATTTAGTAGCCAGGATATATCTTAGTGGCTGAAATGATGAATTGGCATTGAGCTGTGGAAATTATGAGCCCACAGTTTGCACCTTTAATATTTGGTCCAATGGGTCCTACAACTCAGTTATTCTCATTCACTGGTAATGTGGATGCATTAATTAACGGCTTGTACTTCTGAGTAGTTTTATTACAGCTAATGTCCCTCATTAAGTGAAACATAGTTACTCAAGGACATAAAAGAATCCCTCAGCAGCACCATTAATCTTGATTTCACTTGCGAGAGTACTTGGATATCTTCTGTAACTTGCGCTGTAATGTGTTATCTCAGGCTTCTGCTCTGGCTTAGGGCAGTCTCGTGTGTTCACCACCTCCTCTGTAGTCTCCAGCAGGGGAAGCTGAACACACCACCAATCTGTGTCATTACTCTGTCATTGCATCAAATCACATGATTAGCTTCATGGGGCAGTGGAGGAGGCCTGCTTGGTGCGGCTGGCCGTTGCAGTCCCTCGGTAATGGTCTGATGGCACTGTGATGGAGGGTTGTGTGCTGTCCTCCATGCAGGGCCAAGGATGCACCATCATTCAGCCTGCCGGAGATGGCCTTAGGGTGAATCGTGTTCTTTAATGCTCAGCCCTTTCGCTTATGTTAGAGTGTAACATTGCGGTTTCCTTCTAGAAAATATTGCTTATTGCTAACATTTCCTTTCATGGCCGTGCTATCATAAACATGGGAAGGGAGTCGTTTGGAAATAAGCTATACTGTGAATCATTTGCCTCACACTAAGCTTGGATCTGTGACGTGTGTGTAGAACGACAAGAGTGTTTACAGTGGACGTTAAAAAAAAATTACCAAACCATTAAATGGGATAAGGAATAGACTATGCAGGAGTACCTAACAGGGCCGGGTGCCTCTGTGGAAGGCCAATTCGACAGTTTGTCGATGCAGCCTTTTATAATGCAAAGGCTTATAATTATCTCACGCTCGCTCATTTCACACTGACATATCGCTTTCCTAAATGTCAGTAGTAACAGCCAGTACACTTCTCTTCCCCTAGCTCAGGAGAGCCCTCTCTGCACCCTGCACACAGCAATGATGATGGCAGTGCTTTAGCCCTGAACGTGTAGCCCCCCGCCGGGGAATAGCGGTTCAGGCATCACCGATCGTTGACCTGGCTATTGTTGTTTGTGATACTTACTGGTAAACTTTTGCAATCAATACAACATCAGCCAGCAGAGCCCCTGGGAATGAAAACCTGAAACAGCGCACTTAATCTTGGAGCCGGCCCCTGCTCCCTGCTCTGCCGCTAAACTAGGTAGTTGGCCTACTTGATGCGGCATTATTGCCGCAGAGGTCAGATGTGAGCTGTCTTGCACAGCGCCTGATGAATGGCTGTTTTTGATAAAGCGCCTCCTCCATCCAACAAGAGACATTTAATAATGATGGACCATAACTGCACACAAAAAAATCCTTGTAGAAGAAAGGAAAAAAATATCCCTCCTGCCTGCCTTTCCCCACCTCAGACAGTGAGCAGCTAGCCGTACTCAGTGCATTGAGGGCTTTCATACAAAGGAACCATAGCACTGTGGAGTTTACAATCACTGCTCATTTTAGTCTGTACAGACAGGTATGCACAGGTAAGCAACAAAGTTACATTTAATGTCTTTTTAAAAAGTATTTCTTACTTATCTAGTGGTTTAATCTACTACAAAAATGATTTAGAAATAGGGTGAAAAACTGCATAGTAGAACAATACATAATGAACTACACTAATAATTAAACTAGACTTTTACTGAACATTTTTACAATATTTTATTTACATAGGTGTGATGTCCCTAATGTGTTCTAATGGAAAATGTGGGCATGCATTGCCACACCACCTGTACACTGTTTTACATTCAAAAGTATTCACAAAGGTAACAATGTTAAATGGCAGCATTACATCCACAGTAATGCAATTTAGCATCCACTCAGACTGCAGAGCCCTCCTCTCAACACCCACCTCTGGAGGCGCCCGTAAGATAATTGAATGTCTTTTAAACTGCGGATGATCATTTAACTAGCTCAGTGGTCAAGGCAACAGCCAGCAATTTTGCAATCTGCCATTGTGATGAGCAATCAAATCAGCGTGCATTTAGTTTAAGTGGCTCTAAATAAAATGCACACCTTTTAAATGAGTATAGTTATGAAAGTATACGGTGGAATTAAATGCCATTCTCCACAAAACAAAGCCCAAAGCACGGTGACAGTTTTGACATGGACAATGCCTTTAGTGACAGGAATAACAAATTAATTGGAACCATAACACATTCTCTCTAAAGGTGAGGTAAACACACCTGACTGTATATTTTTCACCATCAGTTAATTCTCAATTGGATCTAAAAATAAACCCCAAGACATTGAACAGTTTAATGGATTTTGACGTCTCTGCATTATGCTGTCACTCCAGTATAAATGAATCATAACTTTGCTCTGCACCAAGGAATTACCATGCATTTTGAGAAAATGCATTGTGCGCCAAGCTGTGAATTATGATGCGAGATCAAAATAAATGTGTAATGACTTTGGAGATGCCCAGAATAATTTATTGGGTGGAGATAGTTCCATATTGAAAAGAGAGCCTAAGTGGGATACAGAAGCTCTGTGCACTGACACTGCCCTGAATGCGTTTGAATTCTGAAATGTCAGCGTTAGATAGGCAAAGAATCTCGCCTGTTTACTGAAGCTTGGTAAATGAGGGCTTCATTTGGGATGCAGCAGTATTCAATTATATGGTTATTTATTGATCAGAAACAATATATGTCTGTCTGCAGCATGTAAAGATGAATTCAGAGGATAAAAAGAAAGTGTCAGGGAAATTGGCCGATGAAGGATTGCATTTGATCTGGGTGGGAATTCAAGAATGGAGACAGAATACCCTTGTGTTAAAAAACGGGGCCAGAAGTATATTTGCAATTAAAGTTTTCCACAACGAACTGTCAAGTGGAATTTGAAATGTGAAGGAAAAAAAAAGCATAACCAGTTGGCGGGAAAACATGTTTATAAGGTAAGTAAAAAAAAATAAAATCCTACAACAACTGTAGGACTGTACAACTGGACATGTTTGTCTTGTTTTTTTTAACAAATTAGTTTTACTACTAACCATAGTTGGTGAAAACACTAGTAATACTACTACTGCTTGTTTTAATAGCAAAATCCTCGTCAGTCCGCAGGCACAGGTTAACCAACATTTGACTGTAGCTGAAACAACAATAGACAGAAAATTAATTGACAACTATTTTGATAATCAGTTAATTGTTTGCATTTCTCTGGCTCCAGCTTGGCAATTGTGAGAATATTCTGTTTTTTCTGTGCTTTACATTTTTCTTTACTGAATGTATTTGTGTTTTAGACTGTTGGTCAGACAAAGAAAACACTTTAAAGATGTTCTCTTTGGCTTGAGAAAAATGTGATAGACATTTTTCACTCTTTTCAATTTACCGACTAAATGATTAATTAATTGTTAATCAAGACATTTTGGGTAGATTTATTAATAATGAAAATAATTATATATAATAAAGTTGCAGCCCTAAATTTGACACATGTGGTGTCGCAATTTAAGAAATAATAGTAATAATAACACCAAAAAGAGCATTGAATGTCTTCACCATGTGGTGGTCTTTGACTGTCTTTACTTCACTGGACTGTCCCACAGCTTTTAGTAGAATAAAGTGTGAAACTTTACATCTTCTGCCCTTCTGTTAGCTCATTTACAGAGCTCAGCTGAAGTGTGCTGGGGTGTGTGATGCACCAGCGCACTCACTTTACATCCCCACTGTAAACACTGTCTATTATATTATTCACAACAGTGTCCTCCAGAGGGATGGATCCCGGTGAGGCCCCTCTGAATATGGAACACTAGCTATTGTGCTTACCTGCTGCCCCATATCAGCGTGGCCCACAGTGGCCCTTAGATGGTTCTCGTTCAGATCTCTTTAGCTGGGCTGGACGGTAATCCCTGGGCAGCCGGGGCTTCTCTGTTGTCTCCTGGTTGTTTTCTGTGTAGTTCATAAATTATAGATGGGCCATGTCGAGGGCCATCATGCTGCCTGATCCCTGTCTGTGCTGACAGCTGTATGATGCGCACTGAGTGCAGCAGATTGGGAGCTCAGAGTTTCATCAATAAATATCACTCTGACCCTCACACTTGGCCTCGTGTCAGCGGTCAAGGTAATGGCTTTTTATTATCGTGAAGGGCAGCCCAGCGTGGGGTAGTCTTAAGGTTGCTCGTCCATCTCAGGTCTGGAGACACAAAGACAGACAGAGGGAGAGAAAGAGGGAGAGAGAGAGAGGAGAAGAGTAGCTAGTCTGAAGTTTAAATGGACTGGGCTGTTATTATGTGAAGCCTGAGGATGAGTGTGAGTGTGTTGTGTGTTTGACAGCGAACAGCAGGGAGCTTTTGTGTGGCGCTCCAGAGGAAGTAGTGATTTTCATGGACATATTATTGGATTAAATTAACCTTATTAACCAGCTGTGATGAATTATATTGAGCTCACTGCCTTACAGAGATCTCCAAAGAAACTGTGTGAGTGTGTGGCTGTTCAGATTTTTGTGTGTTTGTGTTTGATTGTGGAGCTTATCTGTCTGTGTTGCCTCTGTGTGTGTGTCTGTGTGTGTTAGCTGATGGTTAGCTCTAACTGCCTGGCTCATAGATGACAGGGCTTGAAATGCCATGATTGTGTACTGAAAGCTCAGGCAGCTGTACATGCAGCATGATGTCTTCAGAATACAGGTTTTTAGACAAAACAATATAGAACAGAACAGCATTTTGTCTAAAGTTCATTCATCAAAAAGCTGCATATTTTGAAAAGGGTAAAAGCCCCACACAACCCTGTCAGGGAAGCGCAAAGGCTAGATACTATAGATTACTTTAATCCCCTGCCAGATATAAAAAGGATAATTACATATTTGTGGTGGAGGCTATGTGGTGAAAAAATCAATACAGCCTTTTTTTGTATGACACTTCATTAGTGTGAAAAAATCTTGGAGCTGAGAAGAACTGCACTGCAATTAAATGGTTCTGCTACCTTAGACTTTATAATGGCTCTATATTATTATCCAGTTTATTTGAAATAGTGGTTGCACTTGTGGAGTAATTGGAAACCATTGATTATGTACTTTTATGTCTACACTCTTGCACATCATTATGGAGAGAAGCAATAGTTAGTTAGCCTCTCTAATGAAGCACTAATTGCACTAAGTAGGTTAAGATGTTAGTCAAACTGCACTCAACTGAAATGACAGCACAAAGACTTTCAATTAATCTGCATATACTGACTAGCAGATGTTGTTTTGGACTGCATATCTTGCAGATTTTATTTGCTTTGTGTCTGATCCTGCTGCGTAAATAGAAATTGTGTTTGTATCAGTCCATTGGCAGCAGATGAAATTGATTGGGAAAAACAGGAAATAAGGGGGGGGGGGGATCTAAGGTGATGGAATATAAAGTGGCCACTTTGCTGCTATTTTCAAAAGAAAGACCATTTGTAAAGTAGGTTCCCTCTTGATAATGTCAGCGGTGTAACACTGGCTGGTAATTGTACAGGAATGTCTGTTAACTCACACCACTGTGTTAACATTTATTTAAGGATGTGAAGACCGTGCACTTAGTTTAGCCCCTGACATACCTCCAGTGTGTCCAGTTGTAATGAATATAACACAGTATGGGAACATAATTTATGTCATTTAGGTGCGAGTCACAGGATAGTGAGGTTAGACAGATAGAAGGGAGGGATGACACACAACATAGGCCACAAGCCAAACCTGCAACCATAACACCACAAAGCACACGATATGTCCCCTAATAATCCACTGAGCCATGCACATGTTTTTAAAAAAAATCACTATTGGTGTCCTTTTGGCAACTTCAATGATGACTAGTATGTACAGTACATTGTAGCTATAACCATTGGCAAATTATTCAGACAATTACTTACTGCTTGTGTTTCCAATTAATTGCATGTTAATTTATGTACAAATAAACCTATCCCATTTATAGTAATTTATATTATATTTTACACTTCCCTTGAAACCTTTCCAGTTTTAAATGAAGCTATTACATTCAGCAAGTGCATTAACATGGCATTTTGCTAAATACAGTTTATAGAATATTTTGTATATTTCTATCGATTTCTTTTTGAAAATACCCAATTATTTTTCAGGAATGTATTGAAAACTAAATACGTCATCTATTCAGCTCGGCGCAGAACTCATTGTCTGAAAAAATGTGATGGATTGTCCATTTGTGCAAATGAATTACCCTGTCTAGATATTAGTGTAGAACATTACACACTGAGGTCATTATGGGAGATGCAGGCTGCCAAAGTCTCTCTGCTGAGCTGTAGGTTTTGGTGTGGGGGTCCACATGGATTGGCCGCACACTGTCCCCCATCATGGTCCTCTGTGGAGAGAGTGATGCTGACAGTACACTCCTGGCAATCAGTCAGCTCGCCACCCACCACTATGCGCTATCTGAGATGTGGAGAGCAGGGTCTGTGCTGGTTACAGCTTAAACCCAGCAGCAGCAGGAGGACTTGCCGCCTTTGATCTTTTTTCTTTCAAAGGGCTCAAATGCTCACACTATTGTACGCTTGAGAGACACTTCAGCCTTCACTACCCAGGAAGAAAAAAAGTCCTGCCGCTTGTTACAGATATGGAACGATTCAAATTAAAAGTAAACATCTAAATGGAATAAAATTTCAAAATATTGTTGATTGGTTTAATAAGAGCCATCTGTTGAGCAGGGTATATTGGTGTAAATTAGAGTATTTAAAGTGGGGTGGAGACCTCCATCAGGAGCTCTTATTAACAGAAGCATGTTCTTGGTGGGATCTTAAGAAATCTCCTGGCTTTATATGGCTGTCTGGGGAGAGGGTCAGACCCTGTAAGCTGTCATTGCACATGAAAGGATTAATGTCATCTTATAAGAACGGGGGAAAAGCCGTCTTATAGTTATTTATTCTGTTTCATTCACATTCTGCTGGCTCTGTAAAAGAAAAAGGCTAATGTCTGGTCTAATTTGTAGCCCTTTAAATTCCAGACAGAGATTCTTTACATATCTCTGGAGCTCATGGCTTCTCTCGGCGCAGCCCCTCTCCTCCTCTCCTTCTGGGATTCCTCTTAAACCCGACCAATTTACTATCTGAAGCAAAGTGAAGATTTACATGAGTTTGTACTTGAATGGCTCCAACTCTAGCTTCATGCACTAAACACTCCCACTGTAATTACCATTCGTGGATCCTGCTCTCTGATACCTTCCTCTCTCTCCTCTGCACCTAGGCCAATTGAAGGGGAGAGAAAAGGAAAATACTTATTCCCCAATGCTGATTCTTAGTGCTCCTTGTTCAGGATCTGTAATTGGATCTGTGTTTTCGACTCCCTGCTAATAAGCAGCTTACTTTGGCTCCCTCTAGACTTGACCCACCACATTTTTGTTTTATGAATTTTACAAGGGGATTTTAATAGATGCTTTAGGCTATGCAAAACATAGGCTGAAGGGGAGGCATAATGTGGGAGCCTTGACACAGAGTACGCCTGAGCGGCTGCTTATCATTGCGGACAGGTCTCATAACTTTCATTAAGATTGATGTAGGACAAAAGGGAATGCGTAAGAAGAGGGACATGAGAGAATATTAACCTGTGCTCCTGTAACTAACTATAATTGTTTTGCATTCAGTCTCTCCTCAGGCAGCCGCCCTCATTATCTTTACCCGTACATGACGGTGCAGCTGATTTTAGTAGCTGGGCTTGTTAGAGGAGATTGGAGGTCAGGGCAAACTGTAATCTGCCTTCGGTTATTTTTATGGTAGAATCCGACGGCCAGGGGCTGAAGTGGTGTATCAGTGTATTTTACAAACATAACACGTCATTTCCTTTCATTTTACATCTGTGTAATTGTTTCTGAAGTTCCCTGCGTTGGTGCTGTTGAAAGTTGGAGCAGGTTAAGAATTTAATATTTTAATATCGAGTCTTTCCGTAAATTGTTTTGTTAATATTTGATCAGCTTGATAAATTGAAATGTTATTTAATATATAAAAATATCAGCCTTTTATGCTGTCTTTTAAATGACAAGCTGAGCAGACAATAGGATGTAGATCTTCAAGTCTATGGTCTTCACTTTACTCACTAAGACAGTCTTCTGTTAGTCCAGTGCTCATTTAAACATGGCCGAATGACAGCGTCACCCATACAGGTTCACAAAAATGAGATAGATGAAAAATGTAAAGACAAGTGCTGACCCGTAGCTTACCCACAGTTTCTTCAATCATTAAAATACTCCCAGAAACCACAGATGGTTCCATAATTCATCATAGGTTATAGTATCTAAGTGATTTTTATCATGCCTGTCTACATCTCTACATTACGCTAGTTCATTTGTCTTGAAACGAAAGAGAAATTAAAGAACATTTCCAACAATTCTGCAGATGAATTAGACAGGTACAGTCATAGAGGTGAATATCCAGTGAAGATGGAGCTTTACTCAAAGGTACTAACTAAGACACTCTGTTGGGTATAGGAACACTAATGACCAACACAATCACCTATCTTGACATGAATACCAAAGATAACAAGGAGAGGTGGGAATAGGTGTAACGCTCTCTCTTTCATCCTCTCTCTTCCCTTCCTTTTCTCTCTATGGGAATCTACCAAGCACGCTTTACTTCATCACAAAGCTAACGTGGCATAGAACTTTTAAAACCCGCCTCGGCTTTTGTACCCCCCACACCCACACCCAACCCCACCCTCCCTCACTCTCCTCTATCTCTTCTGGTTGGTAATTCTCCCATCTGGAGGATGTTTGAGAGAAACAAAGAAACAATAAGAGGAAGTTGGGAGAGGGGGTGTCAGGCTGTCAGTAATCTGACAGCTATGGTAACTACCCTCTAATCCAGACGGCTCCAGCCACGCTCCGGCCTGACACCCGTGCCTCTGACTGACAGCTGAAGACCGGGCACATTCCACAGGCAGAAGTGACATCCAGTCTATTAAGGCAGACAAGCACAAAGCAGAGATTTGCCCTGACTGCCTGGTACTGAAGCCTACTATGGGGGGTGATTGGAGAGGTCCTGGAGAAGGTGTCAGACTCAAGCTCAGATGATAACCATATTGTAATGATGCTGCTGGACAATGAAGTGCCATGATTGCCCATGCTGACAGCGGAAGTTTATGTCTGGACACCCCCCCCCCGCCCCCACCCCCCCGTCTGCATTCGCAGGCAGCTCACAACACACACACAGTCTCCAGGTCCCAACTGCCAGTCAAAAGCCTGGCCGCAAACGGGTGCACTTCTTATTCCAGCACAAGAGTGCACCAAACAGTGATCTCTAATGGACTGACCCGAGGCATGCTGTGCTGACAGGGAGAGCAGTATAATTGTTGTTTATCTTCTTCCTCTTTAGATATCTCTCTGAGCCTAAAGAGACTTCTCAGTGTTCATTTGTTGCTACAGAAAAGCCCAGAATCCTGTACTTAGTTTCTTTATCAGCAAAACATTCCTGGAGAAAGCTATACATGATTGCTTTTGGAGGCTTTTGCCATGGCAGAAAAGTATGTAATTGGTTTCACTTAAGGTTAATTATTTGCACTGGCAGGTCGCATTGTTGTAAGCCGTTCATTAGAATACACATCCAACACACGGAGCAAATGAGATGAGCTGGCTGTGCTGTATTGTAGGTTTGCTTTAAAAAAGTTCCGAAACCAAGCCAAACATTAATGATACTCTCAGCAGCCTATATAATGGAACAACTTTACATAAATTAGACCACAGAGCTGCAGTGGCATCAGACAGGCTAGACTGTTTGTATTTGAATACTTTGGCTAATTAGAAGTGCTAAAAAAAAGGCTCAAAATATATACTGCTTTGGATTCAGTCCTGAATCTGTACTGCATACATAAAACATTTTCCCCTCGCTTTCTTGTATGAAATGCGTTCGGTTTCAACTTTATTTTTGTATGATGCCTGATGGTTTAAGACATAGATGATTTGATTTCCTCTGCCTGCGGTGTAGTTTGCAATGCCAATGCATTGCATGGCAGGAGATTTAAACAGGGAAAAGATGAGCTAGAATAGGGATTTTCCTGTGAATGCTTCAAGTAGGGAGTAAATCCCTCAAATGACCATACCCTAACATTTCTACAATAGAAATTATATTAAGTGTGTAAAAGACACACGCTCTGTATCCGCTCACCCTTAGCACAACATTCAAATAAGTCTGAGAGATTTTGGTTCCAGGCGAGTTCACCAAAGGTGGCATTTCCCGTCTCCTTTCCAGCCAAAGCCTGCTCGTCTTCCATCTTACTTAGCTCGTCTTGATGGAGACTCAGGGTGCATGCCTTGTTAAGTGACAGGGAGTTAAGTATACATTCACACCATCCTGGGCTGCTAGTTAAGTTGACAGAGAAGTTCTGCAACCAGTCGGTCAACATGAAGCTCATTCACACTCCAATCAGACCAATGATAGAGGAAAGGGCTGTTTCAGGATTTCATTTAGAATTTTGTATTACAGTGTTATTCTTTTACATTCAACGGTTTTGTTTGCCTTCATGTTTTCTTACACATCAGATAAGTGATCAGCATAATGATAAATTGCCTTTGCCACATACCGATGTATGTATCTTGCCATGACTATAATAAATTAGACATTAATTTCTATCAACTTTATGCTCTTATATGTAAGAAAGAAATCAGTGGTTTCCGTTGCTCATCTTCTTTGCTCTTTGCTCTTTGTACATGCAGACCAACATAGCCATAATGAGACAGATAATTGAGGATATTTTTTATTCAATGGCTAGTTAATTGGTTGCCACCAGTGTCCCAGGAAAGGTTAAATTTATAGTTGCATGTCACCAATTACGATGCCAGCTGGCTTTGTTCATCTAGAAATATTTATGGCAAAAAGTCAATGTTTTGGCGACAAATGACAGGTTGGACGTGAACACGTTGCAGAATGCGTGTTGCATTCTCTCACGGCATCACACAGTCCTGGCTGTGCATAATCTTTCATTTTTGAGCGTAGAATCAATGTGTACATAATGAAATTCCTATTGACAGCACTCATATCCTTCTTGCTGTGGCAAAAAAGAAGATCCTGAAGTGGGGAAGGATGAATGCATTAACATCCTTTCAGTCAGTCTAGCAGATAACAAAGCTCCTTGCCTCAGTGTTAACACTGCAGATTAGGTCAAGTTTTTACCCCTCTGAGTTTCTCTCCTGTAAATGACGAGTTTTGATGTGAAACAAGCAACATGTCAAGCCGACTTGAAAGATGTAGGCATTTTCTGCCATGTCACAATGACAGGCCGCTGAATATTTGGGCCATTAGGGGCTTATTAGTGAATAAATGACCAGATGGTTCAGTGATGCACAGAGATGGACAGAACTGGATGCTACTAATCAGCAGTGTCTGTAGCTCGGTGTCAAATCACACGACATGGTAACCCATGGCAACGGAATAAAAGTTAACATTAGCAAGTCAATTTGAGATCTGGGTGCTGTAAACAGGGTTTCGAATAGCCCTGCTTTGCTCGCTTGAAAAACGAGACGTATGCTTTTCTATTTATACGTTTTCTTTATGCCCTTCTATGTTTTTATATTTTGGCATTTTCAGTGAGATTTGTGATATTATTTGAATGGAAATTACATTAAATTACAAATACATTGTAATGGCTAAAAGTGATCTACAGAAGGAATCAGTAAATGTTACCAAATTTTTAAATGGTTGAGAAAATGACACCATTTTTTTTTTCAGTTTTTAAACACAAAGACAGTTGGGTGTCTCACAACATCTCACACTTGTTTATTTAAACAGCACCTCACTTTTGTGTTTGTCAATATATTCATCCAGATTCTACTTTTGAGGTGCTTTGATTAGTTTTGATTCTGAGATGCCCCACCATCTTCTTTACAGGAGGTAACCAACAAATTTGAAAACGGCCGTGTTTGTGCTTCAATATAATTGGTGATGGGTTGTTTTGTGACAGATGTGAAAAATATAAAAAAAAAAGGTAGTGTGGGCTGCATTACACAAAACACAATACAAGATGCTCCATGTTGGAGCTGCATATGAATGTGTGTGCGCAAACATGCGGGGTCTCTTTAATTGTATGGTTTTCTTCCAGACCCACAGCTGACACAAACAGGCAGCCTGTTTAATGGATGAGAAGAGCCGTTTGAAGACGGTCTGTCACTTCTGATTGCTTTGCCTCTGTTCTAAGCATATCACTTGTCTGCTAATACCCCTACATTTAACTTGAGTTCTCGCTGTCATTAACTTTTAATAGATCATTTATAAATTAGGGAAATAGGAAAGATGTGGAGAGAATTGAAGAAGCCTCATTATTTGCCCATTTGGCCCATTTGGTTAATTGAGTAGGTATTAATATTTCTTTGCATTGCATTGGACTTTAAGGTTACAACATAGTGTAAGTTCCCAGTATTCTCATATGTTTTTCGAAAAAATAAAAAAGCTCTAGCTCTCAGAAATATAATGCGAATGTGATTAAACTACAGTCAGGCTTTGTGCAGCTTAAGCACTTTGACTTATTGATGTATTGTAATTGTGATATTTCGCATTAAACATATTAATTTGAATAATTTATGCACACATACTACATCCCACTCCATTATACCTTTGAACAACTGAGTGGGCAATAAAACATAGATATTGTGAGCTTTATGTAGGGTTGAAACAGTGGGATTCCATGTTATTATCCTACCCCCCATTACATCGGATGGGAGTGCATTGTTATTATTTGTCATCATATGCTAATTACACATCATTAATGTTAGACCTTAATGGCCCCAAGAGTGGGTAATAGGCTGTAAGGCTGAGCTGGCTGCTTGCAGGGAATCTGAGTCTGGGGGGAGAGAGAACACATGCTAATGAAGCTGAGACCTTTTATCTTTGCAGATTAAAAGAGAAAAGATCACAACCCTCAAAATAAGCGTTTTGACATCTGTAATTGGAAGAGACAACAAGCTTTTGTTCTATTATTGGGAGCAGGAGGCATCAGGCTGGGTGTATAAATCTCTCCAGCGAGCTTTACTCCCTCAGTGCCTTCAGTCAGTTAGCCAAATGAAATCTCACTGCTGCTTTCATGCTTTTAGCTGCAGTTAGACAGAAGATGGAGTGCTGCTGCCTCCAGAGCAGTGCGGAGCCTGTGATCTGGGTGCGTACATGTGTGAACATGGTAGCTTAGCCTTTTCAAATTAATGGATGCCCTTGTATGCTGAATGGGAACACAGAACAGTGACCCTGCCAATTATTTGGGGAATACTGAGCAACTGTTTGCACACGTTCTGTGCTGTTGTGCGGCAAACAAAAATTGGAGTTTTTTCCATGATCACAACGTGTCTGCTTACTTACTTACTGCAATGATCTTGGCAAAAAAAATACCAAAGCACTGAGGTCAGATAAAGAGACCGATGTTGCTTTAAGCTGTAGAAGAGTGACGGAGTGTGCGCATCTGGCCCTATCCAGCGGGCCTGGCTCAGAGCTGGAGCGAACAGCAAAGCGACAGCTGGTCCAGCATGGCTCCATGTTTGACCCTCAGCACCATGTGTAGTCCTGGGCGGCCAGCGGCACTCCATACCCTGAAGACATGTATGCCATCCCGAACACCTGGTGGGAGGGAGCCCACCTCAGAGCCTAGGGTCTAGTTGTGCTTACACCGGGTTAGGGACAGTGTTCAGGTGTGTGAGGCTAGATTTCAGGGTCTATGACCCTCTCAGCCTCTGACACCTCAGCGACCCAAAAGGCTCAGAAAGCAGGGGGCCTGCTGACTGCCCATTTGCTTTGTCCCTGAGGTCCAAGCCCAGAGGTCCTGTCATCACAAAGCAGCTCAGCTGGAGGCCATAGGTGTAATGACCTACATCTATCCATATAGAACAATATGTATGGCATCATCAGTCTGTTTATCTGGCTTGACCTCTACCAACTGTACTCACATTTCATAGCAACTCTACACTCGGTTCATGTGAATATCCAAAACATTTAGTCTATTTGTAAAAAAATCTGATTTGCTCAGATAAACTTTGCAAGCTGTTGTGTGACACCACAGCTGGAAGGATGGTGCTGAGAAATTATCTTGCTGTAATTTATGAAATCCTGACTTTGATAGTCTCCATGACTTCTCTCCTTGTATCTGTTTATGATGAATGTTTAATGCATGAAAGCAGAAAATGTTGATCAGGGAAATTGTATGGAATTTGTCTCCATTATGCATGCTTATCATAATCATGGCAAGATTATGCAGTAACAAAGCAGCAATGGTAATACAATAAGTCTCCTTGGTAACGCAAAACAACTAAGAGATGAAACGATGGTGTACTTATGCAGAATGTGATAGTCACAAAGCATCCAGGTTTTTCACAATTCACATCTTTTCCTCTAAAATAAACACAAATACAGCTTTTAAAATCACTGTGCTGTGCGATTCCAGAGAACAGCAATAATAGGGAAAATAATGGTGCAAAAAATGGCAGTTTGTTTAATTATTGCTAGTTATCACAATTACCTTCTCTTTGACTTTAGCATGTATGTAATAAGAATGTTCCAGAGTGCCTCAGAGAAATGTGAAAGGTCAGATGTCAGTTTTAATATGACTAGAGCACCTCTAATGAAACACTGTTGCAATATGTGTTGAATACGAATGCATTAATTTCTTAAATGTCTTTCATATTTGCAGGCGCCTCAGCCTTTTTAACTGGGATAATTTGACAGCAGCCCCCTGCCTTCCTCTGACAGCTCTGAGGAGCTGGGGCTCAGCACCTGCGTCCACCCAAGCATTAAACCTCAGATCCTGAACTCTCCTCACAAATGAACTGTCAGATCATTACTGTGTGTGATGCAATATAATCTGTCTCAGAATTAACATTTGGCCAAGTCCACCCAGGGTTTTTTCTCCCATCTCTCTCTTTCGTACATCTAGCCCCCTCAGAAGGCGCTGGTTTGAATATGCATCTCTTCACATTTCCATGAGGGACCCACGGGGAGTACAGGCAGAGAGCAGCTTTCAGCATTAGCATGTCAGGAGGGAAGGGTCCTTTTCGTTCAGGGTCCCACTGCAGATGCTATGCCTCACTTGTTCATTACAATTGCATTTCATCAGCTTGATGATGTCCACATGTCAAATGAGTGTGAGGATTTTGCACACAAAGGAGCCTCTGGGAAAAGGACTTCGCTGCCTAATCAGCTGATTATCATACCTCAAATGGGGCTGTAGTGCTCTGTTCCAAACGCCAGCCAGAGAGAACGAGGTGCAGGAGACAGGCATACGACGGGCGAGTCCAGATAGGAAGGCAGAAAGCAAAGCTGATTAAACAAGCTCTCTTATGAACGCACATAGAGGAATGCAAAGTAAGCAAACAAAACACAACTCAAGCAGGAGACAGAAGAGAGCATTAGAATATTTATAGTTGCCATAGTTTTTGTTACTATTGTCCTAAAGCCCCAAAGTGTAAATTTGGGTGTTATTATGTTTTCCCCATATTCATTCTAAAGATTAATAAATTAGGCCGCTGGTACAAAACTTGTGATTTTCTTGTTTGTGTATTTTCTTTGGCTTAGTTACAATTTCATTCATAAATTGCCATACTGACCTACAGCATTAATCAAAACAGGATGATTATATAATTCTAGCGTAGGACCAGTGTCATAGGCACCTGGGGAGGGACCCCGCATGTGGACCCCATGGTTCTGTTGGGGTACTTCAATGCTAATGAGTGGTGTGATTTGGGAGGAAAGGCCTGCCTGAGCTGAAACCTAGTGGCCAACGGCATCAACCCTATGATGTCTGTATGGTCATTTCCGAGGCAGAAACCGTGTTTTAAAGGATCATTCATCCAACGCAGCATGCTGCGGCTTGCACCATGCAATCAAGGTTGCTGAATGGATCTTTTTTATTATTATTAATATTATTATTGCAAATTAATCTTTGAGCAAATCCTCTAGAGTATGCCTCCATTTAACTTAACATATTGAGAGATACAAATCCTTGAGTCTTGTTTTGTTATCGGACCTCTGTGCTAGTGATGGTCTGTCAATAATAAACATGTTTGAGTGTACCTGATGCCAGAGCAACTTAGGTAAAAGATTGATGATGGACTTTGTTGTTGTATCATCTGATCTGTTGCGGTTTGTCACTTGACGAAGAAAGGAGTATGGCTGCCAACTTGTCACCGCCTGGTGGTGACTTAGCTGATAGGGGAAGGTACCAAACAGACACTCTAAACCCACACTGGCAGTAAGAACGAACTGGCAACATCCGACAGAGGCCCCTGTCTGAGAAGTGTTCATTTCCCACCTGTGGAGTAGGGATATACCCAAATCTGAATACTTTATTCGGGAAAGCACAAATGATGCGGTGGAAACGGATATATCTCCTACCCGAAGTTTTAGGAAACCCAAGAATGTGATAACGGTAATTAAAAAAAGGTGTTGGATCAGCTGATGGTGTGTCTGTCTGTTCACCTGTCTGTCTGAAGCTGATGGTGTGTCTGCAGCTGTAGGAGAGCAGTGCTCCAGACAGTTTCATTGGCCAAGTGTCAGGATGATGCGTGCGGTCTCACCCGGTTGGATCTAGCAGTTTCTGAACAGTAGCTACAACAGGATGATGTCATTATGGGTATTTTTTTAGCATTATTGTAGCTCGGCATAGAAAAAAAAGAATAGTTTGTCTACTTTAATTAATCACTTATTTAATGCACGATCTGATGAGCATGCTAAGTGACACAAACAAAATGCACCCAAGTTGTTCGGTTACCAACATGTGTGTGATGGTGATGATGATTTAGCGAAATGCTAAATGCTCAAAGTGGATCCTCTAGTGGTGATTTCTACATCTGCTACATTGCTGAGGAACTTCTACCTTCAGTGAGGTGTGTGTGAGGCCTTTCTGCTGTTTCTGACCATTTCTGTCATTGTGAATGTTGAGCCTCTTTCATCGCAAAATGTTTGAAAACTTTGAGGAGCGCAGTGAGACAGAGAGGTGGACTGGTTATATTGAGACAAAGAGACTAAGCAGACTGGTTATAGTGGGACAGACAGGCTGAGAGGACTGGTTAGAATATGAACCGAGAATGGTCAAGCAAAGAATTTGAACTAAGAGCAGATTGATGAAGACTTTGCAACACAGAATGATGTTCAGACAGGTGAGTGCAACCACTGCTGTGCCTAGCAACACAGCATTGTGTGCATGCTACACGGTGTGTAGTAACTGTGCAACTCCCTTTGCTGTGATAGGTGTCTCTCTGCGTTGTCTGCTTTGGTAACATTTGATTCTGCTGTTATTATCAGTTATTTAATCTCTGCAGTTAATATTGCTTGTTGCACTCATCCATAGCTGTTTTTATTTATTGTTGGTAATTTGTGTTTAATTTTTTTGTATTTGGCTATACAGTGGAGGGTCCTTGTAAATGTATAATTGATAATCAGTGGAATGCACAGGTTGTAAAATCTTTCTATACAAATGGAATTTATTGTTGGTTTGGACATTAGGACTGTGCCATGATTTGTGTTCTTGGATTGACATTTAAGGCAATTCCAGCCTACTGGAATTTAAGATTATTCATTATCCTTCAAAGGAAGGATATTTTCCCTGTAAATAGTTTCCAATGCTTTTGAGTACCTTTGAGTACTCTTTCATGCACTATACAAATAAAATATGTTATTATTAAAACAAAATCTTTCAATTTATGAAACATATATTTTCTAAAGGTTCAGTTACCCCCAGATAAAAGGTTGGGTGACAGAGATAGATAATTTTGTTGGTTAAATAGATATACCTGGAGGTCTTATGGGTTTTGGTTAGTTAGTTCTGGTAAACTGTCAGACGACCCAGGAAAGAGTGGTAGGTCTTAGCCCATGCTGCTCAGCTTCCAGACTATTTTGATAGTCAATTAATCTATCGATTATTGAAATGAATAATTGACTATTCAGATTATGAATCGCAAAATGACACAATGCCTCTCATTTAGCTATTAGTCTTTAAATTAAACCTGAGGTTGTTTTAGGCACATGCTAATGAACAGTCAAGACAATAAAATAAATACTGCTTTCAAAAATGCATCTTTTAATGAACGTTTCTGCTGCAGCAAAAGAAAGTTCTACTGAAATCACGTCTTGATAAGCAGCTGATCTACTGTTCAGTGACGGAGCAGCTTTCACGCCAGTACTGCAAAACCCCGGGACAAACTGACACTGTATACAAAGAAAGGAATAGCGTCATGCATTTCATTTGTCGAATTTACAAGAGGGGGTCAATAATAACAATTTTGTAGTAGACAGCATTTCACAACAAATATATTTTCCCCTAACTCAACAACTCACAAAACCGTGATTTTTTAAAGGGAGTTTGGGACAGATTGGCCACCGCCTCATGCACAGACAGGAGAACTGTTTTCTCTTCTTTAGAAAGAATGAAATTGTCCGGTGTTGTCTAATCTTGCGCACTCGGCAGCAACACGTTCTCCAGCTGGGAACGTCGCCATGAGCGATGCATCGTTTATGATTGTAAAGTCAGGGCACATCTGGAATGTGAACGCGGCCGCTGTGTATCATACTTATGTGCTACTCACAGCACCATTACTGTAATCAATTAAATTGACCAACTGTATAGAAAACGTTTCAGCTCATAACATGAAGTAACACGGCTTTAACGTGAAGCTAGCTCGCTAACTACCTTACAGAGACGAGTCTTCATCATCCACAGAGACACGACGTTACGCGCCTCCTCTTCAGATGCTCCGGTGTTTCCAGGAGAGCTCAGCTTTGCTGCAGTTCACGACCTTTCTGGCTGTGTGAAGAATGAAATGCTGCCACACTCTGGAGGTTTTAGGTTGTGAAGGTGTTACTGCAGCTCTGATATTGTTTTAGTAACTTTAACATTACTGTTCACATCACTTTACTCTGTTAAGCTGACGGTGTCGCTACACCCCGGTGACGTCACGAATGAATCGATTATTAAATTGGCAACAAATTTAATAATCGTTTTTTGTCGACTACATCGATTAGTTGTTGCACCGCTACTTCCAGACCACAGTCTGAAGAGGAAATGTTAGCTAGCACTAACTGCTTTCCCTTTTCCAGTAGTTGGATAACAACAGACAGACTTTAATAAACGGACACACTGTGACCTACACCGTACATTTACTGCCAGACAGAAACGTAGTGCTCATACTTTCCTCTGCTCCGCTGCTTTCTGTCATGTAGCTGTCCTTTAAAAAATGAGGAGAGGACGTTAGCTAAGTGCTATCATGTTGCACAGTGTGCAGGTGAAAATTAACGAATGATTAATGATAGTTGCACATGGATTGATCTTTAAAGAATGGGTAAATACTTCCCAGTGACTATGACATAGTATTTTTGCTTGAAATGCCCATTCCTACTGGTGGGGCAGTGGGGTGTGAGTTTTCCCATTGAGTCTGCGTGCTTTGTGGACATAGAGAAGTCTTACATAGGACAATGCGATATAGGACACGCCCTTAGCGTTTCTTTTGGCTGGAATACAAGGTTTCAGGGTCAGTGCTACAAACCATCTTCTTGTAGGTTTGTGAATTCTTTCAACAAGTCAGGAACTTTGAGTCTTTTCACTGATTCTCTGTGATTTTCATGGACACAATCTCCTGGTGCAGCCGAGGAGTGAAAAGAATCCAGTTAGGTGACTTTTAGACATTTTAGAATTAGATCTCATATTTTGAAGATGTTTTGTTGGTTTCATCACAACCATGACCTCCAGCATTCAACTGCTTCATACTGCAAACCACCACCTTCAAGTCTGAAGCCACGGTAATCTCTTAGAAAATGGTGGATTTCCCTCATTGGAATTGGGTTTCAGTTGCTGCCCAAAGTTGAGGTGTTCAAGTAACCTGCGGCCCTGTTCATGAGTAAGGGTAAGATGGAGTGTGAAATTAACGGATGTGGCAATGTTGGCAGTGATTCAGGCATTGCACTTGACAGTCTTAGTCTCAGTTAAAAGGAGCTAGGCTTTAAGACAGCCCTTCATTTGCCATTCAATCTACGTTCCCACAATAGTCATAAATTCTTAGTAGTGACAAGAAGAATGCAATCCCGAAATGAAGGGCCCAAATTATTGGCTTAGGAGCTTGGACATGTGGGGTAGACCCATAACACTGAGAGAGAATACATATCTAAAAAACCTCATGACTCCTCAGCAGGAGTTGGAGGATATGCTGGATTAATGGCTGTGTGGTATTCTTGGGGTAAATTGTTTTTGTATGTATTCATGTTGTTAAAATAGCACATTTGTACCAGCAGGCACAGCAGTTCTTGGGTCAGTATGCTGAAAAAAAGTACTAAACCAACAGTTTAAGGATTAGGATCACAGTTTCGTTGTGCTTCTTGCAGTTACCCCTTAACAGCAGAGAGTGTCCCAAGTTTTTTTCTCGAGTTACTGTTTGATGTTCCCCAAAGCCCAATATGACATATTTTAAATTGTGTGTTTTATTCGACCAACTGTTCAAAACACAAAAATATTCAGTTTACAATCAGATATGACAAACAAAAGCTGCAAGTCATCACATTTAAGAAGATTTAACTACCAGATGTTTGCCAGACAGACGATGATGTAAACTTCTGAGTGCGACACTCTCTTCTTTATATTGCTTGAAAAATGACAAAAGCGATTGATCGATTATCAAAATAGTTGCAGATTAATTTTCTGTTGATCAAATTATTTGTTAATCGATGCAGCTCTAGTCCAATGTGTTACGGTCTGCTAAGGTCAGATACGGGAGACAGGGGTTTTGGGCCCAGATGCAGACATTCATCAGACAGAGGTATGGTTAGTGAGTAGTAATATTCACTGCCAGTCTATTTTTGACTGAAGCCACGTCAAGCAGCACAGAGCAGATGAACCAGACAGGAAGTACGACACAGAATGGATAATCCGGTCGATTTTCAGATTTAAACAACCTTTGCAGACTCCCGATTGTACATCAACAACAGACAAAAAAGGAAACAATTTAACTACGAACCCTACTTAACCATAGTAGAAACACAAAAAGCAAGGACAACTGAACACATAAGCAAAATCAGCAAAAAGGCAAAACACTCTTATTCTGAAATGTTCCATGCTGATATGTAACGTTAGCCTGCAGAGAGCGGAGCGGAGGGGCTCACAGAGAGCTGTTATTTGTAGTTGAAGCAAACAAAATGACAAATTAACAACACGTTAAAAACGTGTAGGCTAAACGCTCCGCTGCTGAAACACTTCAGTGTGAGTTGATGCCGGACAAAACCGCGGCACAGCCGCAGCCTATATCTGTTCGGCTGGCGCTATTATCCCACGTTTTCCTCTAGTTTTGTTTGTTGTTGTAAAATGTACATGTGGGCCCTGTGCCCACTCTGATTGGTGAATAGGACCGTAACAGGAGACGCATGGCGCTTGTGATTGGCGAGCAAGTCTGTCACACAAGGATAACAACGGAATGAATCTGTAAATACATGACTCTTTAAAACGGGTCAGATGCACTGTATAATTAACCTACATTTTAATCGTCATCATCACGATTAGCTAATCGCATTCTTTCAAATTGCAATTTTGATTTGAAAATAATTATTCAGCCCTATTAGTGAGGTTTATTGAAACAAAAACAGGTGAAGCCTTCAAGATGAGGTGAAACTGGTGATCCAAAAATAAAGCACAATAATCCGAACATTGAAACTGGTGAGAAGTCCTTTAGTCCAATATAAAGTACATCCAGAGGAAAACATGAGGAACAGTCCAGAGATGAGAAACATGAGACAGGAAACATGGGTAGCAAAGCCACCAACAGTGAAGAACAATGAACAAGCAACAAGTGAGAGGGTCAGACTAACTGAATAAACCAGTTGGGGTGAACATAATCACAAATGGGTGAAAACACTCAGTGAAGACAATAAGTCTGCACATACACAGGAAGTAAAACAAGAAAGAAGAAACTACGGGCAGAAAGTAAAACAGGAAACATGAAACACAAACACCACTCCAGAACCGTGACACAATGTCCTCACTGTCCACTGGATGAATTAGCAGAGCATCACACCTCCCATGCAGCTTCTTTCTTTATTATCTTCACACAGCTGGGCACTGTAATTTTAAGTGAACATTACTCAAACAGGAGTAACTAGTGTTTTTGTTGATCACAGTGACAGATTACTTAATAGTCAAAATGAAAATGTACTTTTAGACAAATAATAGGTATTCGTATTAGTAATAGTATCGTTGTTATAGAACGTAAAATGCATTCGGTTTTGTGGACAGATACTAACACTTTTATGTAATATATATAATAGTCATAAGAGATTATTTTAAGATTGATTATGCTTAAAGAAGTCAAACAGTACAGCTGTTGTCATCTTTTTAGATAGTTATGTCCTACAGTATGTATTGCTCACATGATTTGTATTTATCCAAGTCTTGTTTGTTGGTCTCATAATCCATGAACATCGTCATTTCTTTAGCTCAGCGGGAATGTCTTTTTGTTATCAGCTTTTGTTTGAATGGAAATCACCAGCCACACATGGTGGAAGTGAAGTCACAAGTGACCTGAAAGCCCAATTATAAAGTCTGCAATCTGCATTGTTCTTGGAGCGAAAAAGAATCAATGTGCTGAAGGCATATCCCCATCAGAAGACCTAATGATGTCTTTCTGGACCACAGCCTTGCACACTGCATAGTAATCTTCTGCTAATTAGGTTTATAATGCCTAGGCAGGCCTCCGCATCAGCACAATTCCAGGGAGGACAGTGAAGTTATTTATTTATCTCACTGTGGCTCATTGTTATGGCTGTTATAATTAAAGCAAAATTATTTAGATTATTTAGGAACAGGGTTTATTGGAATTAGTGTTGCACATTGCAAGTGTGTACACTCTTAACTGTGTTCTCAATCATCGCAGGTCACATTAATTCATGGTTTGAATTAATGTGACCTGAAATTAATTTTTCTATTAGGAAAGGAAATTAAAAGAAAGACATCCTCATAATATAACTGATCTCCTAAACACTGCTTGAATCTTCAAAAATGTGGAGTGATTTACAGATGGTTCATCCTGCTCATTATCACTTGCTGTATTCTATGTTTAAAGCTAAAAGAAATAGCAAAAAAATACATAGTAATCATAGCAATTAACAGAGATGACATATGACATATTAGCATTACTTATTTAATCTGAATAACTCATTAAAAAACAAAGATGAATCAATTAATGATGGGGGGGTAGATAATGTCACCTTTGGGGTCTTGCTTCTTCAGCTGGAAGATGCTGGTAAAAAAGAAAAAAAACTATACCTACCTATACACTCTAAATAAAAAGTGCTGTTTGGCTCCTTTAAGGGCTGTTGAGCTTGTCCCAGGAGAACTTATATACTGCAGGTGCAACGTAGAACTTTTTTTCAGGTAGTGCTTGGTTTTACTGCAAAGCAAAATTACACTATCCATACTAATAAGGCTGTAAACAGTCCAATTTTTGTGTGACTTTGTCTAATTTAAACAGTTGGCTGTTGGTTTCCCCACCTTACAGTAGATCACAATTTTGATATATTAACCAAGTGTCAACCAGTAATTTTTTTATTACTTAGGGCGGCACGGTGGTGCAGTGGTTAGCACTGTCTCCTCACAGCAAGAAGGTTTGAACCTTGGTGCTCCCAGGCCTTTCTGAGGGGGGTTTGCATGTTCTCCCCGTGTCTGTGTGTTCTTTCCAGGTGCCCCAGCTTCCTCCCACTGTCCAAAGACATGCAGGTTAATAGGTCAATTGGTTAATTGGTGACTCTAAATTGCCCTTAGGTGTGAGTGGTTGTTTATTTCTATGTTCCCTGCGATGGTCTGTGGTCTATGATTAACAGAAATGCATGGACATATATAGTAAGTAGCCCGCGTAATCCTATCATGTGTTCAGTCCCAAACTATATGGAAACATGTTAACTTCAAGATTGTGCATTTAATCAAAGGTTTTCTAGACTGGCACATGTCTAGTAAGTAATCGTTCAGTACCCTATGAAATATTTTCCATTCCCAACTATTACTTTGTATGTCACATTTAACTTATACCAAACATGTGTGCTCAACTGCAAATGTGAGGCCAAAGTCTAAATATAAATTTACTTACCAGAAAGGTTGTTGTGTACAATGTAATCAGACTGCCAAGCAGGTTGACCAAGACCTAACAAACTCTGTTTTGTTAACTGTTACAGTGCAGAAAATGTGTTGAAACAGGGCAAGACAGACAGAGAGCAGAAAGAGAAAGGAGAGGAAGAAGTGACTACAGAAATTTGATCAGATCATTTTTGTGCATAATACTCATAAAGTGAGTATATATGACTTGTATACTGTAAATTGTAGTGGTGAATGTCTCCTGATCATACAAATAAATCTGTCTCCATCTGCTAACATAATTGGTACTAATATTGATGAGCTGAACTAAACTACCCATGCCTAGTGTTGTTTTTCGAATTCATAATTGCAATTCACACTATGTTAGTGTTTACAGAATAATGGTTAACAGAGAGAGCAGGTTAAACCAAAGATATTTACATTTTTAAGTGTCTTCACAGACCCCTAAAAGCACTGGCTTGTGACTGTTTAAACACACACGCAGACACTTTAAAAAAAAAAAAAGGACACTTAAAAAAAAAAAAGTAAACTTGATTAATGTCATATGTCACTTGATTTAAGACATTAATCTTGTGAACTTGACCAGAAATGTCCTTACGGAATCTTACCTCGTAGGAACCGGTTTGGCTCTCATGTTTTGTGTGTTTCTGACAGGCAACATCTGAAATGCACTCTCCTGGCAGTATTTGCATAATATGCATTAAAACACATTGCATTTCAAAGTGGCTTACCTTTATCCGTGTGATAATACTAGTAATTGGCCCCTGGGAACTCTAAACTTTTCTTTTCATGGCTTAGAACTTACTGTTGGTCTTTGTTTTTTCTCTGAGAGGTTAGTAGCTGTCCACCTTTCTCTGGCAGACTGTTAACTGACAAGCTTCGAGCATTTGGCAAGATGTTATCCAGCAGCAGAGCTCATCTACTGCTCTGACAGCCTGCAGCACCTGCCAAAGGATCTTCTTACCTTCACTATCTGCTGTGAGTGAGCAATGCTCAACGCTGAGGGAACTGTTTCAGTCTCCCTCATGCTGGAATTTTTCAGCTTGTTCCTGTGTTTCCTTTGTCTTTGATTAGTCGGAGGAAGCAGAGGAGATGCTTTCATGGATAATGAGACACTGGACAGAGGTTTTATTTGTTTCCCAATCTCAAAGGTCTCCATTGGTCTGTTAGCTGATGGGCGGAGTCTACAATGGCAAACACACTTATCTTGTCATTATCTTGCTTTTCTAATCATTAAGTGCACACTGCTACAGTAGGAATCAGCATTGTGAACAAGCAGAACATAAAGACTTACCTCTGTACTGCTTGGTGCTAGTATTATCCTCAGGAGAACAAGTTGTCTTTTTTTTTGACTGATGCAATCTGGACACAGCTGAGGAGGTAGATGAGAAGAATTTAATTTGCTCTCCTTTCTACTTCAGTGCTTGCAAACTTAAGGTCTTATGTCTAATGCAGTCGTGACCATGATAGATAAGCCTGCATAAGTCTACAAAGCCAGCTTCAATGCATCTGAGATTAGCACATCTTCTCTGTCTGGAACTTCGGCAGTTGCGGCGACGACCCTGGCCTTGGCGACAGGACAGTTGGACATAAAAGTCTTTGAGAACCTAGGCAGTTCCTCACAAGAGCATGTGCCATAATTAGAGCCATAATGGCATCTGAATGCAGTGCAGGTTAATGAAACTCTGTCTCGGCAAGGGAACCAGGGGCTTTTGGGTAAAGAAAACAGCAGGATTCTGCCAGGAGCCCGATGATAGCAATTTGCAGAGTGAGTTATGTCCTATAACCTCGAAGCAGCGAGTACTTTGAGCATGTTTTGTTCTTAAATGGGGTATAGTTTTCCATTTCCCATCCATTAATATGCATAGAACAGCTAATGAGGCTGAACCAACTAAGATAATAAGATTCTGAGGCTGCAGCACCGCTGACTGCATTAATGGTGTATGACTCTGTGGTGAGGCATTTGTCTCTTGATGCCTTTGGACATAAGCACAAAATGGAAACCTAAAGAAACTGTGTTAAATGGCATATGGGTACACTGAGGTTTTGATCTGCATTTTGCACTTATTGCCCTGTTGGAATGCTCCGGAAGAGAGGGCCTTTATCCATTGAGATTACATTTTAACGAGTATTAAAGCACTCATTTAATTAGTTCATGTTTTACATTTTAATTTGTGCATTGCTCGTGATCTGTGCAAACTGTAATCATAAATTAAAGCTGTGTTCCCATATTGTGAAACATGAATTTGAAATCGTGTTACTAATAAGATTTTGTTGCATTTAGCTTCAAAATGTTGTGATCTGACTCTATAATGTGATCATAAACATTATGCAGCTTTTGTGTCAAACAATCTTAGTACAACACTTACCATTTTGATTTTTTGATTCCTCTTTCATGTCATATAACCCAAAATGACCTTATCAATGTCAATACACACTTACTGTAGAAAGCAGAAATTAAACACTGATTTCTGTTCCCTCAGTTTACCACCTTGTAGTTGAACCTTCTGTAAGACCCACTGTGGAGGTTGTCTGGAGGTGTATCGGCACATTAATAAATATAAAGAAGTGTAACGTCCTCTAGGAGGGAAAAACCTATGATTTTTGCCCTCTTGCCGTCAGCAATTTTCTGCAGCGCCATATTAGCGTTGTCTCCTCTCAGTAAATAATGTGTCCTCATTCAGTCACAGTGAAGAGAAAGAGCATATGACTACAATGGGCTATTATTGGCTATAATAGGGATGAAGCAGACTCTCAGGAGAGACTGGGAGACTTGTGAACTGGAAATGTCTGCTGTTCATCACAGCATTTTACAGCCAACGTTTTCTCTGCAAGAGCAGCATCACTGCCCCAGGATAACTTACACTGATGCCTCACTTCATTTACACAGGGCAGTTTTGCTTCTGCTTGAACAGAAACTGCTGTTAGGTGTTCCAAAACTAGACAACTAGACCAGTAGACCAGCCCCCCGTATAGAATATACCACTGAACAGAAATCCTCTCCTTCCCCCCAAATACCAAGCATCCATCTTTCTGTATGAGGATCATCATACTTTCTAGATCTTCCTCTTCTCCATCTTTTTGTTCAACTTAACCCAGGAACTGTCTTCCTCTTTTCCTCATCTCTCTTTTTCTTCTCTAGTATACCACTCAGATAGTCACTCACTTTGTCAACCCTGTTTCTTTTCTTACGTTCTTCTTTCATCATTGAGGCCTCTTTCTTCCTCACTTAATGCAGCCGTGATCACAACACAACTCACCACTGCGTCCTCTTTAGCCGTCTCATCCCTCCCTGTGTTTGAAGGACCCCACCCCCACTCTTTCTAGAACCCTCTCCCTTTCTCTCCTCCCTCCCCCCATACTGACCCTCCTCTCTCCACCCCCCCTGGCTGGACCCCTCTCTCTGGTGCGGGGCCTGGCTGTCAGGCCCTCTCCTGTGAGTGCGGCTGCTGTGATTTCCTCTGGGCCATCAGGTGGGCTGCTGCTAACTAGCCAAGCCTGAGACAGGGTGACCTCAAGCCTCAACATGATGGGTCTGAATCAACAATGTGTTCGCCTAAACAGGGAGGGAGAGACCAAACAACTTAGAGGGCTGCCTGCCAGCAAGTAAACCAACATCGGTGCATCTCAAAGTTATCTACCTGCAGACATTTAATTGTGCAAGTAAGTATTTAATTCCTTTCCCTAAAAGTGCCTATTGGGTCCAACGTATGGCTTTTTAGTCTATACTTAACACTTGGGTGTGTTTGCTGCAGTGTTTATCGCAGTGGTGCCTCACAGTAGGTGTATTGTAAATCAACTGGGTGCAGCGTGAACTGTCATTATAGTGATCATTAACACTCGTGATATCATCAGCGCATGGCAGACACTTAATTATCGGATCCCTTCTTCTGTTTCAGAGGCCCTGGTGTATTTTTCTTTTTCAGAACAATTTCTGATGTCTGCAAAATCCATATAAGCCTGTCTGATTAGAACAAGCTCAGTATAATGAGTTTCTCCTGTGCCACTGTTTCAGGTGGATCTCATTAAGGGTACTCATACTGTAGTATGAGATCTAAGGAGGACTTTATACACAAGCCAAAGCTATCTAAATTGATTTTTACTCTCAGTATTGAGTATTTAACAGGTGAGATTCTGTTGGTCAGAAGAAAAATGTCATTCTACTAATCAGATATAAACACTGATCAAGTAAATGTTTCTGTCAAACTCCACTGATGCTGTGACAATTCAGAGCATTTGCTAGCATTTAGGTAATAATTAAATTTAATGATGGCATTACTGAATAGCTGAGGCTTGCTGCAATCACTCTTTCCTCTCCTGGGTCCTTCCTCTGCTCCTCAAAATGTTTCAAACTTTTTCTCTTCCACAATTCCCTTGAGCTAGCCTCCCATCATATCTGAAATGTGCTTACAGCAGTGGCCGTCTTTTGCTTGAGAGCTCTTTGCCTTATGCTTCCATCAGAGGAGACTGAGTCTCACAGATGCACTGCTTAACAATGCCATCCCCTGCTCCCATCAGAGGGGGGAAGGTTGCGGAGCTGCGCCCCGCAGAATAAGGGGGGCAAGTCCCCTGTGATTGGCGAGAGCTGAACATCGATGCCAGCTTCCATCTGTCATGATAGCCTATCTCTGAACCTTCAATCTGTCAAAAGCTTGCTGCCTAGCTGAAGGCTCCAGGAGATTTGGCGTGCTAAACAGATTTGACAACAGGCATTATCACTGTGAGGGGCCCGGCGAAAAACGCCATCAACGTGTTAATTGTGGCTGGAGATGTAAACTGTCACTTCTCATCTCATTTAACACTTGCTTTGCCAGATTTTTCTCACCTCGTTTTCCTCGCTTAAGAAAACATATGGAAATGTTTTGGCCCACACTCTAATCCTTGAATAACAATATCTGCATTATGACTTTCACTTTTTGGTTGTATCCATAGGTCTAAAAGCTAAGCACTGTTCTGTCCATGGGTTAGCTGACAAGTCAAGACAGAAGTATCTGCTGTTCAAAGACATGCAGTTTCAATACAGCTGTGCTGTAATTTAATGTGAAAATTGCATGCAGCATAACTGAGCAAAGTATTGCCATTTAGGTTTCAGTTGAGCTAACATGTGACGTCTAGTTACAATTAAAACCCAGTCTTTTTTGACTATACATTATTTGTACACAGTGACAAAAGCATTACAGTTTTAAAACAGATTTGTTTCATTCATTGAAATTTCAAAATGACAAATGAAAAGAAACTAAAATTTATTTTTAATTGTGGTCCTTGCAAAATAGGCTGGTTATAAAAGTCTAAATTCTCATTTCTCTCAAACATTTTGTTATTGTCTTTATGTCACTATTTTTCCCCTTTCAGAGGCATCTCCAGAATGTCAAGCCTCTTCCTATTATCACTAATTGATTATCCTCTATCAAAGCACCTTATTATTTGTGAGTTGTAGCAATCAGCCCTATTATTTGTGGGCTTTCCCCTGACAGGCCTTTAATGGTGATGGTTGGTTTAACCCCCAGGCCTTGCTAATAGGATTTAACAGCAGGTGACTGGTAACACAGACACACACACCCCTCTAACCCCTTCACCCCCAGGAAGAGCAGTCCCGCCCACTGCCTGCTCGCAGAGAAAAGCATACAAACACTGCACTAATACAGCCTTGTCACTCCCTCTGAGCTGAATGTATCTGTATGTCCTGAGGTAATGCAGGACTATGGTGTCACTCGTGGCTCTTCCCCTTTGTTTTGAATCTGTGGAGTCAGGACGCAGCAACGCAGACGTATGCAAAAGCCATTGCAAATAAAGCCGAGGCAGACACAGCGCCATCTTGGAGATGACAGACGACGGACCAGACGAAAAGGCCACGGCCCCTATACTCTGGTTGTCTCATGACAGTGATGTCATCACAAGCCGCAAGGTTTGCAGTGTCTTATGATGTACATTTTAATGTTGGCTAAACTTAATTTCTGGAAACTGGAAGTAATTCATATATTAGAGAGCAAATGGATTCTACCCTTCCCTATTTTAATTATGACAAAATATTTAATAATTATATAACATAGCTATTGTTACAGAGAAGTAATCAACATATTTTACTAGTAACTGTGTTATTAGCTGGACACCATCAGTGGTAATGGGCTTGTCTGAAGGTTTTCTTTGTGCTAACAGGGCTGTCAGAACTGCTAGTTTACCTAGGAGATGGCCTCCGTGTCATTATAGCACCCCTGTCCATCAAGATCAGAGCTACTAACCGAGGCAGGGCCATTCCCTCAGCTTTTATCACTTTATTTGGTGTCCATCCTTCCACTGTCTGCAGACAGCAGCAGAGGCCATCCATTTCTACCCCGACACTGATGGGAGGTGGGGTGGGGGGGGGGGCGCAGGAAGCCTGGGCATTGGTGACGTTGGCTGGGAGGGAAAGTAACATGAGGAGAGCCGCGTCGTGAGGAGGCGGGAGGGGATGGGTTTGTTATCCTGGTAATTAAGGACAGAGTGGCTTCCATGCCGGGTGTGCGGACAGGATGTGGCAAATTACTGGAGTCTTTGTGAAGAAAAGCTGCTCCCTCTCTGCTCTGTCCATTCTCAGGGGACCTCATCATCTTCTCTAACAGTCAGGATGGGATTTTGTACCCTCTATTCCCTCACCTTCTCCTTCCCTCTTTCTTCCTTTCCTTTCTTTTCCCTCTGTCACCTTCCTCCTGAAATGCATCTCAAAGTCTAAAGTAACATTGCACCTTTAGAATTGTAGATGAGTATGCTAAAGGTGGACCTTTTGACCGAAATGTAAAACTTTCGACAGCTATTTGGGTCGATTCCTTTCTCCTAAAAGACGTTTTCATGATTAAAATACAATTTCATATTTACATACTGAGAAAGATTTCAATTAGCTAGTTTTTCTAACATCATTAGATGGATTTTCACAATTAACCGAGTGTGTGTGTTTCAGAAAGGTGATTCCCCTGACATGCAGAGAAGGATAGAGAAGCAGACAAACCATGAATGGTAACCACAGGAAAAGTGTTTTGTTACTTTGGCATTGTTGTATAATTTCTGGAAAAGAGCATATTATGCCTTTTCTTCTCTTGATGTTTTCTTGTTCCTAAGGCTGTGGTACTCATGTGGGGCTTTATAAAACGGTGGCCCTCACAGCGACACGCAGCAGCATCAGCAGCAGCCGCATGGCAAGACAGCAAGAGAACACTCTAGGGTTTAAAAGTACCCAAAGCATCCTGGGTAATTAGCCATTACAGCGCTGTCACAGAGGGTTCTGCAGTCAATACAGAGATAATTTGGGCAATGGTGAATGACAGTGCTGTCCAGGCTTTTGGGATGATCAAGGACAGATCCAGCTGCACCAGGCATCTGTCAGGCCCATGAATCACTCCTCCAGCCAGCAGCTGGGTGAGTGGAGCAGAGAGAATCGCTGGAGAGGCATGTGCAGACACACAAATAAACATGTTCCCCCTCTCTCCCCTCGCCACACCGGGAAATGGCTATTAAAGGTCTGCCGTTACAGAGCACCGAGTGGAAAAGGCTTGTTACCTTCAGTGGCAAATGAATGACATTGGGAATAAGGTGAGAAATAAAAGTCAGACTAAGGGGACATTTCTCACAGTTATTTCGTCTGCGTAGCTAAAACCAAGGAATGCAGTTGGCATGCAAAATTAGATCATGCAGTTTATAAAGAAAGGTATTATAATTAAGGAGTTTTACACATAAACAGCAAGGCTTCCTATCTTGATGCATACATCTGCCCTCTTTCATTCACCTATTAACAGTTGAAAGCAGCCATTTAGTTATTTATAGCAGGTTTTAAGATTTTAAATTACAAAAAGTACAATGGCAACGGGATACACTTTTATTGTGATTATAGATAAAACAGTGAGCTGAGAAGACAGAGATAGAGGTTCAAAGCATCATACTTGTGTGGCAGGCTGTATATACAACACTGCTCTGGCTTGTATCTAGTATGTGGTCTTGATAAAGTGGTGGAGTCTCATCCACCTGTATGTGAGGCCTGATCTCACCATGTTTAAACCCAATATTTCAGCTAGCATGTGTGCATCATTTTACCTGGAAATGTGGACATTATACCATCTCTGGTCATGCTAACAAACATTTTGTGTAAATACATAAATAAATAAATAAATAAATAAGTAAGTACATAATAAGAAAATAATAACATAAGAATTATTAGTGCAATTTCATACATTTGAATTCTGTACACAATTCTGTGCAGTTAAAAAGTCAGTTTTCACTGTTGTGAGCGTCACAAACCTCTGCTGATGTTTAACTACACAAAGCTACTCCAGATTTATTTGAGTTGAGTTTTGAAGTATTTTGTATTGTATATTGTATTTTATCAAAATGGAAGGAAAAAATTCACATTTTGTCAGATAAAAATATAAATATTTTACTTCTTGTCACAATGGGGCAATAAAAAATTATGGCCATACTGTAATATATATTATAATAGTTAATACTTAGGAAAAAAAACAACTTTTGTAGGATCACTGTAGAACATTAACTTAACAAAACCTTGTTCCTGTTGAGATCATATTATTTATTAATATATACATCAAAAACTTTATTTTAAGATTTTATTGAACAAATTAAGAATAAAGAATGTAATTCTGAGCACAAAACAACAAACACATTGTTTTTTATATGATTATAAAGTTGGGCCATAACATTTTCAGTTCCAAGAATGTACATGTATACAAGCTTTGAAATGAAAGGCCATGTCCATTGTGTGGCGCCCCCTGTTGAAATATTGTTTCCCTCCTTCTAACTTTGTTTCCATAATAATTTAATTAATTTAAGGTATATTTCATGCAAGGTCTGACAGCTTAACATGTCAAGTTTTGTTTACATTTTCAAATCTTTTTTTTAGTGATTGGCAAACTGCAAAAAATGTACCTCCGCTAATATTTACATAGTAACATTTATTTGGATTGGAGTTTTTTAAAAATCCATCAGTCCTGTCCATTGCTGCAGATGTCAGCCTGGTGGAAACATCTTTGAGCATTGAGATTGCTTGTCCGTACCGTCTCATTATGAAGAGGTTCCCCACCTGCAATATTTTAATCACTACCATTACACATGCACCCATAATAATAACACTGTGGAAAGAAGCCACTGTTACAACAACTTATATCTTATAATTGCCACATCGTCATGTTATATTATCTACTGTATTTGTAGGATGCCTTTCAAGGTTTTATTTGCATTAATTGAAGAGTCATCTTGTACCTGAGTTATAATTATGAATTTAGAACTATTAAACTATTCTATATTAGTGGTAAAGATAATTTTCTCTATATAAATGCACAGGCTTCATTCTGAGATATAGGTCCTACCTCGGTGCAGCATATTTAATCATAGCTGTAAGGGCTCTGCCCTGGGACTGGAGCTTCTTCTTATCATACTTTAATCAATATCTCTCTCACTATGTTAACACAAAGCAGTCCCCTCCACACTGTAGAGGTGTAGCGTCCTTGTACTATAGATGATGAGTCTCCAGAAATACATGTGGTAATGAAATATGTTTTTGTGACCTGTGCAAATGCTGTATTATTTCTTTTTTGTTTCATTTTTTCAGATTAAGATGAGTAGACTAGTGACTAGTTTTTAGTGTGCAATTACACAATCAGCCTTTCTGTATTCATCTTGTTGATATACAGAATATCTTTAATTCCACAGTATATAGTGTGATTGCATAGAAAAGCAGAAAGAAGTAAGTCACCTTCCCTCAACATAATCACTACCATTCATCAAAGAATGGAATTAACTTCATGATATGCAGTGAAAGTACCTATCCATCTCATATACAATGAATTCAAAGATGCACAACACTGACAGTCAATTAAAAATGAAAGATAATCCACACCTTGCTTTTAGTGAAATGCGTATATTCAATTTCACATATGTGCCATAAATACCTGCCATGATTTTACATCAGTTTAGCCATTTATCTGTCTTTTTTTCTGAAGTGTGAAACCATAACATTTGAATATTTACCTGTGTTTTAGCAGGGCTGGTAGCTTCTTGGTGACTGTTGTATGACCATGTTTTAGTATTCCTCTGGGATCCATTCCCGTAGATGTGTCTATAAAGGGAATTTGCAGAGAGCAAAGTGAACATGTTATGTCGGCCATTTGCTGTGCGAGGATATTTTCCTCCAAACTGCGTTTTAAATGTTGTGTTTCTCCTCATTACTCTGCACCGAGAAACATTTAAATGCCCTTTAATTAGTGTGTCCTTCTCTCTATCGATACGCCACTGGTAATCACTCAGAGGACTAATGACTCCTAATTGAACTGCTTTAAAGTGAAACACAATAGGTCCTGTCATCAGTACCCAACAGCAACATTTGGGAGTGAATCCAAAACACAGGTCATTTTGCTCAGCATTTCACTAATCAAAGTTACATATTTTCACAGTAGCAGAGAAAAGCCTGATCTTACTGTGGCGATGTTAGATCATACTCTCGCAACAGAGCCTGGGGAAGGGGGAGCTGGATGGGGGTGGCTTGTGGATCATCAAAATCTCAGTAGATATTGATTTGATCTTTTCATATTGTCAAGGAGAAATCTAATCATAATAGAGCAACATAGCCTGATATCTCCCTCAAACACCTTTTAGCAGCTTTTGCGGCTCATTATCCAGTTTGCCTGCACCAGACCCTCTGATGGCTGAGCACTATAGACATTCATTCACATGCTGTCCTAACAATCAAACACCCAACTTTCACCTACGATACCTACATTTCAAAACAAGACTATTGGATTTGCAGAATAACTTTAAGTGGGCAAAAGGACATGAAGTATTCATGTATTTCTCAGGCAGGTCAAAGCAGTAATTATGCTAAATATATTTCACAGGTAGTTATAAAGATAGTTAAAGTGGCTACATTCTGACATTTCTCTAAAATCGAGAGGGCTGCACCTTAAGTTAAACAGAGCTCGGTTGTAATGAAATTTTATATAGAAATACTGTACATGGAGATTTTATATAGAACTTAATGATCCTATTTCCTGTAGAGTGTCATTGGCATCACAGAAACTTTCTGTCCTAATTATCCATTTCAGCCTGTCTGTTTCACATCTCTGCAGCCGCTCATTATGCCCACAGCCACCTCACAGTCTGCTCAGTGTTACATTAGTAAAATAGAACCTTTGATTTGTCCTCAACAGCACAGACGTGTGAAAAACAGAGGAGGGAATGAGAGCGAGAAAGTGAAACAAAGAAGGAGAAGAGAAAAGCCTTCTATATGAGCCTAGACGTGGCCTCGTGTGTTGAATATATTGACCATGTCACCCTCCAGTTTTTGGGGAGAAACTAAATTCAAGGCCACGCCAGGGATTTGATGCATCACAGACATAATAGGGGATATTTTGGTTTGCTCTCTGAAGTATGAGAAACATTTTTTCCCCCTGATGTAGGGAGTGTGAACTGCCAGAGGGCATTTGTAATACAAAATACTTTACTTGACTGTGGAAACAATGAGTGCCCACACCCCCCGTGGTTGTAATGATGCAGCGAAAACCAATTCAACCCTTCCTAAAACAAAGCTGCCCTGATTCAAAGAGCCTCACTCTCGCCTTATTTGAATGAGATGTTCTACACGTTAACCTGTGTTTCTGAAACCAAGACACACTGCACAAAAATATCCGGGCTACATTTACAATGCACTAGCTGCCTCGGGCTTCCTTGCCATGACATTACTTCGGTCTTATTAAAGCACTCCCTGTACCTTCGTGGCCATATTTCAGCACAAAAATGACAGCAATAAGAACCTGATCATGTTGGGTCACTCTGTTTGAAAGCAGCGCCTGCCTCTGTTTCCCTTAATTAAACCCACACAGTGCTCTTTCATCTTTGCATATTCCTCGGCTGGGACATTGATACTCATTATTTCTTAAGTCTAAACACCAAGACTGTGTCAAGAATGCATCCATCACTGGCAGGCTGCTCGGAGTCAGCAGAAATTTTCTCACTCTGTCAGCAAATTTGGCAATTTGCAATTTTCTTACTGGGGTTCTGACATGTTTTTATCGCCGGAGATGACTTTCAAATGCAGAGATCATGAAGACGGTGGCTTGTTAGTCCTCTCTCCTAGCGCCTGCTCTAATGACAGTAATTAACAAGGCCACATTAGAGAGCTACCTCAGGAAGTGTCTGACTGTTCATTTGCATGGCGTTAATACAGGAGGAATGCCGTGCAGTGAATGGCTTGCCATGAGTGCGGCAGCGCAGCTCTGCCTGTTTGGCAAGCCCCCCTGTTCTTAACAGCACTAGGCCCTATTCTCCCATTCATTATGTGCCTAAAGCTTGAGTTATCCTCTCCTTGGTAGGGGGATGAATGTTATTAAAGGCATAGCTGTCTGACACAAGTCTAATGAAAAATAGGATGTTTCTGAAGGTTATGTTGCCAGCTAGCTCAGAAATGCCTGCTTCATTTTTCCCACCCCTGCACAGGGCAATGTAATTCCCACCTCTTGATAGATCTTTTTTTCTTAAGTTTTTTTTTTGTGGCTGTGTGTGCAGGAGCCTCATCATAAAGAGACCTTTATTATCTGTGTTTCTTTCTCTGTGGATGCTCAACAAAGGGCGAGACTGGAGTTTTTGGCAGATCATACAATTGTGAAAAACTACATCTATGGGTCCTGATGTGGTGGTTGCTGCTGTGTTGGTTTAATTGAGAGGCATTGCAGTATTTTTCATGCTGATAAGGGACTGGTTTTATTTTGCTGCATATTACAGTTAGAAACTTGTACGTAGTTATCCATTTTTTAAACTTAAATTTCATATAAACTCATATAAACCTTATCGACATTGTAATTTATGAATAAACGGAGTGTTACAGTAAACTATGTGGCCTTCATTCAGATGACACAGGCTTGTGACAGAGAGGGACGACTGCTCAGCATTTAGGGTCAGATTGCAATTTTTCAAAGCTCCGTCAGAGGTGGCAGGTCACGCTGAAGACGACCCACCCCGCCCACAATGACGGATCCCCGCTCTGGCCTTAAGTGTAAATCCTCCCCTCCCCCTACTGTAGCTCCCTGCCCCGGTTTGGCCTAACAGCCCTATCAGAGCCACATGGGAGGCCTGTGACAGACATGCAAGATACCAGGCTGCTCCAATTTAGCCCTGTATTCAAATAAAAGACTTCTCTGCAAAGTCACCATGTCATCATATTTTGTAAGTTCATGACTGTTGGCATTGCCATGAACACATGCAGCAGTGATGTTGCAAAACAACTGTAAATTACATCTAAAGACACGTATGGTTCCTTATTAAAAAGCAATGTGGGCGATATTTCAGTGCAACAAATGCTCTAGATTTGTATGTCTGCCCAATAAACTAGAAATCTAAAGTCTAAAACACAAAACCAGACTCCCTTGAGTTCCCCTGAAGGAAACAATGTATATTTGTCCTTCCTTTGCTCTTGTACTGGTTTAAAACTGTTAAAAACATGTAAACAGTAGAAATGAAATATCAGAAATGTCATAGTTTTGAAAACAAAACACCAACTATAGTTTTTTTTAAAAGACCCAGGTTTACACTTCATCATTTGTTTATTTGGTGAACAGTAGGGCTATTTCACGATTAATGTACTAATCATTATGTCTATAAATTGTCAAGAAATTGTGAAAAATTCTTATCACAGTTTCTTCTGCTTCTTTGATCCAACCCACAGTCCAAAACCCAAAGACTTTTCATTTACTATCATAAAGGACAAATAATAGCAGCAGTTCCTCAATTTAAGCAGATGAAACGAGCAAATGTATCACATTTTTGCTTACATTTTATGAAAATAGTTGTTGATTAATTTTCTTTCGACCTTTCTATCGAATAATCGACTAATCGTTGCAGCTCTAGTGAACAGAAAGACCTTGGTTGAGTTTCCTTTCTCTTGAACAAAACAACACTTAAGACTTTGCCACAGAGGAACACCACAAGCAGTGTTGTGATTACCAGACACACGGTGGATGGTAGCAGCAATCATCATTTCTGAGAAATAATGAAATATTTTATTACTGTTGGAAAACAAATAAATGAGCATAGTTTGGGAAATTTGACAATATTTCACTATATATCTGGTTTTGGGTGACAAAGACAATAGAAACTGCAAAAAAACAGGGAAAAGTGGGTTAAACTGCATAACCTCAAATCTAAATAAACCTCTGTAAACACTTCTGAAAACAGCATTATATATTTTCATTATGATGATTATTTCAGCTTAATGTTTACATTCTGAGAAAGATTTCAGTTAGCAACAATTAATAATAATTAGTTATATTGAATAATTTTAAGTTTCACAAAAAAAAAGTTTTTTCTGTTCCATTAAAACAATCTGTTTCGCAACAGTCTGATAGTTGGTGCAACTATCAGTTGGAAAATGACGTCTGCCTGATATTACAGTTTTTTTTCTATTTATCTATCACTTCTTGTTCCAAATTTCTTGTCCACAAATCCACATGTAACCAACAGAAATAAAATGTTTCTGTTCTTTTTTTTGTTTCCCTTTGAGTCAGGAAACTCAGTGTGACAGTGGCTGAGTGATTTATACCTTTACATCGGTATCAGAAAAAGTGTTAACGTGGTAAGTTCACCTTCAGGCATAAAGATTTATCATTAATGATTCACCTGTAATGATTTTTGACAAGACAGAACACACATGACCTGTATTGCCACAATATTACATTAAAGAATCACATTTTATGTTGCTGCCATTCAAGTCAAATATTTTTCAGGCCGCATTATTGCCAGGGCTGTATTGTCATCTTAGCTGCCTTGTCTGCTGTGTAATCAGTAACAGACCCTAAACACAAATGTTTCGGGGTCATTCAGCAAGACCTCTGACAATTGGCCACCACCTCTTACTGCGTGTAAATCACAGCCAATGTCAGCGCCCCCAAAAAACCATGGGTATGTGGGTGTTCCCCTTGCCAAAAAGAATGAGTTACAAGCTGATAGTGATGCCACTTAATGCTTAATCTTCGAAACTTGAAATGTTGTTTTATGTTTTTTTGTGAATACTACATCCACTGGAGTGTAATCCAAGAGCTGTCACTATTTTGGTACAATATTTAGTTTAATCCTGTTCATTAGCATGTTCTGTGTTAAAGAGAAACAAAAGAAATGAGTTTATCATGTTAAATACCCGACTAATTTCCTTTTGTTGACTTGCATCTGGCTGATATTACGGCTCCCTCACCTGTGGAGCGTTTAGAAAACATGCAACTATTGTCGCTGTTGCCTGCCGGCGTGGTTTGTTAGGGATGTTTTTGAAACAGCGACTCGCCGTGTCAGATTATGCCACATATCCATTTGACTTTCATAAGCTGTTTACGCTTCAGAAATTGTGGCAATGGCTTCTCTCTTGTGCAAAGGCTTTTACATATGTTGTGTGTCTCTCGGAAATTCTGCCCCAGTTATAGCTATCATTCTAAAAAGAAAAGAAAAAAAGCCCACATGTCATTTTTTTCCAGTGTTACTTGCATCTTGTTTGGTGTTTGGATAAAGCATGCAGAGATCATTTTGGAGCAAAAAAAGGAGACAAGAATAAAGGTAGAAAGGAATTCTTAGATCCGTCAAGCTATAAAACAAACTAATGGAACCTTTGATTTATTTTTACTTTCTCACTATTAGCCTAATAGCAGTCCCATTATTTATTCATTCTTGTGGAAAACTACATTCTTCCATTTTTTAAAGAGCAATTTCTTTTGAGTGTATTTATGGCTTATGTTTTACACAAAGCCTGGTAATAATGTGTTTAATGTAGACAATATTGCTTACACATGGGCTCTTATTAGTGAGTGGTAGTCTGGTCTCAGGATCAGTGGCAGTATCCTTAAGGGATGGCCTCTCTTAGGGAAGGATGAAACAAGTGCATGTGAAAAAAACCCAGCGTGAGCCCTGTTCAAAGGCACAGACGAGTTCTGAGTGGATTAACATTTATTGACCGTTCAAGCTTCCCCCCACCCCCCTTTTTTGTATTTTCCTTTTCCTTTTTTTGCTCCAGGACAAAGATTCAAACTTAATTGCAGTGGCTGTTCCACCAACTGATCACCAATGTGCCAACAAAAGCCTCCCTAATAGGCGCTTCATTAAGGATTAGAAAGTCTCTATTACAAAACAAATTAAGCATGCTCTGATCTTAACCTATAGGTCGAACGGCATTACAGCAAAGTTTAAGCTGTTAGATGGCTGAAAAACTTATTACGGGTTAGCGCTGAGGTAGCAGTTTGGTATTGATTTTACGATAGCTAGGTATGATGATTTATGGAGTGCTTGTGTCAGTATAACAAGCTGAAGGACACACAATATCATCTCCAACATCATTAAAATTCAGAGGTCTCCAGAGCTAGCTCATCAAGTACTGTTCACCACCTTGGAATTTCATACAGACACACACACACACTCACACACACATATATATAGTCAGAAATATCAGGATTAAGATAAGATGTGTATTCACTCAGGCTTTCAGATTTTTACACCACTTTGATGCAGTGCTACGCCACATCTGTTTTGTTTTAACTATTTTACCCTGTTTTGCATTTAATTTGCACTATTACGCCATGCTTATATTCTGACTTGTGTATAAGCTTGGTTAATGTTTATATCAATCACACAAGCACAGCAGTTCAAAAAGGTCTACCCCTCCACACAGTCAGTGCCTTGGTGTCAGAGTTGTGGCTATCAGAGTCTGGGCAGTAAAATGTGTGGTACACTAGAGCCCCCTGTGGGCTCATGAAAGTAATGCTGGCTGGTAGTAATGAGCCATAGTTACTGATATTTGGATGAGGGTTTGTTGTATGAGAATTTGTCCCAATATTCATCATGAGCATTATCTGATTTCTGTTTTTTATTGTTTCTAAGCAGTTTCAGTAATATTCTGCTACAGTTCTTCACCAATCTGCATTCTTAACATATGACTAATTGCTACATTAAAAAAAATATATAGTCTGTCTTTTTTTCTTTGTATGTAAGAAATCACTTATTCCACTCACGTTGGTAATAGTTTTACTCTAAACAGACATCAGGCACAAAGTGGTGCTTCATAAACTTGTTCCACCATTTTTAAGATGCAAATAGTTTTTAGTAATTATGTTCCATTAAATACTCTTGTAAAGTCAGTCGGGCTGCCAAACATAAACACGGTATTCTGAACTGTAATGAATTTAAATTGCACTGTCCACATCACAACAACATGAAGCTACTTTGCTAAGGAAGATTTCTGTAGAATTCGTTGTGCAGTAGTAAGGGGAGGTGATAATACATATAATAACGCAAACAAATCATTTAGCTGTCATTCCACAGAAACACCCCTCCTGCTTTCCCCCCAAAGAACCCCAACAAGGAGACATCAGAATACCATATCAGGTCGGGCTGTCCAAGGATCGGCCTGTGGGACGGAGGTAAGCTTCTGGGCTTCTGCCTGTCTCTCAGATTCCTCTGGATCCACCCCCCTCCTGGATCCCAGATTCTCTCCATCATCTCCTCCAACCGTGAGGTCTAACCGGCAGGGCAGGGGCGTGTGGGCGGACATGCTGGGTGCTGGCAGTGTACTCCGTCTGCTTGTGAGTAATGCGAGTACAGCACCGACCCCCTCCACCCCCACTCCCCCCCACCCCCAAACACACACTCACACCTCACGCTCCTTGAAAGAGATGGGCCATAGATGGAGAGGCAGGCGCTCCTGCTGTGACTTGGCGCACCCCACTGGACAGCTGGAGACTTAGGGAAAGGAGAGGCTGCCAAACATGCCTGACAGAGCAGGGGAGCGCTGGAGGTGCAAGGCTGGGCGAGGCCTGAGGTGGCTCCCATACCTGCAGCTGATCACCGGCCCATCATCTGTAATTATCTACACTTATATACCAGTGAGATAAAAAAAAGAGGGGATGGTGCACACACACACATGCACATTTATAATCACATTAAAAGGCTATGAAAACAGACCTACTGACCAACCAGTGGGTTTGGAATGAATGCAGCTAATTATGTTATTCTGATGAGGAAGTTGTATCTGCTATAATTATTTTGATTGATATAGTTGTACAGCGGTAATAGGCATAATGTGCTTGTGCATTGTTTAGCTAATGCCAATTATATTGTATAACAACAACAATTAGCTTAAACTGTGAAGAATAGTTATTGCTGAGCCCAAGACAACAATGAGATCTGTTACTGTTTTGTATGAGTCATATTTATGTTTGGCAAATGGATGTTGGATTATTTTCAATGCTGATTAATCTGCCAATAAGTTTTAACTAATAGTTTTGTTTAAGAAATGTCACAAAAAATAGAACTGTTATAATTTCCCAGAGCCCACGTTTGAGGTTGCTTGTTCTATCTGACTGTACAAAACCCCCAAAATATTCAGTTTATGTTCATATACCACAAAGAAATGCAGCAATTCCCCACCTAATGTTTTGCATTATTTACCTAGTGAATGACCAATTGATTAATCAGCTATGTTGATGTGTACACACTTTTTCCATTACACATGATCATATATTTTAAAAGCTCTTCGGATTTTTTTTCGTAAGAATTCTTAAGATGGCTGACGAAACGTTCAGCCAAGCCAACAATTTACGAATGCTCCCTCTCCAGGTCAAACAGCTTGCACAGAGCATATGCAGATTAGAGCAAAATGTTGCAATCTGCATAGAGACTCTTCATCATGAACTATCATGTCTAATGCAGGATAGATTCCTTCCTGTATGGAATAATAGCGCTTTAATGTTATGAATATTAAGCTAAGCCCCCTGCAATGTGGCCGTGTCCCATTTTCCCCTCCTTCATTCTCAATCTCTCTGCCTAATCTTGATTCATCAGTTACTGCAGCTTATTATGGAGCCGTGACAGCGTGCTCGGGTTCTTGATAAATGACACTGCTCAGGCCAGATTCAAAATGTAAGGCTCAAATGCCAATTATCTGTGCAGACCTGGTTAATAAGGGGATCTCTTGTTAACTATCTGATCTCAGCATGTGCATCATTTGTCATGACGGGCCCGTGTTTACCTTAGAGACAGCCGTTCCCGAGACCTCCCCTGCCTAACATATGTAAAACCTGAATCTTTGTTCCTTTAATAACCTTTTATTAACAGCCTGACATCATGATTAAGTTTGGTCCAAACATGCGCACAATGAGGTACACAATTACCCTCACCCACTCAGAACTGCAGCAGATCACAGTCAGAAAGAATAATGAATATTGAGCCGGCGTTTGATCCATTCCACATCGAAAGCCCAATTTGCTCAAGCACCTGGAGCTGTGCCACTGCATGCAGTTTTTTGAGGTGATGATGGATACTCAAGGGAGCTTATTTCCATGAGCACATCTTCTCCTGATTTGTAAAGATGATAAGTGCTTTGACCTTAACTCATCATTACAGCTCATTAAAGCTTTTGTTTGTTCCACCTTGGAAGAAGAAGCTGCTTTTAAATCAGCTCGTTGCAAAGCATTATGGCTCTTGACTGTTAAGAAGCTGGAAATGCTGTGTGTCTGTGTTTTAGTTTTCATTTAGCAACTTCTCTGAGGTCTCAAGGTCTCAGATTAATAAACACTCGCTGTGGTCAGAAGTGCAGAGCAGCTGAGGGAGGTGAGATGCCCCCTGTCCTCTCTGAAACCCGGCATTGCCATCCTGTCAGCCACATCTTGATGTCTGGCTCACAGGCTCGCTGCTCGCTCTTAATGTGTATTCTCTTCCTGGGAAAGTAGCAAATAAAACATTTTGCAGGTCTGCATAGCCAAGGGACTTTGTCTCCCGTCAAGAAACACCTCTAGCTTGTAAGTGCAGAAGTTGTAAAACACTTCCAGACAGCACTTGGAACATTCCTTTTAACCTTAGTTGTCCAGCATGAAATATAGGAGAAAAAAATGATTGTTTGAAATAAATAATTAATCGGTGTGTTTTCTATTATTGCTTGGATATGGAGTCAGTAGGAAGCCAGGTGGAGCGATCAGATCTTCACAGCATCCCCACTTCCTGTCCCCCACAGAACGCAAGACTGTCTAGGCAGCATCTGCTGAGGAAAATAAAGCCCATTTTCCTTCTCATGTAGAGAAGATCATTTGCATAATATCCCCCTCTGTAAGGTGAAAACAGAATAATAATTGGTTTGCCCTTTTCTCTCTGTGTGTTGTAAAACAGTTAGGAATTAATTTGAGGATAACTGTGCAATTAATTCTAAATGCTAAAGATGGTGTGGGGGCTTTGATTCAAAGGAGGGGAAAAGGATATACAGACTGAGGTCATGAAGCAAAGACTTTGTGCTTTCCTGCTGCTGCTAGAACTTACTCTACTGCGTTTAAAGAGTGCATGTGGGGGTTTTGTAATAGTTGGTTGACAAACAGGGGCAACTTGCATGCTCATTTGCCTCTCCACATTTATTATTACTCTGCCAGTTTAGTCCCAACTCATTGTATATACTCAGTGGTGTTGTTTGGATATTCTTGTCTTAATGATGAATAATAGTGCTGCAGGGGGAAAAAAGGTTGCATGAATACTAGGATTCATGAGTCTGTTTTCAACCTCGTTACACATTGCTGTAAATTCCACATGCATCCCCATTATAGCTAATGAGCGGCACTGTAATCAGCGCCTGACTTGGTGTTATGTTGTTTTTTTTGTTTGTTTTTTTACACAAGTACTGTGTTTAGAGTGAAGCAACATGCTTCACCTTCCTCAGACAGGTGCCAATAACAGCCTCCGTGTGTACACCCTTGAAGGTCAACATCAAAATGGGTAGTTTGACATGACAATAGAGTTGGTTTGACATTAGAGTTAAGGAGCTTTGACACAAGCAAATATCTGTTGAGCTTCCATTTAGGCCAGCAGTGTGATATTGGGACATACTCTTAGTGTTGTAGCAGTGGCCTGGACGTGTGTCTCCCTTTCTGTAGCTTGTTCTATTAGGAGTTGCGGCTTCATTCCCCGATACTTCCACAGCGGAAAAAAGAACACGCCTCACCATGAGTCCCAATTACACCTAATGATGGCGAAAGGATGGAGCGCATGCAGATTGTGCCGCAGTTCCTTTGTCACGCCAGGCACAAGGCATGATCATTTATCACACCAGTCATATTCTGCACTCCTCCCTGAGTATAGACAATGAATCCCAGCACATCATCCATGCTGTTATTTGTGTTTAACTGCCAGGAAAAGGAAAATAAAAGCCCAGTTACAAAGCGTTGCACCAGCACGGCTGTATCCTGTGAGCAAACGTGAGTGTCTTCACCATCAGGGAGGAAATGCTGCCGTCCTCAGAATAGATCTGTCCTGACAAAGTCTACAGACACACATATACACACACCCAGCCAACCGCCTTTAACCCTTGTGTTTAGATTATTTTGTTCGTAATCAATTTTGGCTTTGAAATCCAAATGAGATGACTGTAAGGTCTGTGTGTTACATGTTGAGAGGCAGGGAAGAGCTTAGTGGGAGATTTGGGTGGTGCTGTGTGAGTACGCGTGCTGCCGCAGCAGAGAGGCGGCTTGGCGCTTGTCAGTGGCTTTCTCCTAATCCTGGCCTGATCTTTGTGTTTGATCCGCAGCATGGTCCTGAGACAGCATGAGCAGCAGCTATTGCTGTAATTTAAAGTCAATATGGTACTCATGATCCCTCTCCCTGGGCTAACCGAACAGCTTCTCACCACGATGGAGAAAGTCATCTCTGCTGCTTAGACGGAATCCTCAGCTTGAGTAGTTCTCTTCTCTCTGACTCTCGAAAGATTGGGTGGTTTTGTGTTTGTTCCTGGAAAAAGATAGGAATGGGATTATATGTGCTGTTTTCCTCTCAGCTAGGGTCTCATCTCTTTTCTGAGTGCTAACATGCTCAACTCTACAAACACACAAAAAGATACTGAACTGAACCATAAACATTTCACATTTCATAGTTTTGCTGTCCTGCGTAATTTAAAACATCAAAAGTTTCTTAATCTTTGAGAAGCAAACAAACACAGCATATGCTCGCTGTATATATATTTCAATATCCATATTACATTTGTTCATAAAAAGTTACTGTTTGTGACCATTCCTACAAACCCCATTAGAAATTGTTATTAACTCCAGGTTCCAGCTAACAATCCCATGGTGACATCAAATGCTTTGATGATTCATTCAGAAGCACTTTAATAGATCTAAGACTAGAAATGGGGGTCTCATCCACAAATCTTCCCCATGTTATTACACCGAGAGCTAAGATATTTATCCTGTGTGAACGGCATGAGATATATAAGGGTGGCTCAAGGGCCGTTAAATCCATACATGTCATGATCTGCAATGTGTTACACTAAAACTTTCGACAAAATGTGTTGCTGACAAACACTTTGATTGAGGCTGTACAGAGCTGTAAATTTACAAGCCAGGGTCAGTGCACTCTGTGTAGATAGAGGTGAAATGTCAAAAATTGATCCCTTTAGTGGCCACAATTTGTTTTGATATAGTGTGAACCTTTTATTGTGGCGGCGTTTTACTATTGAATGTGGTGCTCCTGAAGGTTTTGGTTTCAACCAAAAGGCTGCTGACTGCACTGATTACCATGTACAATCAGAGGAGGAAGGGACCAATCATTTTTATTTTTGTGGCAGTCTACGTTCATTTTAGAAAGGTTGATTAGTTGATGAAACCTTCCATGCATTCTTATGCTCCATCATTGCACTTCAGCATACACTGTGGTGGGTGATACTAGCATTACCCCAGACTGCATACCCAAGTTGATACTTTATGAGACAAGTTTGGCAGATAAAGTCTCCAGTAATAACAAATAATTTTTTTCTATTATTGGTTCCTAACAACCAGGATTTTCCGCTAGTGGGCGAGCTATCTCACTTGTACCAACTCATCCATCTTGACTATTGCAGGAGTAACGGAAACACCAAACAGCAAATACGTTTCTTGATAAACAGTTGCCCTTCTGCCTTGGACTACCGGACTGTTCATGCTGATGGTTGTGAAATCATTCCTCAATCAATGTTTATAGTTATTGTTTTAATTCCATATGGAAACATCTTGAGTGAACAGAGCTGACACCCCAGGATGCACCCAATCCTGCAAAATATCCTCATATTCCCAGTCTATTATGAAACCATACAAAGCTAATTATCGGTGCTAATGACTCCCGCAAAATGGCTGCTCTCACCATCACAAGTGTTTGTCACTTTTTCTCAGTAACCTGTTTATAAAATTTGTGTATAAAATTTTCTCAGCAAACATGTTTATAAAATGCACATCAGTTACAAATTAAATAGAAATACAGCATAGTCAAAACAAACAAACAAGCATCACACATAAAGGAAATGGATTTAGCCAGGTCACATGAGATGTTAATCTGATAACATTCCTGGTTCTGAGGTCTTTACAGCCAGTTATTCATTACATTGCATCTTTTAAAAAAAAAAAATCACAAATAGCTTCAGAACAGCAGTCCTGTCAGATATGCTCACAACACACTGGTGTCACAAAAATCTTTAAATCTTGACTTTTGAGGTTGCAGCTTTGTAGTCTTAAATAAGTACTTTTAAATTGGCTATACATCCTTGTCAGTCGTCAGTGATGTGATGATGCAGTTTTAAACACGTGTTATCTATGTTACTGTTAATCTGTGTTGTGGACAGTTTCGTTTATTTTGTCTACCTTCTACCTTACATACGCCAGTGGCCCACTTATAACATAAATGACTAGTTTAGTTAACCTTGCTGTTTAAGTCTAACTTATTGTTATGACAGCAATAGTGCACTGCATAATTTACATGGCATTAGCATCAGTCATGAGCGCCGCCTGCTATAAATACACCTGACAGCAGAACTGTTTCGGAAGTGTTCTTTGCAGGATAGTGCACAGGACTCCAGAGGTGAGGTACTTTGATAGTACAGCTCATGAAATATTTGCTGACTTCTATCACCTATGGGACTACTGTTCTGATGGAGCCAATAATATGTGCCCCTATTAGTCTCTAAGGAGTTTTCCTAGCCCACTTTCACCCGATCCGTGCCAATTAAGTAGCAGAATTATGTATATTAGTTGGAGTCACTTGTACTTCCACGCAAAGGAATGCATATAGGGAAGGGATGACAGAGGGATACCATTGAATAATTAGAGTGAATTTTCAGAGCCCTGGAAACTCAATCATATGCTGCCATATGCTAACTATTTTTAACCTATTCCTTTCTCCTCTACTCCCCTCTCTTCTCCCCTTTCCGTCATGTATTCAACTGCAGAAATGAAGAACAAACTCTCAGTTTGCTTTGCTGTTACTTTGCCTAAAGTAACTGTTAAGTCCACATGACAACCAAGGAGGAAGTTGGGGTAAAAACAGCCAAACAGAAATGTTAAAAGTCATTACGCACACTTTCTTGAGATAAACTTGTTTTCATAATTTTTGAGTGTGAAAACAGTTTTCATTCTCATGTCTAATTCCCCTTTTCCCTCCATCAGTGATAAACAAGTAAATGGATCCCAAAAGCTACGCATGAAAAAACATTAATTGAGCTCCTCAGACTTTCTGTAAACTCATTATGTCATGCTTGGTTTGTCATCCATACAATGCGCACAGCAATGGCTCTTTAGTCTTCTTTATGGGGCCGGGTGGTTTGTGGAAATATGGAGTGTCAGAAGCAGACCTCTAATCCTCACAGACACTTCCCACAGTCATCAGTATTCTAATGACTCACCGCCGCCATCCCAGGGTGTTTATTTTTAGAGATAGAGAGATTGATGAGATGCTCATATCATCCTTAACCACCAACTAATTAACTAATTAGGACATTCAAATGAAGACTTGCTCTGGATAATGCAGCGTGGCTTTGGCATGGGCAAACAGCTCTTGATTCTAACTGCTTGACTCAGCTTCAGGGGCGGTTCAGCATCGTAGTCTCTTGCTCATGGTTCACATTTGGCTCATTGGTGCCAAATAGTTCTGTTGCATTATTGATGAGCACAAATATTGATCAGACAAAATGATGGCGCATTGGGTGACCTCAGCAGCAACCCGTGACACTGAAGGTGTCAACTTCACTTTTATATTCATGTATTCATGTGCTAGCTGGAGCCCGTATTCCTCCTAGTTTCCCACACAGGTGTACATGAAAAAGCCTTACGTAGATCAATGATTTGTCATCAAAACCCCGAAAACATCAACCCACCTCATTCATTGTCCTAAAATGCACTCTTATTTTTCAAGATCTCCAGTAATTTTCAGTCACGCTCCACTTAGGCTGACTTTGAACTTTGAACTCACCTGCTCCGGAGGTGAAAGACCTTGGAAGGCTTGACATGGCAAAGATCTCACTGTCTGTATTATATTTTGTTGTTTTGCCATTGGCTCATTCACCCTTTCACCTTGTTCTCACCATGTTTCGATTCTCTCTGGTTAGAACTGCATCATTATCCATCTATTTGCACCAGGCCTAATGTGTCAGCATTCTGCGGACGTTAATTGGAAGGAGATATGGATGACGACTTACTGCTGTTGTAAGTCAGCTCCTTAAAAAGGCTAGCCTGTAGTGCAGCTATGAGCCATCTGACCAGCCCACAGTCTGCTGAGTATGATTGAAATGATGCACCTCATTTTCAGCTTCTATTTGTAACACTAACATTCAAGGGTTTAATCCCACATGGCTCTATTTTAAAGGTTAATAATCCTTTTAATTAAAGGATAAGCCCGGTATTGAACACAAAATGTATTCACCGAAGGATTACCAGATAGATGAATATAGCCATAGCAATTAGTCCAATAATTAAGGTTTTAGTGCTGGACAGAGATGAGAGCGCTGTGGTGATGTGTCATAAAACTCATAGAGTTGTTAGGACGCTGTGAATGTGTTGGTTGCAGCTTTACCGCGGCGCGCCTGCACGTGCGCTCGGGGTGGTGGTGAAACATGGCGTCCCAGTGGATGGAGCCGCAACAGCTGTTCTCGCCTGAGCCTGGTGTTTCGCACAATATGATCGCTCCATCAGCGAGCCCGCTCTCCAAACAGCCGCATCTGCATTCATCAAACACACTTATCAATAAACAGGGCCGCGCAACAAATAAATGATCTCAGAGAGGGAACAAAACAGCAAGCCAGGGAAAAAATGTCAGACGTACACTTTAATCACTGATGCTGTTAATCAATAAAACAGCTTCATATCTTTTAATTAAAGTTTCACTCGCAGCAAATGTTTGCTGAATCTGTCTGCATGTCTTTTGTTTTGTTTTTTCATTAATGGAACCAGTTGGGGCTGGGGAATGGAGGTGGCAGCTGCTGATGACCAGTCACGATGGGGCACATGTGTTTGTAATTGCATTTTGTCACCTACAGAGGGTGTTAAGAATCCTTGTTAAAAACTGGGGGAAATCTCACAGTAACAATTATTGTAGAGCAAATTACCAGGTAGGCAATATCTAAGCTGTCAGGAAAGGTTAGGAGAAATGAGAGGAAGAAGATGGACTATTCAGACATTCATCATGGCCATAGTTGCCACTTCCAAATTGAAAATTGGAGGGAAAGCATCCTTCATTTTCTCAAAATTTGAACGAGTTAGTTCTGATTATTGCCGTGATTGACAGAAAGGCCTGGATAAATAAATAGGATGGTAATTCATTTCTGTGCTTGCGTCTTAGATCCATTCCCACATATCACCTCTCAGTGTTTTGGCGTTAACCATAAATGGTGAACGTGATGTGGCCACAGAATCAGACTGCCCACATGAACATGTATGTGATCAGACACATGATAGGTGCACATGAAAATGTACTGATAGATCTAATCTGGCCTTGGATGGTGTTGGGAGGATGTCTTCATTGGCACTGGCTGCAGTGGTACCATTGCACAGCGTTGCCACATGAGAGTTTCACTCTACCATCTGTCTCTTTTAACTCTGCATATTACATTTATACCACGCACTTGGAAATGTAGTTTCCTCGTTTTAATGGGAATGTGAGGCAACCATAAAATAAATATCCTCTCTTTCCTCTGGCAACCAGGGTGTTGCCCGAGCCAAAAGCATCGTCCGTGTTCATTTGCAACAGCATTGTCCTTTGAATTCCATTCATGGCGAGCTATAAATTGAATTATTGAAAAGCTATTGTTTGTTGCATGAAATCGGTGAAGCAGTAAAGGGGTTAAAGTCACAGAGTCATAAAAACAATAAGCAAGGGTGTGAAAAAAATCTACTCCAATCAGGAACGGGTCAATATTTAGCCCCTCACCATATCAGAGGATTTAATAGGACATGCTCCATGTGTATTTATAGATTGCAGACATCTGCTGAAAATGGGAAAAGGTTTAGGCGTTATTGATTCTGGATTTTAAAAGTTTTACTCAGTAACACATAGGTAACTTTAAGTTTTGGGTGGTGGTGGTGGTGGTGGTGTGTGGGGGGGGTGAGGGGGGTATATTTTGGGACATGATCTAGTTTGGTAGAAAAAGTAGGCCTGAGTCTGAGAAAAACTTCTGCTAGTCCTGTGGGTACAGTAGACAGGAGTTTTACCTGCTGTATGTCAGCTTGAAGTTTAGGTATTTAAATCCTTTCCTCATTCATTATGAAAACATATTTTTAATATATTGTTTATGTACACTGTATCTAAAGTATACTTAGAGCTGAAACAGTTAGTGGATCGACAATCGATTACTCGTTTTTAAGCAAAAATATTTTATAGGTTTTTAAATTTAAATAGTTGCAGATTTTCTTTGTGTTTTATGATACTGAACTTAAAATTTTGGGGGTTTTGGACTGTTGGTCAAACAAATCTGAAGATGTCATCTTGGGCTATGAAAAATTATGGTGGACAATTTTTCTGAAATTTTATGGACCAAAAGATTAATCGATTGATGGCGAAAATAATCATCCTGTTAATTGATAATGAATAGTCGTTAGTTGCACTCCTAGTACATATATTCCTGTTTTAAGCTGCTAAGAAATATCTCACTTAGACCCCCCTGTCTCTGCTCTTATCACAGTGTCTCTGTTTAGCCATTTGCAAGCTGTGACCATTGTTGATTCAAGGTGAGACCTGATATTATTGCCATATAGGCTTGTGTTTTTATTGTTGTTATTTTCAAGAATGGGCCCATTTTGTCATTTAATTGAGGCTCATGGGCTTGGCTGTGAAACTGCACACAGGGGAATAAGACGTCAAGTGGCTGAATTTCCACTGCCATTAACCGTTCCACACTCAATTAGAATGCATAGGATCCTGACATTTCATAACTTATGGGTCTCCAGGCTGATATAACCTCCCGCTATAAAAGAAGCCACATTCTGAAGACGCAGAGCCAGATACTTAACACCCTCTTTCAGATTTAAGCGATTGCTTTGTGAATTTTTGCAGCACAAAATCAAAGCTGGATAAAAAGGCGTGCATGATGTGATAAAAAAAAAACTTGCAGAGGCTCTGTGTTATTGCTGCTGTTTCTGTGTTATTGTGGCGTAAACATATCGCACAGAGGATTCCACAGATTACTGTTCAGAAGCCATGTCTTCTCTAACTATCAATAAAATTCAGTTTCATGGCAGTATTCTCATATTTCCAAGTCTAATAGATCATGTTGCATGCCAGAAATAACACATATGCAGGATACATGTATGACTCTGTTGTAATACAACATAAATGTGAAATGTGAACGGCAGCAAATAGAGCTACTTAATAAAAACTAGGATTTGTTGTTGTTGTTGGATTTGTTGAGCCATCTTGGGAAAGGTGATCCTGACAATCAGAATTATGAGGATAGAAATGCACTTTGATTGCTGTTTAATTTTCCTTGGTGATCTCTCACCACCACTATAACTCAGACAGATCCTATTTGCCAGGTAATTAATAACAGGCTGCTGAGGCAAGATTTAGCTATTATTTCTAATATGTTGTTTGATTGTAAAAAGCACCTTTTCCAACAGTACGATTGCATTCATTTATATCTTGTTATGTTGTAAATGCTTTTCCAGAGCTTTAATTTATACAAAGTGAAGGCGAATTTTCAGCACAACCATCAGTAATCTAATTGAAAAAGAATCTGCTGCTATCTGAAGGGTTACCAATTAATTCAAATTGATTGCCTGTATAATTTGGTATATTACAAAGAAAAGTATTAGGCTTTCATTATACTGTGCGTAGCTGTTCGCTCTGCTGAGTTTTTAAACCTATTTTTCATCATAACACATCATAACAAAAAGAAACCTAATCTGGTTTGTGTCACTCAAATCATGAATACCAGCATATAATGCAGAGGTGACAAGTTTTAATAGTGTCACTCCTAATCATAAAGCACCTAACATGAATTAGGAGCAGAGCAAAGAAATTGAAGTCAGAGGTTGGGCAAGAGATTACGCTTTCTTGGGGGTCTCCGTTGGTGGCAAGCCAATAAACTTAAAATAGGTGAGGCCCTCTGCCATGAACAACAAAGCACCATCAGCCGTGCCTCCAAGGTGGAGCCTCCTATAGGTCACTGCTGCTGAGACCCTCGGCAATATGACAGATTAACGACAACAGGTTGAGCCCTGCACTTTCGGCCGCCCACAATCTCAATTATGTCTGTCTTAATGTACACTGAACAGCCACAATCACAGGGCCATGGACAGGGTAAACACACTTGCAGGAAGCAGACTAGTGACAGGATAATAAAGTGCCATGATTGATTCAGCTTGCTGTGTGCCAGATCGGTTTATTGTGTAGGAGGAGTGGTACCAGATTGTGTTGGTTTCTGTGGTGAGCTATCTGTTGTCTTGGTTCAAGAGTGGAGCTGAGGCAGGTTGAGGGAATATTCAAATGTTATGGTTTCCTGTAACTGTTGTGTGTGTGATGGTTTTATATAGTTTTTTTCACTAGATCTAGAGGTCTGAATAATCATTTTATATTTTAAAATACATATTTGGACAGTGGTGGAGGAAATATTCAGATCATTAATTTACTTTAGTAAAAGTAACAATACCACAATGTGAAATACTCTCACTACAAATAAAAGTGTTGCATTGAAATTTCATTACTAGGCAAGAGTGACTGTGGCTCAGGAGATAGAGGGGGTTACCTGTTAATTGGAAGGTTGGTGGTTCAATCCCTGGCTTCTCCAGGCTGCATGTTGAAGTATCCTTGGGCAAGATGCAGAACCCTGAATTTTACTGTTGTAGTTCATCTAAAAGTAGTAAATTGGGTTACCTAACTTAAAATATTCAGATAAGTTATTTTATCTGACCAAAACCCAAAAACATTAAGTCTATTTATATATCTGACATACAAATGCACCAAATAGTCATATTTTAAAAGCTGGAACCAGCCAAAGTGTGGAAAATGACAATTAGTGGAATATCAAAATAGTTGTGTTTAACTAATCGATTATAGAACTCTACAATAGGTTTTTATGATGCCAAAATTCATTGTGTTTTTAGAAAAGGTAAAAAAAAAAATTGCTGTTTGTCTGTGTTCGTACATTCAAAAGAGAGTTAATGCATATTAATGGGGCCTATAAAAGCAACTAATTGAGCATTCCGGATCTTGCTGAGTTGGGGATCTGTGAGTGACATTGTGCAGCTCCAGGACCCACACCAGACTGCCTTTATTAGCTCTCTGAACTGGGATGTAGGTCAGGCCATTAAAAACAGGAAGGGCTCTTTCACTAAATGTTGTTCTGACAGCCTCATATTTGACACCCCAATCTGTGAGCAGTGCTTAGGAGCCGTGCGGCGAACAGCTCTAAGTAAGGAGATGTTATATAATGGATTGCTGCTCCAAAAAGTTAATCCTAGTTTAAAGCGATTTAATTGAGCACAATAAAATGCAGCCATATGCGTCCCATAAAAATCTACAGCGTTCCAAGTGAGTGCTAAGTAAACATGCCTTGCATATCAGCTTATGTGTAACAAGTCTCATATGCAGTGAAACAAAGCCGGAATTTTTGTTTTGCTTGCACGGTGATGTATTTGGGCGATATTCACATTAGTTAAAGAGTGGCATGTTGATGGAAAATAAGCTTAGGGGTTGAACCCATCATGATTTTAAAATATATATTTGTTTTGTTTAACAAAAGAACAAATTTGACAGCCTCCGAATTCAGGTATACTTGTATTTAGCTGTATAATAGTATTAAAATCCCAAGCTCACACATTATATTTCTGAGCTACGACTGAAATAAACCAAAGTCGACAGAACAACACTAAATCACCATCTAAAACAGTACGGCAATAATATTTCAAAAGGGGGCAGCACACTGCCATTACAGATTGGCCTTTAAATCATATTTAATTGCTCTTTTGTGTAGTAGTCTGTAATGCAGTTTGACTGGAGCTTGAAACACACCGTTTTTCTTTTTTAAATCTACTATACTGTGTGCACCATGTACTGTCTGTCTATCAAATCCACTCTCCATATGCCGTCCTTAACAACCTTCTGTCTGCTAAAACTAACGTGCATAGCTTTGTTGGGTGTTATAATAATAATAAAATAAAAGCAGACAACTGCGCATCCTAGTAATGGACCCCTGTATGAGGTCAAGCAGATTCCTCTAAAGTGGTAGTCCGCTTTTCCTTTCCTGTCATCAGCTTCGGGTGGCTTTTGCTAAAGTGTCATAAGCCATTTGATTGTAAATCTTGGTGACCTTGAAGTCACTAGAAAAAGCACAGATCCGTAAACCAATCATCGCACGGCTGCCCCTGTCAGCCACGCTCCTGTTCACACAGTCACTGCCTGAATTTCCTGATGTTAAACAGAGGGAGAAAAGGGGGATAAAGCTCAGTTCACGCTAGTGTTTGTGAGAACACAATGTCAGTTTGAAACTTTATTTAAAATCCAGCCAATATTAGCATTGTAGTACCTCTGTTAAGGAATTATTTAATAAAATCGCTCTGCTCAGTTGAACATTCCTAAGCATAGGGCATCCAGTGGATATAGAGGTGTTACAGACTTAGCTAAAAAGTCAGGATAAAGACTAATGATACTGCCAGCCTCAGCATTTTTTAGACCACTTCCAGCTGCTCTGCTCACCGGCAGCACAAAGATCAGTGTTTTTATGGATTTGTTGAAAAATCAATTTTGTGAATGCTAATGTCCTTTAAATCTTTCGGAGATAAAGAACGCTCAGTGCATTTCTGTGGGATGATTTCCAGCGGTATCAGAGATCTGCGTGTCGACTCCTACTGTGGATTATTGGACCGGCTGCTTGAAGGCTGTCTACACTGTCGATGAAAAGGGTTCTCAGGTTCTCTGTGTGAACCACACAGGTTAAACAATCAAGCAGCTTTGTCTGGTTTGTGTGCAGGTCTTTAAAACAAGTGACCTGGATGGAGTTTCAAACCTGATTTCACACCTGTTCCAGTTTGCTCAGGGAATAAAACTAGTGTTTTCTGGTGTATGATGATCACGGTTGTAATCACCAACTGTGCCACCCAAGAGAAAAAAATCATAATTTTTAGCTTCACAGACTATTTAGAAAAGCTTTGTGGTGATCCTTTACTTATCATATACTGGGTCAACATCAAGAACGTAGCCTCTGTGTCATATAAGACAGGAATGCAAATTACACTCACAAGTTGCTGAGCCTTAAGCTTACTGTACAACGGGAACTTAATAATAAGAACAAGGAGCTCAACATACTACCAATAAAGAGAGTACCTGTTAATATTTCTCAGCAACAAGCTCCACAGAGTCTACTGTCACCTAAACTCTGATTCTACTGTGGTATTATTAATGTTGGGGCTTATACCTTTAACCCCCGTTACCATTTAAACCAAATTCAAACTAAACCCTATATTCCTCTGAACACGGAAAACCTGGTTTTCAGTACTATGCATCGTACTGGAATTAGGCACAAAACAAACTTAAGTTAGTGTAATCAGTGTGTATGTGTGGGTATTCCTAATGTGGGGACATAAATCTGTTTACACTGTCACATTGTGGGGACTCACCTTCCTTATGGGGACAAAATGATGGGGTTTAAGGTTAGGGTAAGGGTAGGTTTAGGCAAATAGTGGTTGTGGTTAGGGTAAGTCCCTAGGAAATGAATGTAAGTCAGTTTCATGTCCCCGAAAGTGATGGAAACATGACTATGTTAGTGAAGAGTCTTATTGTCATGTTGTATATATGAAATTTGTTCTCGGGTTTCTCTTACAAAGAAGATGTCGATCTCGATAAGACTTCCTGAGGATATGAAGATTCACTAAGTAACAAACTTGTATAAACAAACTAAATAAGTGAGCTCATCAGTCTGTCATGCAGATGTACATTAAAATAATACTTGCATACTAAGTTATCCTTAGTCTAGGCTACTGCAGTATTTGGTGAAAAATGAATGTGGGTGACATACTTTTTTACTTACTTGTAGTTCAGTCCTTGTCGTTTCTATTACCTAAACAGTCAACAAGTGTTGGAGTAAGACTTTTAATTGTTGTTAGATCTTGCCTTTAATACAGACAACTTGCAGTGAAAGCCCAGCCAGATGTTTCCATAAGAGTTTGATTATGAGCTTTAGTTAATACTTTTAAGTGGGGGAACTCTCTCTTTCTTAAGTGATGTACAGGAGAATAAATAAAAGCAGAGGCAGAACACAGATAACTGTAGCCCTACAGGCTGTTTATCCTTGGTCTTGACAAAGAAAGGAGCCTCGGTAGTTTTGTGCAGAATCCAGAAATGGAGATTAGCATGGAGCCATCAGCAGCGCTGCAGTCCCTCCCTACCCTGCTTCTGCTGTCAGACCGCCTCCTCCCTGCTTGTCAGGAGCTCCGACGAGGAGCTGTAAAAACCTTTTCCCTTCTCCTTAACAACTGCAAAACAACACGCACACACCCAGGGTGAGGTGCCTGCTTTTCTGAGGCCTCTGACAGGACGTGCTGCAGGCACAAATTGTAATTCATAAAGGTTAAGGGGGTCAATGCCTTTTATTACCAGTCTGAGTGCATCCAGCTTGATGGGGCGGGCATGCAAATGGAATGTCTCAGAGTGTTCTATGCAAGAACTCAGACAGCGAGTGCGTGCGTGCCTCTGAATGGGAGGAAGTAAAAGGTGGATAAAGGGTGGTGGGGGGTGCGTGAGATCGGCTGCTCTCTCCACCTTCCACAGCCATGTAGGACCACACAGCCGCTGCCCGGTTAATTAGACAGTATGACATTGACCTCAGGTAGTTAACGGCCACTTTGATATGTGCCGCCTTGCAATTAATATATTGTAAATCTTCATGTTTTATCATACGGTTAGCTGTGACCTATAAGCGGCTGCATTACACTTGGGCCTACAATACATTCTTACAGTTTACATTTGCATTAACAGAAAGACAATACCAGCAGTGTGAAATTAAACATCTGTCATGTGATAGTTTTGTATTCAAAGCTGTGTCTTTTTGCACTTACATAATTAACATGAGGATTAAAAGGTTCAGACCAAACAAGGTACAGTATCACAGAAACTGGAAAAAAGTATTTTAGCTATGGGATGGTTATTTCGATGTGTATCAAGAACAGAACATATTCAGTTCTGATTAATATGCCAGTTAATTTTACAACAATGCTGTTGTGTTTCTCATCTCTTTTGTGCAGTTACCATGACCCCAGCAACAAAGGCTGTCACCACGTTAGACCCTATAGCACCCTCTGCTGGACTTGTATGGAAATTACCTTGTTTGTGGTTGCTAAAAGTTAAGTTCAAGCTATTCTTGGTCTCAGGCAGGACGTCAGTGATAACAGGTCTGTGACTTTATGATACAATGATTGCTGGACATGAGACATGAGTTTTACCAGATTATGTTGTATGTAAGTTTGTATTATGTACATGGTTTTTTAATGTTGTTATATTATTATAGACGTTTGGTTTTGAGCATTCCATAGGTTATCGGTAAAAGCAATGGCTTGAACCAGGCCTTTGAAAAGAAACAACGCAGCACACTACTGCTACAACAAAGTGAACAAGTTCAAAATAAACATATGGAACAAACTCTGCTAGCAGAACGGAAGAAAGCAAAACATAACATAACAATAGGAGAGAATAAAACAGAATACAACAGAACAAAAAGCAAAAGATAGAACAGAATATGGTGTAATAAAATACAACAGAATAGAATAGTGCAGAACAGAACAAAAGACTAGAATAGGATAGAACAGAACAAAATAGAATTACTTGTGTCTTACTTGTCTGGTAACATAGGATCTACTGGCGGTTTCTACTCAGCGAGGTCAGGAATCTGTGGCTTCATGTTGACGCTGTAAAACTGAAGACATCACACCTGAGGAGTTACTGGGACATTCCTCCCTTAAAACCAGCATGCAGCAAAGGCAGACTCCCAGTGCTCATTACCTTTCCATCACAGAGCAGCTGCTGTGGAGTCATTCATCACGATTACAAATCCACCCGGTGTTGGTAGCCCACAGCTCCACCATCAGCCTGCGAGATGCACAAACGGGGCTCCGAGCCATCAGTCCCTCTGGGCAGAGTGTTAAATTCACACCACAACAGGTGATAGTAGTGTACAGTGGCAGGCAGGTTTGTGTTATGAGGGGAAAACTCATTTTGAAATACTAGTTGAAATTCTGCTTCTCTTGTCCTGCAGCCACAGGATGTAGACCATTTGACAAAATAGGGTATTTTAGATGTTGTAAATCTCTTTGTTTCAGTTACCTATGAAACAGGGAGTTATCCTTTTCCAGCTACATTATTGATCCACTGAAAAATGTGTCACTGTGCTTTTGACTGTCCCTGTACACAAATATGCAGGAAAGAGAAACACGGTCTTTCATGAATTAGTTAAAGGTCCAGTTTGTAATATTTCTGAGGATTTATTGACAGAAATGCAATATAAGATCCATAACTATGTTTTCAGTGGTGTATAAAGACCTTACATAATCAACCGTTATGTTTTTATTATCTTAGAATACACAAGGAATAGTTTAACAATTTAAAAATATATCTTGCATTCATGAAAACATAAATATTTAAAGGTTACAAATGGAACAGTTGTTTTGTATGACTTGTTGTTGTAACAGTTATTATAATGATGGAACATGCTGATAGGAACCCAGTGTCATAATTTGACATCAGTAGTGTTCAGGTGTTGTGGATTAAAAGAAAGGCTAAGACGAGCAGAAAGGTGCCGGATCTCAAAGGACCACGCTGGAAGCTGGACGGTGGTTCATCAGGATGGGTTCTGCAATCAGCACCTCTGGGACCTGTAAAAACAAGATGGGTACAGAGTAACTGACGGTACACACAGTTTTTCCCCAACTGTCATAAACATACTCAACTCTGAGACCGCCTCAGGATGATAACCTCTCTGGTATGTTACAATAATTAGGGTGGCAATATGAAATACACTGTTTATTCATATCTGCAATATTAATCTCGCTGCTGGACAATGTACAGTAATCTATGCTGCTAGACACCTGTTGACCAGTCAAGTCAGGTCTATGTATACTTATTATTAAGATCTTACTTTATATTTCTTATTTAACTATACTACTTGACATACATTTTTTTAATCACAGATTGTAAAAAAAACAAACTCAGAAGCAGCTCTCACACACCTAATTTCTCGCGTTAACTAATCTAACTTTACCCAACACAGGAACATTGCCTAAGTTACATCCCAGCTACCTGTCTTCACCACAGGTGCAGAGTTCTGCTTGCAGCTCGCAGGAGGTAACACTTATATTTGCTAACAAAAAAAGGTGAATGCAGATTTCGGCAGGTAGCCTACAAAATCTGTTCTGCCGAATAATGAATCTACCTCTTAAAGACCTTTTCGGTGGAGAGTTTGATCTCCCTACTGAGTTTGATCAATGTGCTGTGCAAAATCTATGCGGTAATCACCACATATTTTTTGCTGAATCTCAAGGAATGCTACTTCTAAGTGTAATAAATGATTGTATCTGACTAACAGTTAACTATCTAACTGAACAGTCATTCCGTTGAAGTACGGAACATACTAACATTGCCCGTTTGGAAAGTTTAATGTTACCATTACGTCAAATCACTTTTCTAACGTTAACATAGCTGTCCTTATTAGCTAGGCTACTTGCTAATGACTTTTTTGAAGTTGGGTCTCTGACATTAACAGTGTTGTGTTGGACAGATTTGTGCATTGGTGTTCATGATTCTAAGCATTCAGTTCACACACGGTCTGCTGTCAATGTGTTTGAGAGAGAGAGAGAGACGTACATATGGGTCCGCTAGGGTACGCATGACGAAACAATTGTCATCAGAGGGGGTATGCGTAGGCTCTGTACGGACTTCCGCGTGCCTCCCATTTTTTATGACCAAAACTACGCTACCAGGGCACCAGCTGATCTGCGCATGTGTGGAACGAGTCCCACACCAGAAAATAGTATAAACAGAACTAGTCCGCATCCATGGGGTCTGCAGCTGTCTGTGTGTGTGTCCGCTCCAGAGTATATTCAAGCCTTAACAGACGGCAGACAGACGGCTAGCAGTGACAGCGGCAGCTGCCACCTGTCAAACCAGCCACAACCCTAATAATGCAGAACTTTAAGGCTTAATATAATTTAAACAGGTGAGTTCTATTAAAAAAAATCACACCCCTCTAAGTTGTCATGAAGGGCAAAATTAGCAAAATACACTAAAAGCATTTTTTGAACCAGGCTGTAAACATGTTTTATTCTGCTGTTAAGTTGGGCATTTTAACACGACTGCCTTCTGCAGTCAGCCTCAAGTGGCCACTTGATGAATTGCAGTTTTTTGTTACTTCCTGGTTGCATCAGAAGTGAGAACAGGAGGTTGTCGCTTGGTTGAAATAGTCAAAAAAATAAACAATGTAACTACGTGGCCTACATAACCATGGCAGAAACACAAAAATCAAGAACAACCGAACAAATCTTGTATCGAACAAATCTGAATACGTGAGCAAAATCAGGCAGGCAAAACGCTCTTATTCTGAAAGGCTCCATGTGGATGTAAATAAATAAAATGGATCGCTCCATACTGGTTACCTCGCTCCGACCTAAATTAACAACACGTAGGGCATGCTAACTGATGAAACACTTCACTGTGAATTGACGCCTGTATTTGTTCGGCAGAGGTCATTAATCCACATGTTTTTCTTTAGTTTCGTTTGCTGTTGTAAAAGGTCCACGCCCTGTGCCTGCTCTGATTGGTTAGTAGGTCTGTCACACAAGGATGACAACGGAATGAATCTGTAAAACTGTTGAAAACGGGTCAGATGTGCTGTATAATTAACCTACATTTTAATCGCCGTCTTCACGATTAGCTAATCGCGTTCTTTCAAATCACTATTTCGATTTGAAAACTATCAATTATTCAACCCTAAAAAAGTACTTATTTTTAATGCTAACAGCGTTATGATAACAAGACCGTGTGCCTATCAAGTGACCAATAATGCTTCATGTTTTTGTAGGCTAGTGCTTCGCTACTGTGTACACAAAGGTGTAATTTGATAATTAACAGGGTAAATGCTCTGTCTGTTCTGTCTGACTGTCTGTCCCTGTTTCTCTGACTGCTTGTATCTCTATCTGTCTCTGTGTGTCTGTCTCCCCTTCAACTTAATTTCTGTCTGTCTATCTTTTACTGCTCCTGGGTCCATTTCACAAGAGAAATCAAAATCATTCACAATTCAAAATTTTCACTTTTTAAGGACGCGTGCTATGATTAAGCTGTGTAGTCTACTACCTTCTTCCATGTATTTTTCTTTTGACTAACTTATTTCAACTTCCAGTATAACAACTTTCAGCTTCTTCACAATGTATTCAATGCAATAAAACGTAGCTAGCTTATTTCCAATTCTCCCTGCTAAATAGACAAACAATACTGTCGCATCTTTGAGCCACCTTGGAGTTCATCTACGCCTCTTTTTTTTTTCTTGTTTCACAGAGGATGGCTCAGATGATCATGGCAACACGTTTTTGCCTTGTTGGCATTATTGCCAGCAGACAAAGTTCTACCTGCATCCTGGCTTTGAAACAAATCATTATTGACAATTGTCAATTGCCAGAACTGTGAGCTTTGACTTTAGTCGTATGTAGGATTTGGAATCAAACAACAACATTTATAAAATCTTACAGTAGTGTAAGGTTATACCTAGAAATATTCAATGTTATGCACTTCTCCCCTAAATTAAGCCTGACATCTGGTATCTGAGATCTCCACTAGAACTTGAAATAAAGTTTTTTTTGTAGAAAATAAGCAAGGAATAGCTGATGCAAAACAGACATCTTGCTTATCCTGGGGCCCAGCCTCTCAAAACAACCAGTATATTGCTATTTGGGACTCCAAATTAACCTGCAGGGGTTTAGTTTGAAACATCTTTGGCTATTTTAGTTACAAGTGCATAGGCTCATAGCTAAACCTACCTAATGCGCGATTACCAACCTGCCCCAGGGTCCCCAGAGGTAACAGATTTATTGTATGTCAGATGATTGATGATTGGAAATATGCACCACTAGAGCACAATATATAATCAAATGATCCTTTTTTAAGTGGGGCTGTATGAGGTAGCCTACTTATCCTAGATGGCAGTCAGCTGTTCCCAAGTTTGGAGAAACAGAGAGCACCGTCACAGAAGCTAAGCAGTGTAGGCCTACTGCTGGGAAAATATGTTCCATAATTTAGTGTACACTTCTCATGGGATTTGTTGACAATAAGAAAATATCACCACTTTAAGGCGGATCCTGTAGTTACCTCTGATGTCCACATGTGTCAAGCTTTGCATGGTGCATATTCTTAATAGATTCTTGGCCCCTCAGGACCCTTGGTGGGTTAATGTGCTCTTGAGCCTACCTGTTTTTCAAATTCAAATATGTTTGACTTGCTAACACTTTTCCCGGTCAACATTGTAGTAGAGTCAGACCAAGAGCAGCTATCAATTTCCATCGATGTAACTCACGTAAATGGTATTATTTACACACTTAAAGTCCATCCATCAATTTACATCTATAAACACAGTGTGTAAACAAAGAAGTAGTTGTGAATGAACATGTTAAATAAAGTTTGAGTGAAACGACCTTCCACAGTCATCATCCGGGCCTCTACAAACGTCACACCGCGCATGCGCACTCCTCCACTGTAGTTCGACCTCTGCAGTCGGTAAGTGTGTAATGGCAGTTTGAATGAGAATTACCTCTCTCTAAATCTTCTTTCATCCTCTCTCTAAATTTCACGCTGCAGCGCACAAGTGAGGACAGCATGCAGAATGGATGTGAATGTACATATGAATGCCTTTATTTTGTCTGTGGAGCATTTTTACACCCGTTTGACCTTACTTATCTCCGGTCTTCCCTCAGAGAGACCCGGGCTTCAACCAGATTTGACCAAACCCGTAAAAACAACCTAAAATAGAAAATGTACGCCTGTGCAAAGTTCGTCTCCACGCCGGCTCTGGTAAGTTTGTTTTCTGCGGCGTGCTTTCGTGCTTTGAATTTGAGTCCTGCTTTCTTAATATCACCGGTAAATCCGGTGGGCCTCTGGTTGAACTTGACTGTAACGTTAACGTTAGCAGACTGCCAAGGGTATCTGCAGTCTAGGCCAACAGGTTAGCTAGCTAATGCTAAATCACTTAATGACAGAGTTTTAGACGGTGACAATTTAGCTTTAATATTCATAAATAATGTGCATATAAATTATCTTCAGAAACTGTTACTGTGCCATTGTTTAGCTCATAGCGGATAATTTCAGTAACGTACGTTAGCTAAGGTCATTACAAGCCTTTGTTAGCGAATATAGTGCAGAGTTCACGTGAAAACTCATGCACGGGGCTGTGCAATTGACACAAATGATCACCGTATCCGTTTGAGGCATTGCTGGCTCCAAAATAGATCAAGCATTCGTGGTTGTTCATTCTCCAAGGTCATATTTCTCTTTCTACTAGATAGTAACAAGGTAACCAGATTAAACCACAATTGGACGTTTTGTTAATGCTAGTAGATTTCTGTCAGTATTTATTGTAGTTTGCCAGCAGTGACTTTGACATCACAGACTGTACTGGCAGATCATTGAAGGCCACAGGTCATCAATACAGTGAATGACTGTCACCAAGTGACATTCAAGGTACCTTCCACCTGCTGGTGTTCCTGCAGGCTGTGAATAGCTACCAACAGTGTGTTTAGTGTCTTATTGTGTGTGTGTGTGTTTAACTAAATATGTACTGCTATTGTAACTGTGATGTTGCTGCAGGTCCGTGCTGGTTCCCGGGCTCTTTACAGACCCCTCTCTGCCTCAGTGCTGTCCAGGCCTGAGATCAAAACAGAGGTAAGATTAAGTTCAGGCTTTCTACTGCAACTGTCATTCAGCCACTTAGTTACCTAGAACTACTTTTGAGTGATGTTTCTAGTCACTTACTCTATAAAATGTCAGAAATGCCAAATGTTTACCACAAATGTTTAAACCACAATGTGTCAGTTTCAAATTGGTATTAACAGCCAAAACAATCAAGACCTCAAAAATACAAAAAAAATCCCTGCTCTTTAGCCAATTACTATCTTTTTAGAGTATTGAATTCGGTTTTTATTTGAGTGTGAAACTCTTTGCCATGTTAAGGTTAACATGGAAAATAGTTGGGTTTGGTAAAGTTACTAAAAATGAATTTACCTGTTTAATCAGTAAGCACTATTTTGTATGTCAACTGGATTGTCATATCTTATGGTATAGGTTTTAAAGGTGAAGGTTTTCAGTTTCTCTTCTTGCCCCAGAGCAGTGTTGCTGTGATGCCACAGAGCCCCCTCACCCAGGTCACACTGAGGGGCTTCCAAACCAGTGCTATCAGCAGGGACATTGACACCGCCGCCAAGTTTATCGGAGCTGGAGCTGCCACAGTCGGAGTCGCTGGATCCGGAGCTGGAATTGGGACAGTGTTTGGCAGTCTCATCATCGGCTATGCTAGGTTTGTTTTTACAGGCATACATCCTGACAATTAAAATGCACGTGCATAAATGTAAGTTTCTGGTTTGTGCTTTGTTTTTTCATCGATGTATTGACAGTTATTTCTTGTTTGCAGGAACCCATCTCTTAAGCAGCAGCTGTTCTCATATGCCATCCTGGGATTTGCCCTGTCCGAAGCCATGGGACTCTTCTGTTTGATGGTCGCTTTCCTTATCCTGTTTGCTATGTAAAACTCTGCTATCAAACAACACTTTCATTACACATGTGACTACATATTTTATTGTGGCTACCAAAATTGTTCAGTGTGGGTGTCATGGAAATGTACATTTTCAAGTCTTTCAGACACTGTCAAAATAAGAAAAACATGTATTGTACAAATGTAAGAAATTACGTGATTAAAGTACATGTATTTGATTATTTAACACTGGCAGTAGCTTTTATGTCTGGAATATCATGCTAACATTACAGAAAGCAGTCCGTTTTCATGAATGTCGTCTTTTCTCTCAAGCAGCTACTTAGACTTGCCATATCAGCCTTGTTTTCTCAGCATCACATGCAAGCTTTTTGGGGTCCACCTTACTGAATTCTTGGTTCAGCTGCAGTTAAATAGCACTGTAATTAGACAGCAAGTGAATGCTTGCGTTTGTAAATGACATTGAATAAATCTAGACAATTGAGCTATATTATGGGTTTTGACTTTATTTTAATGGAAATCCCAGCAAGGATGTTACAAAAACTGACCAATTGTAGTCAGCTGACCTTTCTGTCTATAATGTAGGCTGCTTGGCTTGGACGGAGTTTAGTTGCAGCTGGAACAATCAAGCAAAAATACCCAACATTTGCTAGTAGCAGCTTCCCCAGTACAAAGTGGGCATCATACAGATTGTTTTTCTTTTAGTCAATTTTGTGTCATTGTAAACAGATTTTTTTTTTTTTTTTTTGGTCTGTCAGACAATAACTTTGTGGCTTTGGGAACTGGTGATGGGCTTTTTTATGATTTTTATATACTAACTATATAAGTTATAAAAATTCACCAATGGATCCATGACAAACTTGCAAATTCAAAACAAAATCACAGAATTGGTAAATGTCAAACAAGACACCCGTTTAGCATGTCACATGAAGTTACAAGGTTGTTTATTTGTCATTATACAACACATGGTTGTATAACAAAGTTTGTAGTCCCTTTGTGCTACACACAGAACTTAACAGATAATTAAATGGGTGTTAAAATATGGTAACATTAAAGAAAATAAAACAATAGAATATTAATAAATTGAAAGCAAATTGGCCTGATATAAGATAAAACCCTCTGTCCATGAATGTATACCTAATAGCTATAAAACAAATAAGCCTTAACCAGGGATGCTAATATTAAAAGTTAAAGCAAGCTACCACAATGCACTTTAGCAAATTAAATATATCAACAGCCATGCAAGGAGGCCAGGTAATATGGAAACTTAAAGCCTCCAGAACATACAAATAAAGAATGGACTTTTCAGCAAAGTAGGATACACTGTGTTCTCCAATTAAACTTCTGAATTGAAAACATTTTAATATTCAGATTCTGGATTTTTTTAATGGGGGAAAAGGAGCTGTGTGTTTTTAAGGATGTTTAATGAGGTAATTAAACTTAATTGTGACAAAAACTAGATCATACACAAATTATTATTCAAAGCAGAGTATTTGCATATGTCTTAAAACATGTCTGGAGGGGATCTTTAAATTAAATTCCTGTATATCTGTTAAGACTGCTTGAGGAGGACAGGCTGTTTCCAAATGTGACGTCTACGGAAGTTTTCAGGATGCTCTCGCGATACTTCGATACATACGTGGGATTTGGGAAATCAAGGGTTGTGGCTGGGGTAAGTGACCACATAAACTGATAGTGAAGGGGTACTAAGCTGTTAAACGCATTTTTTCTAGCACTACGATGGGCTTGTGTTCCGGTACAATGAAACGGCCTCGAAATAAACGTTGACATCTGCTCTGTTAACAGTGATATTTAGGTCCAAATATGGCGACGGTTATATGTTAACGCAGGGCTCAGGCTCGTCCATGGAAGCGACTGGAAACAGATAATCGCACTCTTTCCGTGACTCCTTTTCATGATGAACTATTGTAACGTAATTTACAGCTCAGGGTGTCATCCTCAGTCGCGCATTCAAACCAAAATAAATAGACCGAAAATTCAGCGCCTTTTATGATGACATTGACGTGTAAACAACCAAAGCAACCGCCCATCATCGATATGCTTTGTCCAAATTTCTAGCTGTCCTTTCTCAGGACTTTCACCTTGACCGTGCCTCTTCAACATTAGCCGGTAACAGCTATGTGCGTTTGCTGAAATTATTAAAGTTTATTCTACATCTTGAAGGACCCTTAGTGTTATTTATATAACAGTTAACCCTTGGTACACTCATTAACGCACATCTTTAGGTCTGTTGTTTAACTCCTGCTTGTGCTGTTTCCTGTTTTATTTCAGGGCGACATAACAGGAATCCCTTACTATGAGTGATGATAAACCTTTCCAATGTACTGCTCCTGGGTGTGGACAGGTAAGTGATCTCTGTTATCACACATGTCACTTTGTGCCACTACTTCAAGTTAACCTGTGTTTAGATAAGCCTATGCCTGGATCAACCTGTTCTGGGTTCCCATCATCAGTGTACATTGCACACTATAAATGCTAGCTTCGTTATATTTTGTACAGAGACCCACAAACCAATCAGCAATCATGTACTGGCATACTGGAATACTACCTGACCCCGTTTTCTGTGTGTCACTTAGTTTGTGGTAGTTGGTCAACTATATGAGCACAATATGAACTAGAATAGAGGACGACCAATGCCAAACCCAGTTGATTTTGTTCTTTAGTGGTGCAGATTAATAAACAAAGTACAAAAAAAAAATTTCTTTTAATTTGCATGATTTACCATGTTAAACTTATTCAACTGCTCTTACATTAATTTCAGTTTCATGTCTCAGTGTTTCCCTACATAATGTTTTTTCTCCACACTGCCAGACATTCAGTTATGGGGGGGATTGTTGTATTTATTCAGTAATGTATTTCTTATTTTGTCTTGGCCAAAAGGCATCAAATTCAGAGGAAGTAAGTCTTAAAACTGCTGGTGTCATCCTTTAAAAACTCCCTATATCTGAGTTTGAATTAAGCATTGTATAAGTAAGTATAAACTGAAGAGGTGTTCCTAACATTAAGTCTACGCTCATTAATATGTAAATGTGGACAAAATTACTCTGTCATAACTATCACTGCTCCAGTGTCATGACAGCTGCAGCAACTAATGTTAAATGTTGGTTAAAATTGTCTTAATCTTAGCAATGAAAGTAAAGATTTTTAAATTGGCTGCCTGCAACTGACAGAAGCTCCAGATCATATCTATACAAATACTGTCTCATTGTCCTGTCTGTTTTCTTTTTTAACCTTACATAGAGATTTACAAATGAGGATCACTTGGCTGTCCACAAACACAAACATGAGATGACCCTGAAGTTTGGCCCAGCAAGGAATGACAGTGTCATCATTGCTGGTAGGCGCTCTTGAAGCTGAGATATTTTGATGTAAATTGATTCTTTACATTACAGTCTTCACACTGAAAGGTTTTCCCTCACCACAGATCAAACCCCTACACCTACCCGCTTTTTGAAGAACTGCGAGGAGGTTGGACTCTTCAATGAACTTGCAAGTCCGTTCGACCATGACTTTAAAAAAGCAGCTGAAGATGACATTAAAAAGGTTGTTGTTGTTGTCAAATTCCTAGTCAGCCTTTCGTCTAACTTCAGTTTGTCCCATAGTTAGCATTTATGTCTCTGATCCATTTTATTCACTTCAGTTATTCTCATTTATCTGTAGTTACCATTGGATTTGTCACCTCTTGCAACGCCCATCATACGCAACAAAGTTGAGGAACCCACAGCTATGGAGGCACATCGAGATAGCCCTCTGCCTCACCCTGAATCTACTACGAATGACGACAAGGTAAAGCTTTTAAATAAGCTGTTTCTGGTAGTTGTGCTAATCACAGAGCGTTGACATGGCTGTCGTGAAGAGTGAATGAAAGGTTCTCTCCTGCTTCTTTGATTGGCAATTTACTCTGACTTGAATGAATTTAAAAAGTGATCAGATCAAAAGTATTTGCTTGTTTACTTTGTCTCATCGTTCAGTGATAATACTTGTCTCATTCTGTGAAAACAAATACTAACAGTACTGCACAGAATTATTATCTATAGAAATTCAGGGGAAATATGAGGTGACGTATACTAATACAATTTTTCCATTTGTTTATTTATTTTATTCCTAATTTTGAGATGAATATGATGAATGTGGGCATCATTTTATTACAGCCATTTACTTAAGAATCTGGTTTTCATTAAACACTTCCTGCAGCTAAGGTCTTGTATGATGTTTTCAGGACATATCTTTGCAGCCAGCCTCACTGCCAGCATCCACTATAGTCCATCCTGCATCCCTCCAAGTTCCCAATGTACTTCTAGCAACCTCAGAGGCTAATGTTGTAATACAGCAAGCTCTCCCATCACCAACATCTAGCTCTGTTATTACCCAAGTCCCATCCACTAATAGGCCTATAGTGTAAGTAACTCAAAACATCAATTTTTAAAAATCATAGATTTATTAAGTCATCTTTTTTATATATATATTTGTGCAGTTTTGTCTTGGTGAGATCATATTTCATGAGGCATGTGCTTGTTTTGTTTTTGATTTATTTGCATTCTGCAGGAATTTTTACTTTTTGCTGTAGACCTCATAAACCCCGTCTTCAAGAACAATGTTCAGCATTGCTCAAATATGGACTTATAGCTCCACTTCAGTGATAAGGTGCTCAAATGTCGCTGGCAGGTGGCATACTAGATACCTATCACATCTGAGCTGTAGAGAAAGATGAGTCAAAGAAAAACTAGCCATGTGTACATGCGATATCCGTATCCATTGCTTGTGCAACTGAGCCACGGCTACAGCAAGTTCTGTAGGTCAAAGTTCTGTCCAAACAATTATTTTTGCGCATACCTCAACAATTAAGCTGGTTAAGTGATTTGTTTTTTTTAACCAAACCCACTCAAAAAATCAAAAAGCAATGATGGACAAAGGATCCATATTTCCTGTAAAGTTTTTGGTTGTAAAATAACAGCTTCAAATTGAAAGCAATTGTAAGAAGTAATAGCCCAGATGCAACTTTAAAGACAAGTTTACACAGGTAAAAATATCCTGTATTTTAATGAATGTTCCAGACACAGATGACTTGGTGTAAGTCTCAAAACCCATTGGACATCATCTGATGACGTTTTTGCCTCTGGGGACAATGGGCGATGTTTCTGGGCTTTTGGTATCGCCAATGGATATCGGATAATGTATATTCAGGCCAAGACTTCCTCTTCCGTGCGACAGTCATTGTTTACTGCCCGAATTGCAGTGAAAAGTGATTAGTCAACACCACTTGGACTGCAAACGGAAACCAGAGCACTTCCGATACCAAAACCTTGTCCCTTGCCTACCCATTGTGAATTCATATGTAGATATCTGTTTATCAAGATTAATTTAGTGATAATTCCAGGTGTTTTACCAAACCAGAAGTCCATATCTGGGCAAGACTGATGTCTAATGTGAATAATGTTGCTTGAACCTGTTATGCAGAAGGTGTATTTTGAGTTGGATTTTGTTTTGGTTCCACTTAATTTCCATATGTTGTTGCCTGATTATGTCATAATGTTGGTATATTATAACAGTAGCCATCCTTGTCTTTAATTTGTGACAGATTGTGATTTTTGTGATAATGACTAAGATTTATTTTCTCTCCCCCTCCAGCCCGGTTTCTGGCACCTTCCCTGTACTGTTACAGCTGCCTAACGGCCAGACCATGCCAGTTGCTATACCTGCATCTATTACAAGCTCAAGTGTACATATTCCAACTACAATCCCTGTGAGTTTTCTGCTGGTTAAGTTATGCTAATTCTGTGTTTTAGTGTGTTAGAGACAGAATTTTGAAATGAGACTGTTTCTTTTATTTGGTGACAATTTCATTGAAACCATCTGAGAATTAAGAATGCATGCAGTGGCCTTGACTCACTGAACATATGGTGATGGCACTAAAGTAAGTAAGTAAGAAAGTGTTGCTGACAAAAATTCTCACCTCAAGGTCCATTCAGTAGCTGTTCAATCATATCACATGATCTTCATCTGCAGATAGTTTTATCAAGGAGATTGTTTTGTCGTCTGCTGTTTAAGACATATGCAAGGACAAGAATGAACTAACTAATGAACCAAAGCATTTATTTCCTCAAGCCAAGGAGTTTTAGGTTACTATTTTAGTCCAGGGTGTAGAAAAATAAGATCACTAGACTGTGTTGAATTACTTAAAAGCTTTGATGCTTACTCACATTTTAAATTTGAAAGGTTGTATAGACAGTTGATCACACCACTAAAATTTAAGGCCTTTTAAAGGTCCCGTATTATGCAAAATGTACTTTTTCATGTCATTTCAACTTAAATGTGTCCCCGTTGTGTCTGAAGACCCCCAAACTGGCGAAAAGAAACATCCCCTTGCTTTTTCTGTGTATGTGTATGTTTTTATGTGTATGCATACACACTGTTTGAATTTGGCTCACTTCATGACATCATAGAGGGATCTGTTTAGCATAGGACCTCCTCCAGTCCTTCAGGGCAATAGACGGCCCCACCCACTGAAAAGGTACTGAATACACAGCACCAAGCCGTCATACCATCACTGAGCTAGATCTGGAGGTTATTCGGGATGTCTCACATAAAGTGCTTTTATGGTTATGATGGAAATTTAAATATTTTCTGGGTTTCCCCTCTAATGTCCTCTGGCTGCTCTTCCTCAACTCTCTGTGATTTAGGTAGTTTCCTGATGGACAGATAGCTTTACTTGTTGCTAACTCTACAGTAACCGCTAGCTACTGCTAACTGTAGCTGCCCTTATCAGCTGAATATGCCCAATCTGGTCACTCCCAGCAGCTTCAGAGAGCCCCTACTCAGCTCCAGCAGCATCTTATCATTTTTCCAAACCTAATTCTTGTCTCATTTGTGGTTGAACAGTAAATACATCAAATTCAGTGCCCCATTTCACTTTTTTCCAAGCTAAGTTATTATAGATGTCATACTGGCAAGAGGATGAGGCGGTGCAGGCAAGCATTGGTCCCTGCCTATTCTTGAATAGCCAGATCCACACATCGTGTAAGTGCTACGCCAGCTAGTTGCTGCCACTCAGGAGGCTCCCGGGAACTTGTCCTATCAGAAGAAAGTGGGCTTCTAGTGCTAAAATGGAGTGTTCAGACAGAGGGTGAATAGAGCTGCTAAAGTATGAGAAAAATAATCAGTTTTTTGAACATTAGAGCTTGTACATAATAAAAGTGTCAACTTGAAAATGAGCATAATATGGGACCTTTAAAGTGACATTCACACAACAGTAACGCTGTGGTGATACATTAATACCATATATTTTCTTTGCTATTTACTACTTTGGCACCTCAGATTTGGCAGTCAATTCAGAGCTCTGGAGGGTGAGTGAAATAATTGACTTCAGGGTACAACTGGGGCGGCACGGTGGTGCGGTAGTTAGCACTGTCGCCTCACAGCAAGAAGGTTGTGGGTTCAAACCCCGGTTGCATGTTCTCCCGGGTGCTCCCGGCTTCCTCCCACCGTCTAAAAACATGCAGCCTAGGTTGATTGGTTACCCTAAATTGTCCTTAGGTGTGAGTGTGAGCATGAGTGGTTGTTCGTCTATGTGTGGCCCTGCGATGGACTGGCGACCTGTCCAGGGTGTACCCCGCCTTGTGCCCGATGTCAGCTGGGATTGGCTCCAGCCCCCCCCCCGCTTATGCAGGATAAGCGGTTGATGATGGATGGATGGAGGGTACAACTGTGTGCAAAGATGCAGGATTTGGCTAAGGCACAACAGGCTCCAGTCCAGGATACTTCACTGCTATTTGTTCTTGCACAAATTAACGCTAGAATTAACGCTCCTGAATCCTGGCAGAGCAGAAATTTATGTGTTTTGCAAACAAATTATAACTGCAACCCATGACAATGTCTCATATAGGAAATATGTTGTAAATGATGGTCTTGTTGGTATTTTTTTTTTTTAACTGCCCCATGTGGAAGCTTGTCTTGTTGTTCACTGTTGTCCTGATTGTCTATGTGGAACACTGAGCAGCAGATGATTATCTCCTGATAGCGGCACAGCAGGGAAAAAAACTCTATTTTCCCAGTCTGTGGGGATCGGGAAACCGCTGATAAGTAAAGGAGGGCAAAAGTAGATGGAGAACACGAGTACCAGTGGGCCTCCCTTTCACTCGATCAACCCCCCATCCCCTCCTTTCTTTCACTCCCTCTCCACCTCTCCCCACCTCCCTCTGTCTTATTGTCAGCGGCGGCGAGAGGAGGCCTGGCTCTGGCCTTCCGACTCGTGTCTCTCCATCCTCTTATCAGCTTCCCTGTCCATATGCTCTCACGCAGGCAGGCAGAGGTTCATTAGCGTGCACTCTGCATCTCCATGTGGCGCTGCCTCCACAAAATAACAGGCCATCCAACCTAATGAGGCTGAGATATGAGGAAATTCTGAGAGCCTGCCGTGGCGGTGTGCGTGTTTATGTGCGGGGGGGGGGCCTTTTTACTGCCGAAGACTAATTTTCTCTGTGCTGATCTGTCTCTGTCTCTGCCGTCAGCTTGTCAGACCTGTCACCGTAGTGCCTAATGTCCCCGGGATCCCAGGACCTTCCTCGCCACAGCCACAGCCCGCCCAATCAGAAGCAAAGCTGGTATTAATTATCTCTTCTTTTACATCAAATGTTATTTCCATGTTGAGTCTGTGATTTCTCATCTGAGAGAAATAATAACAACCAAAGTAATGAGTGAGCTTGACCATAAACTAGCAGTTACTTTCTTTGACCAGATGAGGGTGGTAGTGAGAGGCTGGGTGTGAAGTACTCCCAAAACTGTGTTAGATTTATAATTACCATCCCCCTTTCAACAGGGGACTTTCCATCTGGATTTTACCATTTAAAAGTTCTTTCAAATGTGATTATGTTTTTACTGATTTTATAGAGCCGCAACAATAAGTTGATTCGGGCGACAGAAAATTAATTGCTAAACATTTGCTGGTTCTAGCGTCTCTAATAATAATAATAATAATAATAATAATAAGATTATGAATAACTGTACTCTAGACTCTGGGGAAACTATTACAGGCATTTTTTTGCAATTTTCTGACATTTTATAGACAAAGTGATTAATCAATGAAAAATATTTGGCAGATGAATCGGAATAATGGGAAAAAAATATTTAGTTGCTGCCCCACTGATTCAGAATTTAAAAAAAAAAATATTCCAAACATTTCTCTGTGAGGAGAAGGCGGTCATGGCAGTGTTGTACCAAAGTTCTACTGTAGAAGAAGAGATAGTTGAAGGGCAGGGATATGAAGTGTTGTGAGGGAGATCAGTGGCAATGTGATGAAGCACGGATCACAGAACCTGTAAGTGTTCGCAGCATGCTCCACCTGTGGAAATTAACAGATAAACTGCGGAGAGGAGGATTGATCCTGACTGGCGGGGAGGATGGAGGAAGGGAGGGGGTTGTTGGGGATCATGGGGTACGGAGAGATGACAAACGTGGAGACAGCGTTGTGCTCAGCATGCCGTCACCGGGGCCAACTGGAGGGGGCTACTGGTGAAAGCCAGCTGGGGGCATCCTGGCACACGCTCAGCAAGGCGCATTAAGTCGGCCTCACCCTGCATGGAACCTTTTGTTCAGCAGAATCCTGCCTGACCTGCGTCCCCCCTCTTACTCCCAGTGCCTCCCACTGCACTCAGCTCATCAGCAAACACCTAATGAGCCCGCGTCAAGAAAACAGACCCCCGCTCAACCTGCCTGCTCCCCGCCCCCACGGGCTCTCAGGGGGTGCGGATACGGCACTTTACAAGGACTGATGATGCTGCAAAGACCACAATAATGATAATTAACTTGCTGAATTTAGAAGATTATGCTGTTAATTAGTTGCAAAATAAAGATAAGTAATATAGTAGCAGATGGTTGAATAACACCCATGAGATGGAGGGTTATTACACTGATGAGGTTTCCGTGGCAGAGATGAAATATGAATCTGACTGGCTTTTCCCTCTTTCTATGGGCCATTCCAAGAGAATAATATCTTGTTTCTGCCAGAAGAGCTTCTGGAAGGGTATTACACGATAAACTAATTTGGTAGATAGATTGGTCTGGCAAAGGTAGTTGTTAGAATAATGTGGTCCTCTGTTTTCTCATGTAAATGTATTCCCTCTCACTTTGTTATTGCTTCGAAAGGCTCATTCACTTTCACCTTGTTTGCTCAGTGTTTGATACTAGAGGAATTGGCCTGTGAATCATGGGCGCCAGAGAAATAGTTTCTGTGAATGGGCTGTGTTCGTGTGTATTGTATGCAGTCTTGGTCAATGTTCAGAAATAAATGTGAGGAGTGTGTTACATGCGTGCATCAGACAGTTTAGTTTTTGCGTTGTGTGTTTGCAAGGTTATTTTAGTTCTAGTTTTTAAAATGAGTTTTTACTCTACTACAGTATTTCTTTTTAGTTTTTCTTGACTTATTTGATTTCATTTATATACATTAATTTTGGGGGGGAATGAAATACCAAAGTACTTGTAGAAATCAGAATCGGCTTTATTGCCAGGTATGTGAACACATACGAGGAATTTGATTCTAGATTGTACATTGCTCACGATGTTCTTACAAAATAAATACTCATACAAAATTACAATAATTAAAATAAAATAAAATCAGACACAGACTTCAGTGTAGACAACACAAATATACACACTATGAACAAAAACAATATAGACATTGACAAATAGTGCAGTGAGCAGAGTGCAAAAGATGCAGGAGTATGTACATGTCGGAGGTGGATGTGATATACAGATACATATACATGCATACATGTACACAGTGCAATGAAGCATAGTGCAAAGGATGCTGGAATAATTTAGTAAGTATTTTGTGAAGGAGTAATTACTTGAGGTAGGTGGATTTGGTATACAGTATCTACAATATAACAGTATCAACAGCACTGAAATAGAGAATGGTGAATGAATAAATAAATAATATAGTCTAGCATGGGTCCTAGACTATGTGAAATATCCTCCATCTTTAACATAGTCTAGTAACCATCTTTGATAATAATGTCAGCAGTGATACCTCTCTCTTCATGTTCTCTGCTGACTGCTCTAAACTCATTACCTTCATTGAAGCAAGATGTTAATCATGCTAGGTCTGGTGTTGGCCATCTTTAGGCACTACTTTTCTCAGCTTCTTTCTGCACACACATTTATAAGACGTTAAGGTATTTATTTATTTTTTTTCTTAGATTTCCCGTTTCATTTCAAGTTCTCAAACACAGCTGCCAAAGGCCTTCTGTTATTTAATGGTTTGTGTTCAAAATGATCCATCATTTGCAACTTGTAATTCAGTGGCTCAGGTCCACAATCTCAAACGTGCATTTCAACAAATTACAGTAGCTCTCAGAACATTGCTGAATGTGTTAGAGTTTGGCTGAGTGTGCTATGGGTTCATCCGGTTGTTGTGTTGTGTTTTTTTTTAAAACAGTTTTGACTTTTTAATTTATAGTTGCGGTCTTTGTTAATTAGTAGTGATAGAACGATATCTTTTGTTTTGAGCTAATCAGTATCAAATGACATATACCAGTCTAAATAACAGCTAATCTAATTTAAAACCATCACTGGCTAGTGTTATATATTGTTATACTATAGAGAATAATGCAGTTGTACTGTACTGTAGCCCGCTCTCTCTTAAACACCAGTCACCTTCTGAAATCTACAGCATGATCCAATATTTTTCTATTTCATTAATAAAAAAAAAAAAATCCATCTGAAACTACACATTACTGGATAAGATAACCAAATACATTCGATTGTAAAAGCTCACTTTCTCCATGTTTACATAATTGAATATAGTCTTCCTCTTGTACCAGACATTTCCTTGGATGAACAATTTTGTCATGACTTTTGCCTGTGCCAAACTCTCTTACCAGAAACTGAAAGCCACATTAAGCCAGCAGCTTCCTCAGGTAACCAATGGAGATGGCGGTGAAGTCCAGAGTAGCGCTGTAACCCACACTGCTGCTCCCACTTCTCCTGCTCCAACCCCAACCCCAACTCCAGCCCCGACCGCGGTCCTGACTCCTGCTCCGGCTCCTCACCTGCCCACAACTGAGGAACCTTCTCATCATTCCCTTCAGCAGCCAGCCACCTCCACCACAGAGACACCTGTAAGTTAGCACAACTACAGTATAGAGGCGTATGCTCACTGCACAGACTGTTTCAACAGAGTTCCATAGAGGAGACGTGTGTCTGCAATCTGTGCGAATGCACACCTTGTTTCTTATCAGATGTTATTATGGTCAAAGCGACGTTTACTACTATGTCTTTTGGTTTAGACTTGTCTCTGAAGTGGAAACCGTATGTACAGTAGGACTGCATGTTGAATCTCAGCACCGACCAAAATATATCAGGTACCGAACGCTGGCATCAAATGTCTGGTCAGATTTTTTTATCTTACTGACCAAGTTTCTGATTATATAAGATTCTGAAATCAAACAAAATCCAGCTTGAATGTATTGTTATCTCATTGCACCTTTCGTATAGAGCAGGTGTAGACCTCATTCTTATTATTTATAGAGACCCAACAATTCCCACCGTGAGCAAACTTTTAGCTAATTCTGAGAATTATTCCTGCCTACTTTTATAAAGCCTTTTGTACACACAACAGCCTAATATGGCAGTTGTTTAATCATGATGTTAAAATGACATGAAGCTGGATTTTCCTAAATCTTTCTTTGTCACATGTCAAATTTATAATATAAATGTAATAAGGTGAATGTGAAATTACTTTCTTGATCATCATGTAAAAGCACATAATACATGTACATAATGAGAATTGTTGACAGTAACCACACCAGTTCAGTTACTCAGTGTGCAATATTCAGTGCTGCACAGTGATGTCAGCAGCACATTAAAGATGTGGTGGTGGTTTTGTTCTGCTAGTTATTGTTTTTGTATTATTGTTCAGGCTTCCCCAGTGCCCCCTGCGCAAAACCCTCCAAGCACAGGGGGTCGGCGGCGCAGAACCACAAGTGAAGACCCCGATGAGAAGCGGCGCAAGTTCCTGGAGCGTAACAGAGCTGCAGCCTCTCGCTGTAGGCAAAAGAGGAAAGTGTGGGTCCAGTCTCTGGAGAAGAAGGCTGATGACCTCAACTCCATGAACGGACAACTACAGGTGCTCTTTTCTTCTTCCCTCACAGCATGTAACAACAGCTACTTTGTCTTTCTTTGTTTTAATGCTCTTAAGCATCAATGTGTCAGTTATTGTATGTATATGTGCACGCCTATGTCTATTACCGTGTGCAGTTGGTGTAAGTGTGTGTACACAGACTTTTCCCTTCTGTAGTGATGAAGTCATTAAAGCCGATTAAGAAGAGCTGCCGTGTGACAGCAGCGGTGTGTGAGCCCTTTACATCGATATGTCCCTGTCAATAAAGATGTATCCTCCAGATGTCAGCCGCGCACAAGCGTGTCTTCGCTTCTGTCTCAGCAGTTTACTGAATGGCCTCAAAAATCTCTTAGGGAAAGGTGTCTTTTTGAACCTTCATTTTGCTGGAAGCAATTAGGATCTGATGCTGACAAGTTCGAAACAGTTCATGTATCTCCTGTCTCTGTTGATAAGTGTGAGCCGGGGGTGCGGCACATCGGTGTTCCAGACAATTAAATGAGATGTGGTGTTTATTTGCTCACTGTCTTATTTTTCTAAGAAAGCAGAGTAAGATGTGGATGGTGGAGGAGGGGATAGACAGCAGTGGAAAATAAATGGGTTCATGTCATTAATATCAGGTTCAAAAACAAGTTATCACCACTTGTCATGGGTGCGCTTGGTGAGATTTTATTTAAATATAGTCGGATGAAGGGAGAAGCATAGGTGTGTAAATGGGGTTATAAACAGATCACATCGCTGTTAACTACAAAGAAGGGAACAACATGTGGCGGAGAATAAAAGGGCGCTTTATATGAAGGCATTAATCAGCAGTGCAGTTTTTGTTAAAACCCCCATGCTGACATGGCCCAGCTGATCAGTGAAACTGCCTCTAATGATGCACAATTATTTTAACATCATCCTTAACTGGCTTTTTAATGAGGTGTCAGACCAGGCAGCTCACAGGGCTTCCAGCATCACCCAAGGCCCATTTGCTCAATTTCGATTAATTCACAAAGTTAAAAACAAGTTTAACTCTCAAAAGTCCTGTTTTGTTTTGGTTCAAATTTCAGGTGTGATGCAGTTTGATGTTACTGTAGCCAGAGCGTCAGTGGGGGTATTACTGTGACGTCTTGTACTTCATCTCTTGTGTAAATGCATTTGTAAATCAACCCTTTGTATTTTCACTGCTTAGTTGTAAAATGAGTGAAACAGATGAAACAGTATTTTGTAATGGATGTCGACACTTTTGTCTAAGTCTATGTCGCGTGCTTCCCTGTAGCGGAGAGTTTTAAAGGAACGCCGGTGTTTATATTGGCTGCAACTGGCAGCAGTCATGGTGGAAGCGCAGTAAATATGGCATTGGCTCCATGTGATACATCCACTCCTTCCAGCTGTGTTTAAATCTGTCTTACAATAGTTCAGCCCTGCCAGCACCAGCAAGACTAAACAGATGGAATCAAATAAATTGGCTGCTTTTAGACTAATAGATTAAGCCGCCCATAGTCCTTTTAAAGAAGAAGAGAAGGAGCTTAAATCTGCCACTGGGTGTTCCGCGGGGCCCTGGTCGCTCTAAATCCAGATAAAGTCACCTTCAGCGTAATGTGGCTCCCTTTTACGACATGCAGAAATCCTCAGCTCCCATGGGAGCTGTAACGACACGAGAGTGTAAATCTCAGCAGCATCTACAAAGTTGCACTGACAATCTTAACAGCTCACCTCTGACAAATGTGCTGGTCGGTAGCCACTGAAGGCCTGTAATTATTGTGCAGGAAAAACATAAATGAAGAAGTGCATCATACTTTATTCTGAATCTGTTATGTTGTTACCTTTTCCTGTGTTGGCTGTTTCTCATGGGGAAAAACATGAGTTTATCTGCAGTAATGTAGTGGTCGTGTCTGCTCACTGTACAAAGGAGGTCTTGGGAATTTAACCCTGTGATCCCATTAATAATTGCCATTAAACGCCTGTGGTGGATACATTCATGTAGAGAGGGCACAAAGCCACATTCTAGCTACTGTTTGGTGAATATGCCGACTTATTGAGCATTGATTGTATACATGCAGGTTATGGGAGTATATTTACATGTGTTAATGTGGTTTGGAATACTGTTCAGACTTAGGTCTTAATCTAGCTGCCTTTTTTGGGTTCAGACTAGAGCTAGAACGATTAAGACAGGCGAGCGGACACATTTGCCAATATTTTGTTTTTGCAGATATATCGGCTTAAATGTGAGCCAAAAAAGAACCAGTTGCGTAATTATTGGCCGATACATTGTTATCAGATTTGTGTTACTCAGATATCAGTATCAGGCTCAAGTTCAAGGTTAAGGTTAACATTGTAATTAAATATAACTAAAATCATTTTTGCAGATTTAAACTATATGCACATGTGGTCTCTTTGTCTTCATGTTATAGTCTGACACACTGTGTGCTACCAGAGTGACCATGTTATTGAGTGCTGCTTTATGTCTCCTTTCTCCCAAAGAGTGAAGTCACCCTGCTGAGAAACGAAGTGGCTCAGCTGAAGCAGCTTCTTCTGGCTCATAAAGATTGCCCTGTAACCGCCATGCAGAAGAAATCTGGCTATCACAGTGAGTAATGCTCCATTATTCTCAGCCCGAGGCTCCCAGTGAAACGTGTGTAAAATGAGCTCCAGCTAACCGCTAGAAGGACATGTCTTACTTGAGGCCAAACAGAAAGAGCTATTGACATATAAGATCCTTTTTTGTTTTTTTTTGTTTTTTTAAACTTCACAAAAGTTTAGATATTTATGGACAGTGTTGTTTCAGACAAATTGTCACGGGCGGGCATTGTCCGAGTCCTTTCAGGAGGCCACAGGTGGTATCCACAAGAAAGAAATAGTTTTCTCCTCATGTGACACCTAAATAAACATTTGTCAGATGAAGCTAAATGTCTGCAGAAACCAAAAACTTGCGTTGTTGAGAAATGCCCAAAAAAAGCATGATCTCTGATTTTGCAACAATTACTTAACTTTGAATCTCTTTAGCTTACATACAATGATCACCTTTATGAAAATTTTAATATTTACGAAGATTCTATCATTTGCAGCCTCTTCATTTAAATTTCCTGTTGTCAGCCCCTACCGTGTCATCTCCGTGCCAGTTCCTGTTCATCACATGGTCTCATTTAAAATTATATAACCAATATTTCTTCGTTTCCCTAGATCGGGGTCTCTGTCATTCTGGTTTTCTGGTCATAACTCACCTTCCCTCACAGATGAGCCAGTATGCAATGAGAACTAGTGTGCTCCAAGCCACTTCTCCACTATGCTCTAAACGCCTCCGCTGACTTGTATTGACAATGATTGCCTCCGAAATGAGTCCATTAAAGCAGCAAGCTTGACAAGACTGCAGAGCATTCTCGTTGTGGGGTGTCCACCAAGCTGGGCTGTTCATTATGCGTCCCTTATTGCTAACCATCCCACTGACACACGTCAAGTGTATTACGGGACTGATGGTTTCAAGGCTGAAGTAGGCTGTCAGAGCCAGGGCTCATTTGGTATCGTCTGGATTGTTTTAAAGCAAGAACCGCAGATGAATTGGGTCATCTTTCTCGTGTGTTTGCCGAGGACGTCTGTCCTGCATTTCTAGACCTTTGTGAAGGATGACATTTGGAGCACTTTTTACCCTGTTTGGAAAAATATAACCTCATCCAAATACCCCAGTTCATCAGTTTGGCTCATGATGACAGGTGGGGTAGGTTTTAGACGAGCCAGGAAGGGAAGCCAACTAATGTTAGGGTGAAGATAAATGTCTGGTAGAATGGCAGAAGCAAATAACCCAGTGGTTTCCAATATTCATTGTCTGATGACCCCCCACAGCCCAATCAGATGAGCTCGAGTACGTCTTCATCAACACCACACGTCATGGTCCAAACTTGTCCATTTGAATTGTTTTTAAACTGGATGTTGTTTGACACTATTGATCAAATAAAAGTAGATATTGTTACAGTATTTATTCCATACAAATGAGCAGTAAATGCTTTGGTCTTTTTGGCCTACTGCCACTTAGGGTGGTAGAATCCAGTGGTTTCAACTATTTGAACTTTTTATCCATTACTTATTGCCATATAAGTTTTTTCCACTACTCTGACCTTTGTCACTATTTCAGGTAATAAAATAGTTAGCTAAAACTATCCAGACATTTGAAGTACTTCAACTGTTTCTCCCATCACATTCAGTTTTCACGCACTTTCAATCGCAACATGTAATTTCCAGGTTTTTTTCCAGGTATTTCTGGGGTTTTTTTGTTTTGTTTTTTAAATTAGCTGCTCTACGCCACAGATTTACCCCTCCGGCAACTGCATAAGTACACCCTCAGGCACGAGTACCCCCGGCAGGGAATCACTGAAACAATCTTGCTAATTAGTTAAGCACATTATTTAATTCTGACTGATCTATGGCCCTCACTCTTGTAAAGGCCTCATCAAAACCCTTCATGTTCATGGTACTACATATCCCATAAGGCCTCACTGCCCTCCAGAGCTGGCAGTACCCTTCATCGTCCTGCCCAGGCACAGCCATGGCAGGTGGGAGGAAATTACCCAGACTGCCCCACAAACAAGCCAAGACACGCTTTCACTTGGCACAACAAGCCGTCCATCTGCTTACAGCAAAGCCCACTTCAGGAACCAAGAAAGCCGAAAGAAGCTCCGGCAGTGCAGGGAACCCAAATTTCCGAGTATTATGATATATCAGCCAGCCGCCCCTTAATGTCGTTAGGAGTAATAATGCTCACTTGAACATGGAACAAAACCACCAAGCTGATTTATTCTGAGGTTGACCTTCTGCATAGTAAAGCAGCAAGGCAGTTTATAGGGCTTTGACATTCACTTGCACTAAATCACACGGTCAAAGTCCAGTCAAGAAGGGGGGATGAAGCCTCTAATGTGAAGACATTTGTATTGCGCTTTAATTGCTTCATCTTGCTATGGAATCTGTATTTTTACATTTTCAAACACGAAACCCAGTCATTAATTACAAAGTGCCATAACAAGTGACTTCATATCATTAACAATATTAATTATCACTGTGCTCCTTATTCCTTTACGAAACAGAGCATGAGAGTAGAGCCTTTTTTTTTCTCCATCAGGATCCAATTAATTCAATGCAACTGCCTAACAGCTGGTGGCATTTCGACTCCAAGTCTTCCCTACTCTCCAGTGTGAGCATCATTAAAATCAGGTGCTGTAATCATCTGTCGCTGCAGTAGTTGGCAAGGTAACAAAAAACAAATGAGAATGCAGTTAGGGCTGGGAAACACTGCCACATGCCCCACAATGTAATGTACCCTTATGATGTGGGTTTAAATTGACATTGGAGCTTTAATTAAAGGAAAGGGTGCAGAAGTAGCATCATGAGGATTAATGAAACAGTTTGCATACACCACATGCAAATAGCTGTTTTACATCTGATTAGGCCTACGTGACAAAGCTTTCCCGAGCCTTCCTGGATTATAACAAGTAGAAAACTGCAATGTAAGAAAGACTAAACATTTTTAAGGTACAAGCGGTTATTTTCTCATTTTCCAACACAGTCTCTGACAAAGATGAGAGCTGCGAAGAGATGTCCGTCCCCAGCAGCCCGCAGAACGAGGCCATCCAGCACAGCTCTGTCAGCACGTCCAACGGGGTCAGCTCCTCCTCCGCGACCCCAGCTGTCTCCGCCCCGTCCACAGCCGCCGCAGCCGCCACATCAAACCAGAGCACAGAGGAGAGCAAGCCGCGAAGGGGCGCCACCCAGTCTCAGCCTTCAGGGAGTTGATCGTCCCAAACTGTGCCCAAGCGTGAACACTGGAGTGCTGTTGCCTCTTCAATCTCTCTGACAAACAGAGGAAATGGATTCTCTCTCTCAGCTTCAGTTTGGATCGCACTGTTTTTAATTTATTCTTGATTGGTTTGTTTATGTTTGGTCCGTTTTTGTCCTCCGTAGGCAATGCTTTTAAAAATGCAAATGTTTTCTCTGGAATTGATGAAGACAAAAGAACATGCACTTTAGGTGTAAGATGTAAAACACATGATTCTAAAATGTTTTTGTATTTGTTTGTTTATTTATTATCCTTGATATATTTTTTATTTGAAAGCATTCAGCCTGAAGAGGTTGATCAATGAATTGTTAGACATTACCAAAGTGTGTTGTAGCCCATTTATAATTACTTTGCTTGTTTGTTTTCTTGACTTTTCTAAGCACTATCTTTATGATGAAGTTAAAGATCAGTCACTACCTTTGAAGTATATAATTAGCTTTTTCCATTTTGCACATTTTGAGAGATGGCAGGTTTACCTTTATAGAGTTTGACAGTCCACATGTTAAAAACCGGCAGCTTTTTAGAAGTCGATTTGAATACTGTCACTATTACACACATAAATGGCTGAATCAGATAAAAAATTTTAAAACATTTCTGTGAGTGACATCAGCTCTAGTCGCATCGTGCAGTTTGAATGTTTGCGCTCACCTCTGCTTGTAAAAATAGGCTTAAGGAGGTGGGCTGGTTAGAAATGTGCGTTGTTTCATTAACATTCCATCTGTAGTCTGATTGTTCCTGAAACAGTGATTGTAGGATTGCAGTACCTTTTCCACTACTCAATCATGGTGATGTTGACTTCATTCAGTGCCATTAATGTTTTTGTATAAATGACTTCTGTACATTTTTAATGCAGAATGGGCCTTGGGTGATGCAGAATTGCTTGAGTTGATCGCTGTCCTCCCCTAAAGGTCTCATGAACATAGTTTCTCAGTAAGGAAATATCTTGCTTTATATAATGTCTGCTTTATAAGTGACTGTTTATGGCTTTAGTTTCTAATGCAGAACACTTAAGGACATAATGCTGTTTTCATGATTGCAATTCTAGATGAGGTTTTTAAGAAAACATTGTAAAAAAAAAACAAAAAAGACATCAATGTAACATTGTATGTAATCTTTCTAGGTGTTATGTACTTAGTTTTTTATAGAATAGTCTGGATTCAGTAGCTGAGCCCTGTTGATCACATTAACACTGTTAGCAGTTCAAAACTGATCCTAACAATGTTTTCGTCATTAGGATAGACCTCTCCCTGACTTCATACATCGTCATGGAAAGTTAAAGCATTCAGATGTGAACTGGAATCATGTCATGTATATAAGACTAACACTACAACTGCTTGTAAGAATTGTGAGCATTTCTTCATTGAAATAGTAGTATGAAGCAAATCACACCATGGAGTCAATTTGCCTTTTCTCTTAGTCTGTACTGGCTTACTACTATGTAGTTTTACAAGAAGCTAACACATTGTTTTCTTGACGTATGATTTTTTTTTTTATTTATTATGTGCTATCTGCATGAGATGATAATTCTCTGCGAGAATTTAACTGTTTATTTGATAATGTTTCAGTCAGATAAATATCATTAAACAAGTTGTTTCAACTTGAGTTGTGGCTCTAAGTTCATGAAAGCTTTGGTTATTTGTTATTACCTGGACTTAACTGCTAAAAAAAAAGGGGGGTGTGATACTGTGTTGAAACTGTACTTGTAACTTGTGAGAGTTCTGTATAAAATTTTAATTGATAAGTTGTTGTAATAAACCTTTTAATATCTCTTTAAAATCCAGCTTTGCTTCCATTTCATTCTCCAGTCTGATTTCACCAGAATGAAGAACAGGTGGAAATAAACTGAATATGCAAATAATCTTAATGGCAAATACATGGCTCCACGTTGTGTTTCTAACACTAAGATGCTAATAACAATAATAATTTTAGTAATAGCAGTAGTGGACAAGCCCGCCAGTCCTCAGCACATGCTTTAGCAGTGTTTACAACAGGACAGTGTCATTGCAGCTTTCACATGAAATGTCTCACAAAACTCTGTATATTAATGTGAACTGAAAAACTTTCTTGTGGTGTGTTGTGCCACCTTGTGGATGATCTAGATCTAGATTTTGATGGATTATTAGTCATGTGGAGGTACTGACAGTTTTTGTTTTTCATAATTCTCAAATATTTTGCCACAGTGAACTACTAAAACTAACACAAAGTTAAAATACACATATTAAAAGAAACGCTTCTGCATTCAAAACCTTAATTAAATAAAAATCCAGAAATATTATCAGCATTACTTTTATATGGAAAATATGTTCATGCTGAATCTAATTTTAACAATTTCATATACTGCTGGATAGTTTCATAAAAGACATCATGTGTTTGTATGTTTTGTGCATAAAATCCTTATCTGCAAAGTAACTAGTATATAGTATATACAGTGGGTACAGAAAGTATTCAGACGTGCTGGGGTGCTGAGTGTACATTACTGAGAAATAAAATGAACTTTTTTGATTTTTGGAAAATGGCTGCAATGAAACAAAGAGTGGAAAATTTAAAGGGGTCTGAATACTTTCCGTACCCACTGTAGCTGACAGATAAATATGGAGTGAAAGATACAATATTTTTAGTGGAGTAGAAGTATAAATGATCATAAAATGGAAATATTCACAAAAAGTATCTCATTATTGTACTCAAGTACAATATTTCTACTGCTCATATTAAGGAGAATACTGATTGTCATAGATGCAATTATTTCGACCAGCCAATGAAAAATAACTACATTACATTTATTTACATTACATTCAAGCATTGCATGTAGGTAGACTAAGGTGCTTGTACTTCACTTAAACATTTTAATTTTTGCCAGTACTTAAAATTTCTTCTCCACTGCAGTTGCAGGTTAGGATTCAAAATGCATGATCAACTGATAAAATATGATACGTTGTGATAAATTAAACTGCCCCGCAGTGCATAAAGTAGTGACTACAGCTTACTACTGTGCTGCTATTAAGGTACTGAACTTGAGGTCTGACCCAGCTCTCTCTTCATTTAAATCTTCAAGGCTTACTGTCTTGTTTGCCACAGCCTTTAATAAATTAAGTTCAGCATTACCTATTCGTATCTTGCACTGCTCTGTGAGAGCAATCTTCTGTTTCTTCTGTTTTATTCAGTGTTATTGTATTTTTATCTTCTACTTTATTTTTATTATATTTAAATCATATACGTGTGTCTCTATATATTGCCTTGTGTATCTTTTATATCTTGTCTTCAGGCCTTATGTAAAGCACTTTAAGATTTCTCACTGTGGAAAGGCTCTTTGCAAATAAATGTGCATTTCCTTACTGAGCCAACACCAAGCTGCCATTTGCACTTCAGCATACAGTGCACAAAACACAGGTAAAGTGGAGCTGCCCTGGTGATGCATAGGAAGCCAGAATATGTCCCTTGTAAGAGCAGCAGTAAACACTTAGGTAACACATACCACTGCAATGCTGGCAACTGATTAATTAACCAGCACCAGCTCTGACCATCCAGCAGGTGGAGTTACATCCAAACCAATGCTTCAAATAGAAGTTACTGACTTAATGCATGTAATATAACTGCTTTTCATGGTAATATTATTCAAATTAATGTCAAGAGAACTCACAAAGACGTAGCACTCTTTGTTGAGGAAAACAAGCTTCTCAAATTGTAGATTTATCAACAAAAAAACCACAGTGTTCACTCAGTTTACTTCATTAATTCCACTTGCATAATTTGTTTTCAATAAAATGTCATCATCACCTAGAGTATTTAAAAATTAGAAATTAAAAATTGGAGTCTTTAAAACTCAGAAAACAATGTATTTTCTTTTATTTAGTTATGTGTTTTTTATTTTTACAGAGACAAAATTTTGCCGCCAATACACGGAGCTCCCTACAGTGTTAAAGTAGGGCAGCCTTGATTAGCTGCTGATCACAGAGGGGAGAATTGTAGATGTTACTATGTAGGTCACAGCATTCACGAATAACAACACTTTTGGCTTGATGCTGCATATTTACAAAGCTGGAACCGTATTACACTACAGTACCGCTCTGCATCTTTGAAGTTAAATCAAAAGGAGGGGAGAAAAAGCGGAGCATCACAGTGAGATTTCTCTGTTCTATTCACCTCCACATGCCACCTATTAATTTTGATTGTTTGATTAATTAAATTCCCCCTGGCAAACAGCTTTGTGTTATTAATTATTCATTTCATAATGATCAATGTTAATGTCGTTTTCATTAATGAATGCATGGCGTATCGCCATTTTCTGGCTACTGCAGCAGGAAGAGAAGCTTTCAGACAGACAGCAGTGTCCTGTGTGGTGAACACAATCCACACACCGTTTAGGAGATAAAAAAGCATCATCAATATAACTTGCTTTTTTCACTTCCAACACACAGCAACAGTACTCGTATTCCACAAAATTATGAGCCACATGTGGATGTGGAGCCATCACATACGGCAGAGCCTAATTGGGAATGAATGGCAACAGAAATAAAGATGACCCATGTGCTATTTGGGAGTCTCTCTGTTTTACCCTCCCAATAAATGAGCGTGATAATAATGTGGAGCTGATCTGCTGACAGGCAGGCTGCTCCAGCTGTTCCCATAATTCGACAGGTATTACGCTTTGGCCCTTAGCAGCCTGCCTCAGCAGACTGGCACTTAATTAGGCAAGGATTAAGGCCAAACAGCCTCATTTACGTGAATTGTATCATAAATACAAACTAGCTACCCTTTTTCCTTCAGGGGGCATCAGGGGGCATCAGGGGTAAATTTGAAAAATGCAGAGCTTTGCTGGAAAGAGGATGCTCCAGGCCTTAAACTCCAGATTTCTCAACAATGAGGGCTCTTTCCCCCTGCTGAGTGCTGGGGTGCTGTTTTTGAGCGCACGCTTTAACCCCTCGAATCCAGGGAGACAGAGATGAAACAGCTTGATTTACATTTAATTCAGATTATGTAAATATACTGGTTGTGTCCCAAATCAAACGTGGGACACAATGCAAGCTGCCTGCAGCACCCAGCAAAGATGGCCTCTATTGTTATTCAAATGTAAGGAATAAAACATTTCTTTCATACAGTCCGGGCATTTAATTGAACTCTTGATGAGATATAATATGTTCTCTCTACAAATACTGATAACTACTCATTATTTTCACTTGGCAACCTCCACATACTATCATACTGAGTCTGTTTGCTTTTGCTCTTGATTGCAGGGCGACATGGTATCTTGCTTTGCCACCAGGAACGTGCATCTATTTAATAGTAATATAGGGGTGTATCAGCTCAGCTATCACTGAGTGCACTGCACTGGTGGAGGCAAATCCCCAGTGGGCATGTGAACGTACGTCGGGTGAGCTTGACTCTGCCAATCCCTCCCCTGGGCACTTGCACTCCCCGGTGTGTCTGGAGGCGCCAGGACGTCTCCTCCATTAGTCTCTGCTGACATTAGCATGCATGAAGGTCTATTCATGGCAGTGGGCCTCTTACTGTGTTCAACTCTGTTTCCCATGTGAATTTGCTTGTGTTGTTATCAATATTTTAAAGTGGTCCACTCCACTCTCTATTCTGCTGTATGGATTATCAAACAACTGGCCCTCGGACATAGACATGTGCAAGGTTTGCGTCTTTGTGGTTGTTTTACGTTTCTGCAGTCGGTTTGCATCTGTGTGATTGTTTTATAACTCTTGGTAGTTGTTTTGCATCTCTGTGGTTGTTTTGTGTCTCTTTGTAGTCTTGCAGTCCCCTCAATGTGGTTGCTTTGAGTCTTAGTGGTTGTTTTACGTGTCTTTTACGTGTAGTTGTTTTACGTATGGTAATTTTGCATCTGTTTGTGGTGATTTTGCATCTTTGTGGTCATTCTTGTATCTCTTTCAGTGACATTTTGCAGGTCCGCTGGGCCTGTGCCCAATAGGCCTATTCAGTAATCTATCCATGTATGTTGATGTCTAGACACTATTTACTCTTTGCTGATGGAAGAAGTAAAGATTCTTAAAGAGGTCATATTATGCTTTTTGGCTTTTTCCCTCTCCTTTATTGAGTTATATACCTTTTTGTGAATGTAAAAGGTCTGCAAAGTGAAAAAGCCCAAAGTCCATCCCAAAGGTAGTTCCCATCTCCTGCAGAAAACACTGCTCTGAACTGCCTGAAAACAGCTTGTTTGTAGTCCAGCCTTTTCCTCTTGTTCTCTGTGACGTCACAGTGACGTCATAATGCTCGCCTAGCGACTAGTCTGACATGCCCTCAAAAACATCGGTGAAATAACACACTGAGCTGCAGCACACAGTGACATGACATCTGCCTGCTGCCTCTCCTCTCCCTTCCAAACACTAGCTATCCTCCAGGCAGTCAATGAACATAAAGTTGTTACTGTGATGTAGAGACAGAGCTCAGTTAAAACTTTATGGATGAAAGATACATTTGTTACAAATTAATAACTTACCACTCTGAAACTCTTGCTCCAGTCCATGTTGCTATGCTGGTAAGGGGATATACAGCCGAAGCTGTGTTTACCGGCTTCTCGCGACCCACCCTACTCTGCTTCTGATTGGCTAGTAGCCCTTAACTAGGAACTGCACATGTGCAACTCCCAACATAGATCTTGTAAAGGTAAAATGGATCACTCCATTGCTAAAACGAAGTGTTCGACATACAGGGTGAAAAGAGGAGCTGCAGCAATGTGCAGTATGACAAAAAATATGGTG
>NC_060156.1:13921086-13932029 GCF_021292245.1 Micropterus dolomieu | reverse complement strand
GGGGTGCTGTTTTTGAGCGCACGCTTTAACCCCTCGAATCCAGGGAGACAGAGATGAAACAGCTTGATTTACATTTAATTCAGATTATGTAAATATACTGGTTGTGTCCCAAATCAAACGTGGGACACAATGCAAGCTGCCTGCAGCACCCAGCAAAGATGGCCTCTATTGTTATTCAAATGTAAGGAATAAAACATTTCTTTCATACAGTCCGGGCATTTAATTGAACTCTTGATGAGATATAATATGTTCTCTCTACAAATACTGATAACTACTCATTATTTTCACTTGGCAACCTCCACATACTATCATACTGAGTCTGTTTGCTTTTGCTCTTGATTGCAGGGCGACATGGTATCTTGCTTTGCCACCAGGAACGTGCATCTATTTAATAGTAATATAGGGGTGTATCAGCTCAGCTATCACTGAGTGCACTGCACTGGTGGAGGCAAATCCCCAGTGGGCATGTGAACGTACGTCGGGTGAGCTTGACTCTGCCAATCCCTCCCCTGGGCACTTGCACTCCCCGGTGTGTCTGGAGGCGCCAGGACGTCTCCTCCATTAGTCTCTGCTGACATTAGCATGCATGAAGGTCTATTCATGGCAGTGGGCCTCTTACTGTGTTCAACTCTGTTTCCCATGTGAATTTGCTTGTGTTGTTATCAATATTTTAAAGTGGTCCACTCCACTCTCTATTCTGCTGTATGGATTATCAAACAACTGGCCCTCGGACATAGACATGTGCAAGGTTTGCGTCTTTGTGGTTGTTTTACGTTTCTGCAGTCGGTTTGCATCTGTGTGATTGTTTTATAACTCTTGGTAGTTGTTTTGCATCTCTGTGGTTGTTTTGTGTCTCTTTGTAGTCTTGCAGTCCCCTCAATGTGGTTGCTTTGAGTCTTAGTGGTTGTTTTACGTGTCTTTTACGTGTAGTTGTTTTACGTATGGTAATTTTGCATCTGTTTGTGGTGATTTTGCATCTTTGTGGTCATTCTTGTATCTCTTTCAGTGACATTTTGCAGGTCCGCTGGGCCTGTGCCCAATAGGCCTATTCAGTAATCTATCCATGTATGTTGATGTCTAGACACTATTTACTCTTTGCTGATGGAAGAAGTAAAGATTCTTAAAGAGGTCATATTATGCTTTTTGGCTTTTTCCCTCTCCTTTATTGAGTTATATACCTTTTTGTGAATGTAAAAGGTCTGCAAAGTGAAAAAGCCCAAAGTCCATCCCAAAGGTAGTTCCCATCTCCTGCAGAAAACACTGCTCTGAACTGCCTGAAAACAGCTTGTTTGTAGTCCAGCCTTTTCCTCTTGTTCTCTGTGACGTCACAGTGACGTCATAATGCTCGCCTAGCGACTAGTCTGACATGCCCTCAAAAACATCGGTGAAATAACACACTGAGCTGCAGCACACAGTGACATGACATCTGCCTGCTGCCTCTCCTCTCCCTTCCAAACACTAGCTATCCTCCAGGCAGTCAATGAACATAAAGTTGTTACTGTGATGTAGAGACAGAGCTCAGTTAAAACTTTATGGATGAAAGATACATTTGTTACAAATTAATAACTTACCACTCTGAAACTCTTGCTCCAGTCCATGTTGCTATGCTGGTAAGGGGATATACAGCCGAAGCTGTGTTTACCGGCTTCTCGCGACCCACCCTACTCTGCTTCTGATTGGCTAGTAGCCCTTAACTAGGAACTGCACATGTGCAACTCCCAACATAGATCTTGTAAAGGTAAAATGGATCACTCCATTGCTAAAACGAAGTGTTCGACATACAGGGTGAAAAGAGGAGCTGCAGCAATGTGCAGTATGACAAAAAATATGGTGTTTTTTGAAAATGAAACCATGTAAACCTGTTCTGGTACAACCCATAAATAAGATTTTGAACCTGAAAATGAGCATAATATGAACACTTTAATACATGTACAGTGTAAAAATACTCCTTTAGTCCTACTTAAGAAAAAAAAGAATATCAGAAATTGCTGGGAAATGTAAAGCAAGACATCTAATTTTAGAGACACAGCTGAGGCCAAATAAGAGTTGTATGTGTGGGATCTGTGTCAGACAGCAGTGCCAAGTTAAAAGGAGTTAGTTAGCATGCAAAGACTCTGTGTCTGTGTGGAGCATAACAATGCTAATATCAATTTAGCGGTTGCTGAGAACTACGGTTACAATAATAATGCCACGTTAACCATGAAAACGATCACAACGATAAACCTCAACAAATCACATCTGTACATGTACATTGAACAAAAGCTATAATCCTGTGCTTAGCCAAGTAACGTTACACTGTCAAGCTATGTGACGCCCAGTTATGTTACCAGTCTATAGAAGAGAAGTTGCTTTGGGGTGCTAACTGGCAGCTGGCAGGTCTGTTATGAGTTAGCCAGGCGAGAAAGAATTGTGGTTCTGTTGTTGTAGTTGCTTCTGTTCAGATGTGTGAAGTTAGCTAGCAGACTTTGTGTTGTAGCCACTGGCTACCTCAGCTGGTTTGCAGGGATCTTGGGCAATTGCGTCGCTGTTGTAAGAAAGAGAGTTCGGTTCTGTTGATCAGTTAATGTCATGGGTCACAGATCACTGACCAATCGTATCTGAAAGCTGAATTCATATCTAAGTTTGAATTCCTGGAGGGTTGTGGTAAATTCAGTTCAATAGCCCAGTTTCATAAAAGTTCAGTATAAATAATACAGTTTTAAATCGTACAAATGAACAATTTGGGGGCAGCTGTGGCTCAGGAGATAGAGTGGGTTGGCTGTTAATCGGAAGGTCGGCGGTTCAATCCCTGGCTCCCCCTGGTTGCGTGTCGAAGTGTCCTTGGGCAAGATACTGAACCCCAATTTGCCCCTGGCGGCTGTTCCGCCAGTATATGAATGAGTGTGAATGCTAGTTTCCGTTTGAGCACTTAGGCTCAGTGTATGAATGTGTATGACTGGTGAATGCAGATGTAGTGTAAAAGCGCTTTGAGTGGTCGAAAAGACTAGAAAGGCGCTATACAAGTACGGAGCATTTACATTTACAAATTGATTTATGGAGTTACAGCGTGAAAACTCAGTGTACAAAAAGAATAAAAATATGATATTACTAGCCTTATCTTTTAACTTAAACTAATCTATTCTTTTGCTCAAGATGAATTTTCTCCTCCTAGCATTTCAGTTTCTTTGTTCTTGACAGTATTTGAGGGCAAAACTGTCTTGATGTTTGTTTCTGTTTCATAATTCATAAACATTGATTCACTGATGACAGCAGCAACGGAACTGTCTTCTGATCTCAGTGTGAGAACAATTTATTTTTAAATGATTTCAAAATGTGCTGTCGAGGGGCCCCCGACAGTGTCTCTTAACTGAAGTGTTGCCTGACCTCTTGCTTCAACATGCTTACACGAGGGATTCTTCTTCACTAACTGCTGATCAGTGGAAAGCTTTATTGATTGTCAGACACTTCAGCGTGGATCTGAGGATTGATTTCTTCTAGTGAGGTGTCAACAGGAATTCTTATTAAATGCAGTGCTTACCATATTTATATGCATTAATTCTAAAGTTTTTTACTGAATTATTTTATGATCATGCTTAACAATAATTCCTTGCTTCATATTCTGCATGTAAAATGAAGCTGTGCTCTTTGAGAAGCCGTAAAACACCATCACTGTGCTATTGACATTGACTTGCTGTGTCGACTTCCATGTCTGTGCCCCTCCCCCATTCAGTGCCTCCCCACACCACCCCTCCCCCCACTGCTCCCTGACCAGTGTTACTTATTGCTCTGGTATCATTGTAGGCACAGTTGTGTTGATTTATTGGCTCTGCAGCGATCTTGATCCCCCTCATTAGCTCCTTCATTACGCCGTCGATCATTTCATGGTGGGCCATATTGTACACTGAGTTTTATTGAGCTGGCTCTGAGAACATTTTTGTGGTCTGTGGTTCTTATATATATATATTACTATTTGTCCTACATTTGTGCTTAATTTTTTAGAGTTTGGTCAATGCAAAACATGTGATTGCTGCTAATGCTGCTCTGCAGACCCACTGCCCAATTTCATTCCCTCAAGTGCAAATTTTGTATACATTTTTATTACAACTTCCTTCGCTGTATTTGTCTCAATACACTTTATAGTTACTATGTATGTTTGGTGTATATAGTATTCAGTCATTTTAATGCAATGCTTCATTTTGCATTTCAGTGCTATTGTGATACTTCAATCTCCCAGGATGAGATTAATAAATAGTTTATTATTTTAAATTCAGAATTTGAGGGTTTCTTTCCACTCTTTCAAAGGTTTTGTTCCGTTGTTAGCTCTACTAACAAAGAAGTGTTTACTAAATCCTGCTCAACATTCATTCAACTCATCGTTTGGGGGTCATATGGAGTGGGGGATGGTTTTATTTTCTAATTCTTGATGTGATGCACAATGTAAGCACCTAAAAACATCTGCAAATAGCCCACTGCCTGCTGCTCTGTTCATTTGTTCATTCATTATCAAAGCAACAACACTCTGCGCCAAATATAAGGTAAAATCCAAGTTGCTGCCTGGACAAACAGTCTTCGTGTCTGCATTGCATGTTTTGATAAAACTACTGATTTATTGCAGATATAAATAAACTCACTGACTTCTAAACGATGCTTGGCTCTATTGTCTCTTAATGTATGAAGCAGTTGTTTCAGGTTTGACTCCCCGTTATGCTTCAAGGGTGCAGCTCCACTGAAATGACCTTGTGGGATATAAGTGAGAATTTCACATGCGAGTCAAAGAAATACAGTATGCAAAGTGCCCATTTTCTACTGTCACTCTGAATTACATCAATCAAGACACTATGCTGTTCTATTTTCCACTCAATTGTATATGAAGTTAATACATCTTTTTCTTTTCATAAGTAAGCATAATGAGTCAGATGAAAGGGCATCTATCTATACATTCTCCCCTCCACATGATAATGCTACTTCATTTATATTTTCATCATGAGGCATAGAAATTTGCCATTTTGTCATAACAGCTGTATCTTCCAATTCCTACAGCACAAACTAAAGTCAGTCACCCTTTAATGAGATTTCCATAAACGTACCGAATGGGTTTAAAATAGCCCTGCCCTGATGCGGATTTCAAAAATCCTTATGTAGACTTAAAATATGTTCAAGATGACAGAATTATTTCTGTCTCAGCGAGCTCCTGCATGGTCTCGCACCCATTTTCCCCAGAAGTTAATTTGCGGCTGAGCTTGATGAATTTAATTGGATTACAGAAGAGGCTGCTAACCCAGAATTTAACTATCAAATGTTTAAGAGCAGCGCCGAGCTAATGAGGGCGCTCCTCATCACACATGAAGGGGAACGGGATTACTGTGGTTTATCAGATGACACCAGGGACTGGTGAGGTCACCGCTTTTATTGGCCATATTAAAGTCTGTCTTATGCTCCTTGTGCTCATAAACTGTGTTCGCGAGGTGAAACGAGGATCGTGTCTGTCTGACAGGCCTACAGAGACAACATAAACTCCTCAGCTCTGCTGTGCCAGCTGTTGACAAAGCTGTGAATCCAAACACTGAGCTGTGAGAGGGACAGCCATGACTTCAGGTGCCATAAAATGAGCATCCACTGCTTCCATCATATGATGGCCCCTGCTTGTGTGTGTGCTGTGCCCCATCCACACTACTGCATTTTCAGTTTAAAACTCCTGGTAGCGTTTTAGTGCAGACGGGCAAAAACGGAGTACTTTAGAAACAATGACACAGACGCTCATGTTTGGCTCTCTGATTGGGTCTCATAAGTCATGCAAAGCAGACACGATGCTGCTGACAGAGTTTTAGTTTTGGTATTTTTATTAAAATATTTTGTATCATGTAAATAACACTTATAGCCTACACTTGTACTCTGCATGTCGTCTTTTACTTTGTGACGCCTCCCAGTCTGTTTTCCGATGCCACAGTCGGTTTTAACTTCCCCGTTACATTCAGTAACAGTTCCAGCTCGTTATTGATCCATGCAAAAAAATCTTGTGTGGTCCTTTGTCTGCAATCCTTTATTGTTTCGCCAAATCTTCTGTACCTATGGAATAGACCATCTGCTTCATGTTTACACCGGCAAGCACATGCCCAGTGTACGTGAACGGCCACTAGATGTGCATTTTCAGTCATTTTAATGTAGACGGAGATCAACTCTGATACAAATCTAAAATGCTGCTGTGGACCTAAGTCCACCTGTGTTAATGTGCCAGAGGAGCTGATTGCAGTATCCAGCCAGATCTGGACAGGCTGTTTTCACCCGATAAAACGGCCAACAAGGCCGATTATGCAGCAGTTTATTAAAACCCATATTTGAATTTTTTGGTAGGCCGTGACCTCTAGTGGCAAAGGAAGAAGTCAGGTGACGTAGTATAAAGAGTACAAAGTTATGTGACTTACATGACATACTTAAGGTCAGGTACAGTAAGGATCGCTGGAATGATTCCAACACTTGTACATGTCGTTTGGGGGAATGGTTGTATATGTTGTTATTCTTTCCAACAGACGTATATGTCATTTTAGAGAATAGTCGTATCGTTTTTGGTAATTTGACAATTGTCCCATTTTGTCGCTTAGGTATGAGGGTGTGTTGGATTTGGAGCACCTGGTCCCTATGCTCCACAGGCAACATGATATCATGGGATTGTGTATTTATAGCATACCAAACATTTGTGTTATTTGGAGTTTGTCTACACATTTTAAGCTCTTCGCGTGTCATTTACCACCTTTACAGATGCTGCATTTCATGAGTCAGGTGACCATCTTAAATTTAAAAAAGTCAACATTGCGTAAAAAGACAAACAAAAACTAAAAAATGCATTGCGATAACACTTAAAATGACATTGCCGCTGTTTGGTGATACCAGGCTGCACTAACTGTATACTGTATCCAAGGATGGTTAAAATCAAGGGGCAACTGGACTTGGTTGGAGATACGTGAAGAAGTTTTTTTCCTCATCAAAGAGACTCCTTCAATTCTAGCTGACTGGTAGGGAAACTCAGTTCCGCTGCGGTGTCATTGGCAAGATGATCGATACCACAGGTTTGTTAGTGCTCCTGGATGTTTTAACGACAGTCGTTGTGGTTGTTGGAGTCAGGCCAAGTCTGAATGACCATCTTTTCACCTGAGGCCAAATATATCACTGTGTAAATGTGTTTGCTGGAAATAGTCCCCAACAAACGCCCTACTTACTCCTGTTTTAGTGACCTTCGCTAAAAACAGTGACCAGGTATTCTTTTTTCATGAAACTATACTGTATATTTGTTAGGGAGGGTTGGGAAGCCAGAAAGTTCTGAGAGATGGACTAACACTTTATTAGTATTGATCATTTTATAATATTTGTTGACAATAATGAAAATGACCCTTTCAGAAATTTAGAAAACTTGATTAATTACATTTTTTATTTAGTTTATTTATGGTCTCAAATCAATCTCGCAGGGATCTGCTTGATTTTATTTTGGACACGGGGAAAATGAAGATTGCCTTTTTGGATCCACTGTCACAATATTGTCATGCTGATGAGAGCAGCTGTGTCTGTTGTCTCTGCTTTGTTAATTAGATCAGCCAGTATGAAGGGGGAAAAGGCCTTGTTAGCCATAAATTGGTGATCATGCACCTTTTACATCTGTTTGCAAATAACATTTTACATGCAAAATAACATTCATTTTATAAATAATAATTAATGGCAGTCACAGTACCCCAATAGGTGTAAACATAGGGTGTCTTTTGTTTTAAATGACATCAAAAGATGACATCCCCTCACAAAGAAACTCATCTTGTGTTTCAAGTGATTTTGAGCAATACTCTTACTTCATTTGTTACTTCATTGAATCGTCTTGTTCCTTATTTCAACATTTTAAATCTCGTCTTTCACATAAGGTTTAGTGTTGTATTAGATGTGAATTTTTCAATATTATCTGTGGGGGACATGCAGTGTGCGAAAAGTCCATTGGCACAAAGCACAGGGTTCAAATTTGAAAGCAACAAAGACACCATTACTGGCATTTGGAATGTGAATCACAGCTTCTTCTTTATTTTTTTTTTATGTCAAACCCTTTAGAAATTCCCAGATCTCTCAGTTCTTGTCCTTAAATCATGATCGATAGTTTCGTGCACTGTAATATCGTTCATTTACACGAAACAGTCGCGAAGATTGCCGTGTTGTGATGATTGTTGCCACTGATTAGCAGACTTGCAGCTGCTTGCTTTCACTCCAGCGAATGAATTAATCAAGACAACAAAGACAAGCTAATCACTGTTTTAACATTCGCCCATTAAATGAAGTGATGGCTAATTACTGTTTGTGCTTAAAGACAGGCTTTCGGGAGTTTTTAAATTGCTTTGGAGTTAGATATCATCTCTGATTGATTTCTCAAAGATCTCTTATTCTAAGATGCTGGCATCTTTTTTCTGTTTATGTGCTCAGAGATATACAATCCAGAGACTTTATTTCATCTGATGTATACATTGATAAAACAAAATAGATAAATTCTCACTGTATGTCAGAGGAGTTGGCATGTTAAAGGCTTAGTCACCCAAATTACAATAAAACATATTTTCCCACTTAGCTGTAGTGGTATTTGGCTATGTAAATAGTTTTGTACAGTTTGTTCAGGTTTTGATATATTTGTTTCTGCTTAAGATTTATGCCTCCACAATGGAGGTGAATTGAATTTTATTGAAAGATTATGTTTAAATAAATGTCACTGCTGTCAGATAAAATGACCCAGTTGCTGTATAATCCACAGAACATGTTCAAAGAAATTATTTGTTCAATAGGTCCATTGAAAAATGTCCTGAGTAACAGCATATTCAAGAATAATCTCATCTATTCGGCCAGTATTGACAAGAAATCCTTAAAGTGTTCAGAAAAATGAACATTTTCAAACATCTGTTGAGGAAGATCATGTGATACAATAGAAAGCTCTTAAAATGTACTGAATGGACTATGTGGGTAGTGGTTCCTAGGTCAGGAATGAGTTTTCAATCTCAAGAGGATATTTTTAAAAGTCTTCTTCAAAATGTTACCAACCATTAGAGGTAAGTAAAGATTATTTGTTGTGTTTGTTCCTTTTCACTATTTAATATTGATGGCTTATTTCACTAAAATAAAACATCCAGTCATTTCAAAGAACATTTTTCACTGGAATTATTTTCTAACAAAGAAATAAAAACTATGAAAAACTGTTAGTGGTGTATTTTGTCTATTGTGCAAACAAAGTAACCAGGTTTGACACTGTAGTTTGTTTAAATATATTTTTTCATTTTTAGTTAACACAATCCTGTTAGCATCTCTTTCTCTACTCCTGATACACTCTGGACCTGGTCCCTGTGCAAACATGCAGCTCTGGTACATGTAAGCCATATTGATTGTCCAGACATGTAGTGATGTTTTCACGCTTTTATTACATTTATGTCTCTGTGCAAACAAACCTAATGCCTTTCTTCATTGGGTCAAATCTAAAATTACATTTCTCCACTATTCCCTGGTCAGGGAAGCAATAATGGGGAATTAGGATGACTTTGTCCACAATCATTCTATCCACCCCATAAGCCTGGCCTTTGTACCTGTTTGGTGAACTGTGCAATGAATGCCATAGCTCTCCGTATGGCCTCCACAGTTCACAGAGTAGGAAAATGTTTCAAAGAATAGGCAAATGCTGTAACTTTATCTTGCATGCATAACAATAGTGTTTTTTTTTCACTGCTTTCATTTTTTATTCATTTGACCCAGTAATAATCAGTTCAGCTGCTGAGCTTTTTGACTGGCTGAGAGTATGATCAGTGTCGGTCCATTCTGATTATCATGAAGAGAAGCTTAATATAATCAAAATGAAAAATGGTTTTCACATCACTGCCTCCAAGTCGATGCTACCGGGCAACCATATTTATGGAGGAGATTTATATTTATATGTCAGTTCACATGATACACAAGTTTTAAAAAGGGATTTTATTTGTGGTTTGTTGTACAATAGAACATGCATTGTATTTGCACACAGAAACTATGGTGCTTTTCTGAACACTGGTAAACTGGGACTGCATATGGAAAGTAGAAGCCTGCATTGGAGTCATGACTACAGAGAATAATTAAAGTTATTTTGGAAAGTTATGTAACAATAGCAGTAGTATATCCATTCATTCAACTGAATGAGGTATTGTACAGAGTTCTGATGTTACAGATAGTTGAGGTCAAACTAATTTATTTGTAGACAAGTAAAGTCTTTGCTTATGTAGGCTACATTGAACTTTAACACATGAGACTGAGTACAAGTTGTTTAGTAATCCGATCGATAGCCTACAAGGGATGGTAAATGATCTCTTGTAGGCTATCCATCTGGAGGAAAAAGCAGCCTTCTGACAACAGACAAGAAGCCAGAGGCGAGTGAGGCAAGTGAGGCAGCGTGTCCACAATGATCGAGATTGTCCTTGCTTAGCGGCGCAGGAAGAGATTACGGAGAAACTGAAAATTTCACATCCCTTTGCAGCTGAATTACCACTGCGGCAAACTTTCCCCTTCATCTGCAGAGTGTGTTATGTATTCCCACAGTGCAAGGGACTCATAAACAAGGTTGGATAATGGTGGTGGTGGGGAGGGGTTCAACCTTCAACAAAGAGGAACTCTGTGTGAAAATCTTGGCAGGTTACATTCATTAGCACACCGCTTGTGTAATGTCTTATTCTGGATGTTATGTAAAGTGTATTTGTATGGGCTACAACTTCCAGACAACAGTTTGTATGAGTGTATCTGTTTTACAGTCTCTTTCTGTCTGACAAATACATTTTTGACTCTTTGATATGCTAACAAGCAGGCTGCATGAGGAGAGGATCATTCACAGACACCGGTTTACCAGATGTCCACCAGTCGTTCTGCTCTGGGTAATTTGAATGATTTGATATTCATGGCCTGCTGATTTGAAAACTGCCTCGAGCCAAATGCCTTGG